>NC_065440.1:7268329-7571247 GCF_024364675.1 Aethina tumida
TTTAGATTTTTTATATTCTTTAGATACTTTAGATTTTTTAGATTCTTTAGTTTCTTTTGATTCTTTAGATTAATAGATTTTTTAGATTCCTTGTATTCTTTAGATTTTTTAGATTCTCTAGATTCTTTAGATTTTTTAGATCCTTTAGATTCTTTAGATCCTTTAGTTTCTTTAGATTCTTTAGATTCTTTAGATTCTTTAGATTCTTTAGATTCTTTAGATTCTTTAGATTCTTTAGATTCTTTAGATTCTTTAGATTCTTTAGATTCTTTAGATTCTTTAGATTCTTTAAATTCTTTAGATTCTTTAGATTCTATAGATTCTTTAGATTCTTTAGATTCTTTAGATTCTTTAGATTCTTTAGATTCTTTAGATTCTTTAGATTCTTTTGATTCTTTAGATTCTTTAGATTTTTTAGATTTTTTAGATTCTTTAGATTCTTTAGATTCTTTAGATTCTTTAGATTCTTTAGATTCTTTAGATTCTTTAGATTCTTTAGATTCTTTAGATTCTTTAGATTCTTTAGATTCTTTAGATTCTTTAGATTCTTTAGATTCTTTAGATTCTTTAGATTCTTTAGATTCTTTAGATTCTTTAGATTCTTTAGATTATTTAGATTCTTTAGATTCTTTAGATTCTTTAGATTCTTTAGATTCTTTAGATTCTTTAGATTCTTTGGATTCTTTAGATTCTTTAGATTCTTTAAATTCTTTAGATTTTTTAGATTTTTTAGATTTTTTAGATTTTTTAGATTCTTTAGATTCTTTAGATTCTTTAGATTCTTTAGATTCTTTAGATTCTTTAGATTCTTTAGATTCTTTAGATCCTTTAGATTCTTTAGATTCTTTAGATTCTTTAGATTCTTTAGATTCTTTAGATTCTTTAGATTCTTTAGATTCTTTAGATTCTTTAGATTCTTTAGATTCTTTAGATTCTTTAGATTCTTTAAATTCTTTAGATTCTTTAGATTCTTTAGATTCTATAGATTCTTTAGATTCTTTAGATTCTTTAGATTTTTTAGATTCTTTAGATTCTTAAGATTCTTTAGATTCTTTAGATTCTTTAGGTTCGTTAGAATCTTTAGATTCTTTAGATTTTTTTGATTCTTTAGATTCTTTAGATTCTTTAGATTCTTTAGATTCTTTAGATTCTTTAGATTCTTTAGATTCTTTAGATTCTTTAGATTCTTTAGATTCTTTAGATTCTTTAGATTCTTTATATTCTTTAGATTCATTAGATTCTTTAGATTCTTTAGATTCTTTAGATTCTTTAGATTCTTTAGATTCTTTAGATTCTTTAGATTCTTTAGATTCTTTAGATTCTTTAGATTCTTTAGATTTTTTAGATTCTTTAGATTCTTTAGATTCTTTAGATTTTTTAGATTCTTTAGATTCTTTAGATTCTTTAGATTCTTTAGATTCTTTAGATTCTTTAGATTCTTTAGATTCTTTAGATACTTTAGATTCTTTAGATTCTTTAGATTCTTTAGATTCTTTAGATTTTTTAGATTCTTTAGATTCTTTAGATTCTTTAGATTCTTTAGATTCTTTAGATTTTTTAGATTCTTTAGATTCTTTAGATTCTTTAGATTCTTTAGATTCTTTAGATTCCTTAGATTCTTTAGATTCTTTAGATTCTTTAAATTCTTTAGATTCTTTAGATTCTATAGATTCTTTAGATTCTTTAGATTCTTTAGATTTTTTAGATACTTTAGATTCTTAAGATTCTTTAGATTCTTTAGATTCTTTAGGTTCGTTAGAATCTTTAGATTCTTTAGATTTTTTTGATTCTTTAGATTCTTTAGATTTTTAGATTCTTTAGATTCTTTAGATTCTTTAGATTCTTTAGATTCTTTAGATTCTTTAGATACTTTAGATTCTTTAGATTCTGTAGATTCTGTAGATTCTTTAGATTCTTTAGATTTTTTAGATTCTCTAGATTCTTTAGATATTTTAGATTCTTTAGATTCTTTAGATCCTTTAGATTCTTTAGATTCTTTAGATTCTTTAGATTCTGTAGATTCTGTAGATTCTTTAGATTCTTTAGATTCTTTAGATTTTTTAGATTCTTTAAATTCTTTAGATTCTTAAGATTCTTTAGATACTTTAGATTCTTTAGATTCTTTAGATTTTTAGATTCTTTAGATTTTTTAGATTCTTTAGATTGTTTAGATTTTTTAGATTCTTTAGATACTTTAGATTCTGTAGATTCTGTAGATTCTTTAGATTCTTTAGATTCTTTAGATTCTTTAGATTCTGTAGATTCTGTAGATTATTTAGATTCTTTAGATTTTTTAGATTCTTTAAATTCTTTAGATTCTTAAGATTCTTTAGATTCTTTAGATTCTTTAGGTTCGTTAGAATCTTTAGATTCTTTAGATTTTTTTGATTCTTTAGATTCTTTAGATTTTTAGATTCTTTAGATTTTTTAGATTCTCTAGATTCTTTAGATTTTTTAGATTCTTTAGATTCTTTAGATCCTTCAGATTCTTTAGATTCTTTAGATTCTTTAGATTCTGTAGATTCTGTAGATTCTTTAGATTCTTTAGATTTTTTAGATTCTCTAGATTCTTTAGATCTTTTAGATTCTTTAGATTCTTTAGATTCTTTAGATCCTTTAGATTCTTTAGATTCTTTAGATTCTTTAGATTCTGTAGATTCTGTAGATTCTTTAGATTCTTTAGATTTTTTAGATTCTTTAAATTCTTTAGATTCTTAAGATTCTTTAGATTCTTTAGATTCTTTAGGTTCGTTAGAATCTTTAGATTCTTTAGATTTTTTTGATTCTTTAGATTCTTTAGATTTTTAGATTCTTTAGATTTTTTAGATTCTTTAGATTGTTTAGATTTTTTAGATTCTTTAGATTCTTTAGATTCTGTAGATTCTGTAGATTCTTTAGATTCTTTAGATTCTTTAGATTCTGTAGATTCTGTAGATTCTTTAGATTCTTTAGATTTTTTTGATTCATTAGATTCTTTAGATTTTTAGGTTCTTTAGATTTTTTAGATTCTTTAGATTGTTTAGATTTTTTAGATTCTTTAGATTCTTTAGATTCTGTAGATTCTTTAGATACTTTAGTTTCTTTTGATTCTTTAGATTAATAGATTTTTTAGATTCCTTGTATTCTTTAGATTTTTTAGATTCTCTAGATTCTTTAGATTCTTTAGATTCTTTAGATTCTTTAGATTCTTTAGATTCTTTAGATTCTTTAGATTCTTTAAATTCTTTAGATTCTTTAGATTCTATAGATTCTTTAGATTCTTTAGATTCTTTAGATTCTTTAGATTCTTTAGATTCTTTAGATTCTTTAGATTCTTTTGATTCTTTAGATTCTTTAGATTTTTTAGATTTTTTAGATTCTTTAGATTCTTTAGATTCTTTAGATTCTTTAGATTCTTTAGATTCTTTAGATTCTTTAGATTCTTTAGATTCTTTAGATTCTTTAGATTCTTTAGATTCTTTAGATTCTTTAGATTCTTTAGATTCTTTAGATTCTTTAGATTCTTTAGATTCTTTAGATTCTTTAGATTCTTTAGATTCTTTAGATTCTTTAGATTCTTTAGATTCTTTAGATTATTTAGATTCTTTAGATTCTTTAGATTCTTTAGATTCTTTAGATTCTTTAGATTCTTTGGATTCTTTAGATTCTTTAGATTCTTTAAATTCTTTAGATTTTTTAGATTTTTTAGATTTTTTAGATTTTTTAGATTCTTTAGATTCTTTAGATTCTTTAGATTCTTTAGATTCTTTAGATTCTTTAGATTCTTTAGATTCTTTAGATCCTTTAGATTCTTTAGATTCTTTAGATTCTTTAGATTCTTTAGATTCTTTAGATTCTTTAGATTCTTTAGATTCTTTAGATTCTTTAGATTCTTTAGATTCTTTAGATTCTTTAAATTCTTTAGATTCTATAGATTCTTTAGATTCTTTAGATTCTTTAGATTTTTTAGATTCTTTAGATTCTTAAGATTCTTTAGATTCTTTAGATTCTTTAGGTTCGTTAGAATCTTTAGATTCTTTAGATTTTTTTGATTCTTTAGATTCTTTAGATTCTTTAGATTCTTTAGATTCTTTAGATTCTTTAGATTCTTTAGATTCTTTAGATTCTTTAGATTCTTTAGATTCTTTAGATTCTTTAGATTCTTTATATTCTTTAGATTCATTAGATTCTTTAGATTCTTTAGATTCTTTAGATTCTTTAGATTCTTTAGATTCTTTAGATTCTTTAGATTCTTTAGATTCTTTAGATTCTTTAGATTTTTTAGATTCTTTAGATTCTTTAGATTCTTTAGATTTTTTAGATTCTTTAGATTCTTTAGATTCTTTAGATTCTTTAGATTCTTTAGATTCTTTAGATTCTTTAGATTCTTTAGATACTTTAGATTCTTTAGATTCTTTAGATTCTTTAGATTCTTTAGATTCTTTAGATTCTTTAGATTCTTTAGATTCTTTAGATTCTTTAGATTCTTTAGATTTTTTAGATTCTTTAGATTCTTTAGATTCTTTAGATTCTTTAGATTCTTTAGATTCCTTAGATTCTTTAGATTCTTTAGATTCTTTAAATTCTTTAGATTCTTTAGATTCTATAGATTCTTTAGATTCTTTAGATTCTTTAGATTTTTTAGATACTTTAGATTCTTAAGATTCTTTAGATTCTTTAGATTCTTTAGGTTCGTTAGAATCTTTAGATTCTTTAGATTTTTTTGATTCTTTAGATTCTTTAGATTTTTAGATTCTTTAGATTCTTTAGATTCTTTAGATTCTTTAGATTCTTTAGATTCTTTAGATACTTTAGATTCTTTAGATTCTGTAGATTCTGTAGATTCTTTAGATTCTTTAGATTTTTTAGATTCTCTAGATTCTTTAGATATTTTAGATTCTTTAGATTCTTTAGATCCTTTAGATTCTTTAGATTCTTTAGATTCTTTAGATTCTGTAGATTCTGTAGATTCTTTAGATTCTTTAGATTCTTTAGATTTTTTAGATTCTTTAAATTCTTTAGATTCTTAAGATTCTTTAGATACTTTAGATTCTTTAGATTCTTTAGATTTTTAGATTCTTTAGATTTTTTAGATTCTTTAGATTGTTTAGATTTTTTAGATTCTTTAGATACTTTAGATTCTGTAGATTCTGTAGATTCTTTAGATTCTTTAGATTCTTTAGATTCTTTAGATTCTGTAGATTCTGTAGATTATTTAGATTCTTTAGATTTTTTAGATTCTTTAAATTCTTTAGATTCTTAAGATTCTTTAGATTCTTTAGATTCTTTAGGTTCGTTAGAATCTTTAGATTCTTTAGATTTTTTTGATTCTTTAGATTCTTTAGATTTTTAGATTCTTTAGATTTTTTAGATTCTCTAGATTCTTTAGATTTTTTAGATTCTTTAGATTCTTTAGATCCTTCAGATTCTTTAGATTCTTTAGATTCTTTAGATTCTGTAGATTCTGTAGATTCTTTAGATTCTTTAGATTTTTTAGATTCTCTAGATTCTTTAGATCTTTTAGATTCTTTAGATTCTTTAGATTCTTTAGATCCTTTAGATTCTTTAGATTCTTTAGATTCTTTAGATTCTGTAGATTCTGTAGATTCTTTAGATTCTTTAGATTTTTTAGATTCTTTAAATTCTTTAGATTCTTAAGATTCTTTAGATTCTTTAGATTCTTTAGGTTCGTTAGAATCTTTAGATTCTTTAGATTTTTTTGATTCTTTAGATTCTTTAGATTTTTAGATTCTTTAGATTTTTTAGATTCTTTAGATTGTTTAGATTTTTTAGATTCTTTAGATTCTTTAGATTCTGTAGATTCTGTAGATTCTTTAGATTCTTTAGATTCTTTAGATTCTGTAGATTCTGTAGATTCTTTAGATTCTTTAGATTTTTTTGATTCATTAGATTCTTTAGATTTTTAGGTTCTTTAGATTTTTTAGATTCTTTAGATTGTTTAGATTTTTTAGATTCTTTAGATTCTTTAGATTCTGTAGATTCTTTAGATACTTTAGTTTCTTTTGATTCTTTAGATTAATAGATTTTTTAGATTCCTTGTATTCTTTAGATTTTTTAGATTCTCTAGATTCTTTAGATTTTTTAGATTCTTTAGATTCTTTAGATCCTTTAGTTTCTTTAGATTCTTTAGATTCTTTAGATTCTTTAGATTCTGTAGATTCTGTAGATTCTTTAGATTCTTTAGATTTTTTTGATTCTTTAGATTCTTTAGATTTTTAGGTTCTTTAGATTTTTTAGATTCTTTAGATTCTTTAGATTCTGTAGATTCTTTAGATTCTTTAGATTCTTTAGATTCTTTAGATTCTTTAGATTCTTTAGATTCTTTAGATTCTTTAGATTCTTTAGATTCTTTAGATTCTTTAGATTCTTTAGATTCTTTAGATTCTTTAGATTCTTTAGATTCTTTAGATTCTTTAGATTCTTTAGATTCTTTAGATTTTTTAGATTCTTTAAATTCTTTAGATCCTTTAGATTCTATAGTTTCTTTAGTTTCTTTAGATTCCTTAGATTTTTTAGATTCTTTAGATCCTTTAGTTTCTTTAGATTCTTTAGATTCTTTAGATTCTTTAGATTCTTTAGATTCTTTAGATTCTTTAGATTCTTTAGATTCTTTAGATTCTTTAGATTCTTTAGATTCTTTAGATTCTTTAAATTCTTTAGATTCTTTAGATTCTATAGATTCTTTAGATTCTTTAGATTCTTTAGATTCTTTAGATTCTTTAGATTCTTTAGATTCTTTAGATTCTTTTGATTCTTTAGATTCTTTAGATTTTTTAGATTTTTTAGATTCTTTAGATTCTTTAGATTCTTTAGATTCTTTAGATTCTTTAGATTCTTTAGATTCTTTAGATTCTTTAGATTCTTTAGATTCTTTAGATTCTTTAGATTCTTTAGATTCTTTAGATTCTTTAGATTCTTTAGATTCTTTAGATTCTTTAGATTCTTTAGATTCTTTAGATTCTTTAGATTCTTTAGATTCTTTAGATTCTTTAGATTATTTAGATTCTTTAGATTCTTTAGATTCTTTAGATTCTTTAGATTCTTTAGATTCTTTAGATTCTTTGGATTCTTTAGATTCTTTAGATTCTTTAAATTCTTTAGATTTTTTAGATTTTTTAGATTTTTTAGATTTTTTAGATTCTTTAGATTCTTTAGATTCTTTAGATTCTTTAGATTCTTTAGATTCTTTAGATTCTTTAGATTCTTTAGATCCTTTAGATTCTTTAGATTCTTTAGATTCTTTAGATTCTTTAGATTCTTTAGATTCTTTAGATACTTTAGATTCTTTAGATTCTTTAGATTCTTTAGATTCTTTAGATTCTTTAGATTCTTTAAATTCTTTAGATTCTTTAGATTCTTTAGATTCTATAGATTCTTTAGATTCTTTAGATTCTTTAGATTTTTTAGATTCTTTAGATTCTTAAGATTCTTTAGATTCTTTAGATTCTTTAGGTTCGTTAGAATCTTTAGATTCTTTAGATTTTTTTGATTCTTTAGATTCTTTAGATTCTTTAGATTCTTTAGATTCTTTAGATTCTTTAGATTCTTTAGATTCTTTAGATTCTTTAGATTCTTTAGATTCTTTAGATTCTTTAGATTCTTTAGATTCTTTATATTCTTTAGATTCATTAGATTCTTTAGATTCTTTAGATTCTTTAGATTCTTTAGATTCTTTAGATTCTTTAGATTCTTTAGATTCTTTAGATTCTTTAGATTCTTTAGATTTTTTAGATTCTTTAGATTCTTTAGATTCTTTAGATTTTTTAGATTCTTTAGATTCTTTAGATTCTTTAGATTCTTTAGATTCTTTAGATTCTTTAGATTCTTTAGATTCTTTAGATACTTTAGATTCTTTAGATTCTTTAGATTCTTTAGATTCTTTAGATTCTTTAGATTCTTTAGATTCTTTAGATTCTTTAGATTCTTTAGATTCTTTAGATTTTTTAGATTCTTTAGATTCTTTAGATTCTTTAGATTCTTTAGATTCTTTAGATTCCTTAGATTCTTTAGATTCTTTAGATTCTTTAAATTCTTTAGATTCTTTAGATTCTATAGATTCTTTAGATTCTTTAGATTCTTTAGATTTTTTAGATACTTTAGATTCTTAAGATTCTTTAGATTCTTTAGATTCTTTAGGTTCGTTAGAATCTTTAGATTCTTTAGATTTTTTTGATTCTTTAGATTCTTTAGATTTTTAGATTCTTTAGATTCTTTAGATTCTTTAGATTCTTTAGATTCTTTAGATTCTTTAGATTCTTTAGATACTTTAGATTCTTTAGATTCTGTAGATTCTGTAGATTCTTTAGATTCTTTAGATTTTTTAGATTCTCTAGATTCTTTAGATATTTTAGATTCTTTAGATTCTTTAGATCCTTTAGATTCTTTAGATTCTTTAGATTCTTTAGATTCTGTAGATTCTGTAGATTCTTTAGATTCTTTAGATTCTTTAGATTTTTTAGATTCTTTAAATTCTTTAGATTCTTAAGATTCTTTAGATACTTTAGATTCTTTAGATTCTTTAGATTTTTAGATTCTTTAGATTTTTTAGATTCTTTAGATTGTTTAGATTTTTTAGATTCTTTAGATACTTTAGATTCTGTAGATTCTGTAGATTCTTTAGATTCTTTAGATTCTTTAGATTCTTTAGATTCTGTAGATTCTGTAGATTATTTAGATTCTTTAGATTTTTTAGATTCTTTAAATTCTTTAGATTCTTAAGATTCTTTAGATTCTTTAGATTCTTTAGGTTCGTTAGAATCTTTAGATTCTTTAGATTTTTTTGATTCTTTAGATTCTTTAGATTTTTAGATTCTTTAGATTTTTTAGATTCTCTAGATTCTTTAGATTTTTTAGATTCTTTAGATTCTTTAGATCCTTCAGATTCTTTAGATTCTTTAGATTCTTTAGATTCTGTAGATTCTGTAGATTCTTTAGATTCTTTAGATTTTTTAGATTCTCTAGATTCTTTAGATCTTTTAGATTCTTTAGATTCTTTAGATTCTTTAGATCCTTTAGATTCTTTAGATTCTTTAGATTCTTTAGATTCTGTAGATTCTGTAGATTCTTTAGATTCTTTAGATTTTTTAGATTCTTTAAATTCTTTAGATTCTTAAGATTCTTTAGATTCTTTAGATTCTTTAGGTTCGTTAGAATCTTTAGATTCTTTAGATTTTTTTGATTCTTTAGATTCTTTAGATTTTTAGATTCTTTAGATTTTTTAGATTCTTTAGATTGTTTAGATTTTTTAGATTCTTTAGATTCTTTAGATTCTGTAGATTCTGTAGATTCTTTAGATTCTTTAGATTCTTTAGATTCTGTAGATTCTGTAGATTCTTTAGATTCTTTAGATTTTTTTGATTCATTAGATTCTTTAGATTTTTAGGTTCTTTAGATTTTTTAGATTCTTTAGATTGTTTAGATTTTTTAGATTCTTTAGATTCTTTAGATTCTGTAGATTCTTTAGATACTTTAGTTTCTTTTGATTCTTTAGATTAATAGATTTTTTAGATTCCTTGTATTCTTTAGATTTTTTAGATTCTCTAGATTCTTTAGATTTTTTAGATTCTTTAGATTCTTTAGATCCTTTAGTTTCTTTAGATTCTTTAGATTCTTTAGATTCTTTAGATTCTGTAGATTCTGTAGATTCTTTAGATTCTTTAGATTTTTTTGATTCTTTAGATTCTTTAGATTTTTAGGTTCTTTAGATTTTTTAGATTCTTTAGATTCTTTAGATTCTGTAGATTCTTTAGATTCTTTAGATTCTTTAGATTCTTTAGATTCTTTAGATTCTTTAGATTCTTTAGATTCTTTAGATTCTTTAGATTCTTTAGATTCTTTAGATTCTTTAGATTCTTTAGATTCTTTAGATTCTTTAGATTCTTTAGATTCTTTAGATTCTTTAGATTCTTTAGATTCTTTAGATTCTTTAGATTCTTTAGATTTTTTAGATTCTTTAAATTCTTTAGATCCTTTAGATTCTATAGTTTCTTTAGTTTCTTTAGATTCCTTAGATTTTTTAGATTCTTTAGATTCTTTAGATTCTTTAGATTTTTAGATTCTTTAGATTCTTTAGATTGTTTAGATTTTTTAGATTCTTTAGATTTTTTATATTCTTTAGTTCCTTTAGTTTCTTTAGATTCTTTAAATTTTTTAGATTCATTAGATCCTTTAGATTTTTATATTCTTTAGATTCTTTAGATTTTTTAGATTCTTTAGTTTCTTTTGATCCTTTAGATTAATAGATTTTTTAGCTTAATTGTATTCTTTAGATTTTTTAGATTCTCTAGATTCTTTAGATATTTTAGATATTTTAGATTCTTTAGATTCTGTAGATTCTTTAGATACTTTAGTTTCTTTTGATTCTTTAGATTAATAGATTTTTTAGATTCCTTGTATTCTTTAGATTTTTTAGATTTTCTAGATTCTTTAGATTTCTTAGATTCTTTAGATTCTTTAGATCCTTTAGATTCTTTAGATTCTTTAGATTCCTTAGATTCTGTAGATTCTGTAGATTCTTTAGATTCTTTAGATTTTTTAGATTATTTAGATTCTTTAGATTCTTAAGATTCTTTAGACTTTTTAGATTCTTTAGGTTCGTTAGAATCTTTAGATTCTTTAGATTTTTTTGATTCTTTTGATTCTTTAGATTCTTTAGATTCTTTAGATTTTTTAGATTCTTTAGATTCTTTAGATTCTTTAGATTCTTTAGATTCTTTAGATTCTTTAGATTCTTTAGATTCTTTAGATTCTTTAGATTCTTTAGATTCTTTAGATTCTTTAGATTCTTTAGATTCTTTAGCTTCTTTAGATTCTTTAGATTCTTTAGATTCTTTAGATTCTTTAGATTCTTTAGATTCTTTAGATTCTTTAGATTCTTTAGATTCTTTAGATTCTTTAGATTCTTTAGATTCTTTAGATTCTTTAGATTCTTTAGATTCTTTAGATTCTTTAGATTCTTTAGATTCTTTAGATTCTTTAGATTCTTTAGATTCTTTAGATTCTTTAGATTCTTTAGATTCTTTAGATTCTTTAGATTCTTTAGATTCTTTAGATTCTTTAGATTCTTTAGATTCTTTAGATTCTTTAGATTCTTTAGATTCTTTAGATTCTTTAGATTCTTTAGATTCTTTAGATTCTTTAGATTCTTTAGATTCTTTAGATTCTTTAGATTCTTTAGATTCTTTAGATTCTTTAGATTCTTTAGATTCTTTAGATTCTTTAGATTCTTTAGATTCTTTAGATTCTTTAGATTCTTTAGATTCTTTAGATTCTTTAGATTCTTTAGATTCTTTAGATTCCTTAGATTCTTTAGATTCTTTAGATTCTTTAGATTCTTTAGATTCTTTAGATTCTTTAGATTCTTTAGATTCTTTAGATTCTTTAGGTCCTTTAGTTCCTTTTGATTCTTTAGATTAATAGATTTTTTAGATTCCTTGGATTTTTTAGATTTTCTTGATTCTTTAGATTCTTTAGATTTTTTAGATTCTTTAGATTCTTTAGATTCTTTAGATTCTTTAGATTCTTTAGATTCTTTAGATTCTTTAGATTCTTTAGATTCTTTAGATTCTTTAGATTCTTTAGATTCTTTAGATTCTTTAGATTCATTAGATTCTTTAGGCCCTTTAGTTTCTTTTGATTCTTTAGATTAATAGATTTTTTAGATTCCTTGGATTTTTTAGATTTTCCAGATTATTTAGATTCTTTGGCTTTTTTAGATTCTTTAGATTCTTTAGGTTCGTTAGAATCTTTAGATTCTTTAGATTTCTTTGATTCTTTAGATTCTTTAGATATTTTAGATTCTTTAGATTCTTTAGATTCTTTAGATTCTTTAGATTATTTAGATTCTTTAGATTCTTTAGATTCTTTAGATTCTTTAGATTCTTTAGATTCTTTAGATTCTTTAGATTCTTTAGATTCTTTTAATTATTTAGATTAATACATTTTTTAGATTCCTTGGATTTTTTAGATTTTTTAGATTCTTTAGATTTTTTAGATTATTTAGATTTTCTAGATTCTTTGGATTTTTTAGATTCTTTAAATTCTTTAGATTCTTTGGATTTTTTAGATACTTTAGATTCTTTAGATTCTTTAGATTTTTTAGATTCTTTAGTTTCTTTAGATTCTTTAGTTTCTTTAGTTTATTTAGATGCTTTAGTTTCTTTAGATTCTTTAGATTATTTAGATTCTTTAGATTCTTTAGATTCTTTAGATTCTTTAGATTCTTTAGGTTCTTTAGATTCTTTAGATTCTTTAGACTCTTTAGAATCTTTAGATTCTTTAGATTCTTTAGATTCTTTAGATCCTTTAGATTCTTTAGATTCTTTAGATTCTTTAGATTCTTTAGATTCTTTAGATTCTGTAGATTCTGTAGATTCTTTAGATTCTTTAGATTTTTTAGAATCTTTAGATTCTTTAGATTCTTAAGAATCTTAAATTCTTTAGATTCTTTAGATTCTTTAGATTCTTTAGATTCTTTAGATTCTTGAGATTCTTTAGATTCTTTAGATTCTTTAGATTCTTTAGATTCTTTAGATTCTTTAGGTCCTTTAGATTCTTTAGATTCTTTAGATTCTTTAGATTCTTTAGATTCTTTAGATTCTTTAGATTCTTTAGATTCTTTAGATTCTTTAGGTCCTTTAGTTTCTTTTGATTCTTTAGATTAATAGATTTTTTAGATTCCTTGGATTTTTTAGATTTTCTAGATTCTTTAGATTCTTTAGATTTTTTAGATTCTTTAGATTCTTTAGATTCTTTAGATTCTTTAGATTCTTTAGATTCTTTAGATTCTTTAGATTCTTTAGATTCTTTAGATTCTTTAGATTCTTTGGATTCATTAGATTCTTTAGGCCCTTTAGTTTCTTTTGATTCTTTAGATTAATAGATTTTTTAGATTCCTTGGATTTTTTAGATTTTCCAGATTATTTAGATTCTTTGGCTTTTTTAGATTCTTTAGATTCTTTAGATTCTTTAGGTTCGTTAGAATCTTTAGATTCTTTAGATTTCTTTGATTCTTTAGATTCTTTAGATTTTTTAGATTCTTTAGATTCTTTAGATTCTTTAGATTCTTTAGATTATTTAGATTCTTTAGATTCTTTAGATTCTTTAGATTCTTTAGATTCTTTAGATTTTTTAGATTCTTTAGATTCTTTAGATTCTTTAGATTCTTTAGATTTTTTAGATTCTTTAGATTCTTTAAATTTTTTAGATTCTTTAGATAATTTAGATCCCTTAGATTTTTTAGATTCTTTAGATTCTTTAGATTCTTTAGATTATTTAGATTCTGTAGATTCTTTAGATTCTTTAGATTCTTTAGATTCTTTAGATTCTTTAGATTCTTTAGATTCTTTAGATTCTTTAGATTCTTTAGATTCTTTAGATTCTTTAGATTCTTTAGATTCTTTAGATTCTTTAGATTCTTTAGATTCTTTAGATTCTTTAGATTCTTTAGATTATTTAGATTCTTTAGATTTTTTAGATTCTTTAGATTCTTTAGATTCTTTAGATTCTCTAGATTCTTTAGATTCTTTAGATTCTTTAGATTCTTTAGATTCTTTAGATTCTTTAGATTCTTTAGATTCTTTAGATTCTTTAGATTCTTTAGATTCTTTAGATTCTTTAGATTCTTTAGATTCTTTAGATTCTTTAGATTCTTTAGATTCTTTAGATTCTTTAGATTCTTTAGATTCTTTAGATTCTTTAGATTCTTTAGATTCTTTAGATTCTTTAGATTCTTTAGATTCTTTAGATTCTTTAGATTCTTTAGATTCTTTAGATTCTTTAGATTCTTTAGATTCTTTAGATTCTTTAGATTTTTTAGATTCTTTAGATTCTTTAAATTCTTTAGATTCTTTAGATTCTTTAGATTCTTTAGATTCTTTAGATTCTTTAGATTCTTTAGATTCTTTAGATTCTTTAGATTCTTTAGATTCTTTAGATTCTTTGGATTCTTTAGATTCTTTAGATTCTTTAGATTCCTTAAATTTTTTAGATTCTCTAGATTCTTTAGATTCTTTAGATTCTTTAGATTCTTTAGATTCTTTAGATTCTTTAGATTCTTTAGATCCTTTATATTCTTTAGATTCTTTAGATTCTTTAGATTCTTTAGATTCTTTAGATTCTTTAGATTCTTTAGATTCTTTAGATTCTTTAGATTCTTTAGATCCTTTAGATACTTTAGATTCTTTATATTCTTTAGATTCTTTAGATTCTTTAGATTTTTTAGATTCTTTAGATTCTTTAGATTCTTTAGATTCTTTAGATTCTTTAGATTCTTTAGATTCTTTAGATTCTTTAGATTCTTTAGATACTTTAGATTCTTTAGATTCTTTAGATTCTTTAGATTCTTTAGATTCTTTAGATTCTTTAGATTCTTTAGATTCTTTAGATTCTTTAGATTTTTTAGATTCTTTAGATTCTTTAGATTCTTTAGATTCTTTAGATTCTTTAGATTCTTTAGATTCTTTAGATTCTTTAGATTCTTTAGATTCTTTAGATTCTTTAGATTCTTTAGATTCTTTAGATTCTTTAGATTCTTTAGATTCGTTAGATTCTTTAGATTTTCAGATTTTTTTGGTTCTTTAAATACTTTAGATCCTTTAGATTCTTTAGATTCTTTAGATTTTTTAGATTAATTAGATTTTTTAGAATTTTTAAATTCTTTAGATTCTTTAGATATTTTAGATTCTTTAGATTCTTTAGATTCTTTAGATTCTTTAGATTCTTTAGATTCTTTAGATTCTTTAGATTCTTTAGATTCTTTAGATTCTTTAGATTCTTTAGATTCTTTAGATTCTTTAGATTCTTTAGATTTTTTAGATTCTTTAGATTTTTTATATTCTTTAGTTCCTTTAGTTTCTTTAGATTCTTTAAATTTTTTGGATTCATTAGATCCTTTAGATTTTTTAGATTCTTTAGATTCTTTAGATTTTTTAGATTCTTTAGTTTCTTTTGATCCTTTAGATTAGTAGATTTTTTAGATTCCTTGTATTCTTTAGATTTTTTAGATTCTCTAGATTCTTTAGTTATTTTTGATACTTTAGATTCTTTAGATTCTGTAGATTCTTTAGGTACTTTAGTTTCTTTTGATTATTTAGATTAATAGATTTTTTAGATTCCTTGTATTCTTTAGATTTTTTAGATTCTCTAGATTCTTTAGATTTTTTAGATTCTTTAGATTCTTTAGATCCTTTAGATTCTTTAGATTCTTTAGATCCTTTAGATTCTTTAGGTTCGTTAGAATCTTTAGATTCTTTAGATTTCTTTGATTCTTTAGATTCTTTAGATTTTTTAGATTCTTTAGATTCTTTAGATTCTTTAGATTATTTAGATTCTTTAGATTCTTTAGATTCTTTAGATTCTTTAGATTCTTTAGATTCTTTAGATTCTTTAGATTCTTTAGATTCTTTTAATTATTTAGATTAATACATTTTTTAGATTCCTTGGATTTTTTAGATTTTCTAGATTCTTTAGATTTTTTAGATTATATATATTTTCTAGATTCTTTGGATTTTTTAGATTCTTTAGATTCATTAGTTTCTTTAGATTCTTTAGTTTCTTTAGTTTATTTAGATGCTTTAGTTTCTTTAGAATCTTTAGATTATTTAGATTCTTTAGATTCTTTAGATTCTTTAGATTCTTTAGGTTCTTTAGATTCTTTAGATTCTTTAGACTCTTTAGAATCTTTAGATTCTTTAGATTCTTTAGATTCTTTAGATCCTTTAGATTCTTTAGATTCTTTAGATTCTTTAGATTCTTTAGATTCTTTAGGTTCGTTAGAAACTTTAGATTCTTTAGATTTTTTTGATTCTTTAGATTCTTTAGATTTTTAGATTCTTTAGATTCTTTAGATTCTTTAGATTCTTTAGATTCTTTTGATTCTTTAGATCCTTTAGATTCTTTAGATTCTTTAGATTCTTTAGATTCTTTAGATTCTTTAGATTCTTTAGATTCTTTAGATTCTTTAGATTCTTTAGATTCTTTAGATTCTTTAGATTCTTTAGATTCTTTAGATTTTTTAGATTCTTTAGATTCTTTAAATTCTTTAGATTCTTTAGATTCTTTAGATTCTTTAGATTCTTTAGATTCTTTAGATTCTTTAGATTCTTTAGATTCTTTAGATTCTTTAGATTCTTTAGATTCTTTGGATTCTTTAGATTCTTTAGATTCTTTAGATTCCTTAAATTTTTTAGATTCTCTAGATTCTTTAGATTCTTTAGATTCTTTAGATTCTTTAGATTCTTTAGATTCTTTAGATTCTTTAGATTCTTTAGATTCTTTATATTCTTTAGATTCTTTAGATTCTTTAGATTCTTTAGATTCTTTAGATTCTTTAGATTCTTTAGATTCTTTAGATTCTTTAGATTCTTTAGATTCTTTAGATTCTTTAGATTCTTTAGATTCTTTAGATTCTTTAGATTTTTTAGATTCTTTAGATTTTTTATATTCTTTAGTTCCTTTAGTTTCTTTAGATTCTTTAAATTTTTTAGATTCATTAGATCCTTTAGATTTTTTAGATTCTTTAGATTCTTTAGATTTTTTAGATTAATTAGATTTTTTAGATTTTTTAAATTCTTTAGATTCTTTAGATATTTTAGATTCTTTAGATTCTTTAGATTCTTTAGATTCTTTAGATTCTTTAGATTCTTTAGATTCTTTAGATTCTTTAGATTCTTTAGATTCTTTAGATTCTTTAGATTCTTTAGATTCTTTAGATTCTTTAGATTCTTTAGATTTTTTAGATTCTTTAGATTTTTTATATTCTTTAGTTCCTTTAGTTTCTTTAGATTCTTTAAATTTTTTAGATTCATTAGATCCTTTAGATTTTTTAGATTCTTTAGATTCTTTAGATTTTTTAGATTCTTTAGTTTCTTTTGACCCTTTAGATTAATAGATTTTTTAGATTCCTTGTATTCTTTAGATTTTTTAGATTCTCTAGATTCTTTAGTTATTTTTGATACTTTAGATTCTTTAGATTCTGTAGATTCTTTAGGTACTTTAGTTTCTTTTGATTATTTAGATTAATAGATTTTTTAGATTCCTTGTATTCTTTAGATTTTTTAGATTCTCTAGATTCTTTAGATTTTTTAGATTCTTTAGATTCTTTAGATCCTTTAGATTCTTTAGATTCTTTAGATTCTTTAGATTCTTTAGATTCTTTAGATTCTTTAGATTCTTTAGATTCTTTAGATTCTTTAGATTCTTTAGATTCTTTAGATTCTTTAGATTCTTTAGATTCTTTAGATTCTTTAGATTCTTTAGATTCTTTAGATTTTTTAGATTCTTTAAATTCTTTAGATCCTTTAGATTCTATAGATTCTTTAGATTCTTTAGATTCCTTAGATTTTTTAGATTCTTTAGATTCTTTAGATTCTTTAGATTCTTTAGATTTTTAGATTCTTTAGATTCTTTAGATTGTTTAGATTTTTTAGATTCTTTAGATTTTTTATATTCTTTAGTTCCTTTAGTTTCTTTAGATTCTTTAAATTTTTTAGATTCATTAGATCCTTTAGATTTTTTATATTCTTTAGATTCTTTAGATTTTTTAGATTCTTTAGTTTCTTTTGATCCTTTAGATTAATAGATTTTTCAGCTTAATTGTATTCTTTAGATTTTTTAGATTCTCTAGATTCTTTAGATATTTTAGATACTTTAGATTCTTTAGATTCTGTAGATTCTTTAGATACTTTAGTTTCTTTTGATTCTTTAGATTAATAGATTTTTTAGATTCCTTGTATTCTTTAGATTTTTTAGATTCTCTAGATTCTTTAGATTTTTTAGATTCTTTAGATTCTTTAGAACCTTTAGATTCTTTAGATTCTTTAGATTCTTTAGATTCTTTAGATTCTTTAGATTCTGTAGATTCTGTAGATTCTTTAGATTCTTTAGATTTTTTAGATTCTTTAGATTCTTTAGATTCTTTAAATTCTTTAGATTTTTTAGATTCTTTAGTTTCTTTTGATCCTTTAGATTAATAGATTTTTTAGATTCCTTGTATTCTTAAATTTTTTAGATTCTCTAGATTCTTTAGTTATTTTTGATACTTTAGATTCTTTAGATTCTGTAGATTCTTTAGGTACTTTAGTTTCTTTTGATTATTTAGATTAATAGATTTTTTAGATTCCTTGTATTCTTTAGATTTTTTAGATTCTCTAGATTCTTTAGATTTTTTAGATTCTTTAGATTCTTTAGATCCTTTAGATTCTTTAGATCCTTTAGATTCTTTAGATTCTGTAGATTCTTTAGATTCTTTAGATTCTTTAGATTCTTTAGATTCTTTAGATTCTTTAGATTCTTTAGATTCTTTAGATTCTTTAGATTCTTTAGATTTTTTAGATTCTTTAGATTCTTTAGATTCTTTAGATTTTTTAGATACTTTAAATTCTTTAGATCCTTTAGATTCTATAGATTCTTTAGATTCTTTAGATTCCTTAGATTCTTTAGATTCTTTAGATTCTTTAGATTCTTTAGATTTTTAGATTCTTTAGATTCTTTAGATTGTTTAGATTTTTTAGATTCTTTAGATTTTTTATATTCTTTAGTTCCTTTAGTTTCTTCAGATTCTTTAAATTTTTTAGATTCATTAGATCCTTTAGATTTTTTAGATTCTTTAGTTTCTTTTGATCCTTTAGATTAATAGATTTTTTAGCTTAATTGTATTCATTAGATTTTTTAGATTCTCTAGATTCTTTAGATATTTTAGATACTTTAGATTCTTTAGATTCTGTAGATTCTTTAGATACTTTAGTTTCTTTTAATTCTTTAGATTAATAGATTTTTTAGATTCCTTGTATTCTTTAGATATTTTAGATTCTCTAGATTCTTTAGATTTTTTAGATTCTTTAGATTCTTTAGATTCTTTAGATCCTTTAGATTCTTTAGATTCTTTAGATTCTTTAGATTCTTTAGTTTCTGTAGATTCTGTAGATTCTGTAGATTCTTTAGATTCTTTAGATTTTTTAGATTATTTAGATTCTTTAGATTCTTAAGATTCTTTAGATTTTTTAGATTCTTTAGGTTCGTTAGAATCTTTAGATTCTTTAGATTTTTTTGATTCTTTAGATTCTTTAGATTTTTAGATTCTTTAGATTCTTTAGATTCTTTAGATTCTTTAGATTCTTTTGATTCTTTAGATTCTTTGGATTCTTTGGATTCTTTAGATTCTTTAGATTCTTTAGATTCCTTAAATTCTTTAGATTCTCTAGATTCTTTAGATTCTTTAGATTCTTTAGATTCTTTAGATTCTTTAGATTCTTTAGATTCTTTAGATTCTTTAGATTCTTTAGATTCTTTAGATTCTTTAGATTCTTTAGATTCTTTAGATTCTTTAGATTCTTTAGATTCTTTAGATTCTTTAGATTCTTTAGATTCTTTAGATTCTTTAGATTCTTTAGATTCTTTAGATTCTTTAGATTCTTTAGATTCTTTAGATCCTTTAGATTCTTTAGATTCTTTATATTCTTTAGATTCTTTAGATTCTTTAGGTTTTTTAGATTCTTTAGATTCTTTAGATTCTTTAGATTCTTTAGATTCTTTAGATTCTTTAGATTCTTTAGATTCTTTAGATTCTTTAGATTCTTTAGATTTTTTAGATTCTTTAGATTTTTAGATTCTTTAGATTCTTTAGATTCTTCAGATTCTTTAGATTCTTTAGATTCTTTAGATTCTTTAGATTCTTTAGATTCTTTAGATTCTTTAGATTCTTTAGATTATTTAGATTCTTTAGATTCTTTAGATTCTTTAGATTCTTTAGATTCTTTAGATTCTTTAGATTCTTTAGATTCTTTAGATTCTGTAGATTCTTTAGATTCGTTAGATTCTTTAGATTTTCAGATTTTTTTGGTTCTTTAAATACTTTAGATCCTTTAGATTCTTTAGATTCTTTAGATTTTTTAGATTAATTAGATTTTTTAGATTTTTTAAATTCTTTAGATTCTTTAGATATTTTAGATTCTTTAGATTCTTTAGATTCTTTAAATTCTTTAGGTTCTTTAGATTCTTTAGATTCTTTAGATTTTTTAGATTCTTTAGATTTTTTATATTCTTTAGTTCCTTTAGTTTCTTTAGATTCTTTAAATTTTTTAGATTCATTAGATCCTTTAGATTTTTTAGATTTTTTAGATTCTTTAGATTTTTTAGATTCTTTAGTTTCTTTTGATCCTTTAGATTAATAGATTTTTTAGATTCCTTGTATTCTTTAGATTTTTTAGATTCTCTAGATTCTTTAGTTATTTTTGATACTTTAGATTTCTTTAGATTCTGTAGATTCTTTAGGTACTTTAGTTTCTATTGATTATTTAGATTAATAGATTTTTTAGATTCCTTGTATTCTTTAGATTTTTTAGATTCTCTAGATTCTTTAGATTTTTTAGATTCTTTAGATTCTTTAGATCCTTTAGATTCTTTAGATTCTTTAGATTCTTTAGATTCTTTAGATTCTTTAGATTCTTTAGATTCTTTAGATTCTTTAGATTCTTTAGATTCTTTAGATTCTTTAGATTCTTTAGATTCTTTAGATTCTTTAGATTCTTTAGATTCTTTAGATTTTTTAGATTCTTTAAATTCTTTAGATCCTTTAGATTCTATAGATTCTTCAGATTCTTTAGATTCCTTAGATTTTTTAGATTCTTTAGATTCTTTAGATTCTTTAGATTCTTTAGATTTTTAGATTCTTTAGATTCTTTAGATTGTTTAGATTTTTTAGATTCTTTAGATTTTTTATATTCTTTAGTTCCTTTAGTTTCTTTAGATTCTTTAAATTTTTTAGATTCATTAGATCCTTTAGATTTTTTATATTCTTTAGATTCTTTAGATTTTTTAGATTCTTTAGTTTCTTTTGATCCTTTAGATTAATAGATTTTTCAGCTTAATTGTATTCTTTAGATTTTTTAGATTCTCTAGATTCTTTAGATATTTTAGATACTTTAGATTCTTTAGATTCTGTAGATTCTTTAGATACTTTAGTTTCTTTTGATTCTTTAGATTAATAGATTTTTTAGATTCCTTGTATTCTTTAGATTTTTTAGATTCTCTAGATTCTTTAGATTTTTTAGATTCTTTAGATTCTTTAGATCCTTTAGATTCTTTAGATTCTTTAGATTCTTTAGATTCTGTAGATTCTGTAGATTCTTTAGATTCTTTAGATTTTTTAGATTCTTTAGATTCTTTAGATTCTTTAGATTCTTTAGATTTTTTAGATTCTTTAGTTTCTTTTGATCCTTTAGATTAATAGATTTTTTAGATTCCTTGTATTCTTAAATTTTTTAGATTCTCTAGATTCTTTAGTTATTTTTGATACTTTAGATTCTTTAGATTCTGTAGATTCTTTAGGTACTTTAGTTTCTTTTGATTATTTAGATTAATAGATTTTTTAGATTCCTTGTATTCTTTAGATTTTTTAGATTCTCTAGATTCTTTAGATTTTTTAGATTCTTTAGATTCTTTAGATCCTTTAGATTCTTTAGATCCTTTAGATTCTTTAGATTCTTTAGATTCTTTAGATTCTTTAGATTCTTTAGATTCTTTAGATTCTTTAGATTCTTTAGATTCTTTAGATTTTTTAGATTCTTTAGATTCTTTAGATTCTTTAGATTTTTTAGATTCTTTAAATTCTTTAGATCCTTTAGATTCTATAGATTCTTTAGATTCTTTAGATTCCTTAGATTTTTTAGATTCTTTAGATTCTTTAGATTCTTTAGATTTTTAGATTCTTTAGATTCTTTAGATTGTTTAGATTTTTTAGATTCTTTAGATTTTTTATATTCTTTAGTTCCTTTAGTTTCTTTAGATTCTTTAAATTTTTTAGATTCATTAGATCCTTTAGATTTTTTAGATTCTTTAGTTTCTTTTGATCCTTTAGATTAATAGATTTTTTAGCTTAATTGTATTCATTAGATTTTTTAGATTCTCTAGATTCTTTGGATATTTTAGATATTTTAGATTCTTTAGATTCTGTAGATTCTTTAGATACTTTAGTTTCTTTTGATTCTTTAGATTAATAGATTTTTAGATTCCTTGTATTCTTTAGATATTTTAGATTCTCTAGATTCTTTAGATTTTTTAGATTCTTTAGATTCTTTAGATCCTTTAGATTCTTTAGATTCTTTAGATTCTTTAGATTCTTTAGTTTCTGTAGATTCTGTAGATTCTGTAGATTCTTTAGATTTTTTAGATTCTTTAGATTCTTTAGATTCTTTAGATTCTTTAGATTCATTAGATTCTTTAGATTCTTTAGATTCTTTAGATTCTTTAGATTCTTTAGATTATTTAGATTCTTTAGATTCTTAAGATTCTTTAGATTTTTTAGATTCTTTAGGTTCGTTAGAATCTTTAGATTCTTTAGATTTTTTTGATTCTTTAGATTCTTTAGATTTTTAGATTCTTTAGATTCTTTAGATTCTTTAGATTCTTTAGATTCTTTTGATTCTTTAGATTCTTTAGATTCTTTAGATTCTTTAGATTCTTTAGATTCTTTAGATTCTTTAGATTTTTTAGATTCTTTAGATTCTTTAGATTCTTTAGATTCTTTAGATTCATTAGATTCTTTAGATTCTTTAGATTCTTTAGATTCTTTAGATTCATTAGATTCTTTAGATTCTTTAGATTCTTTAGATTCTTTAGATTCTTTAGATTCTTTAGATTCATTAGATTCTTTAGATTCTTTAGATTCTTTAGATTCTTTAGATTCTTTAGATTCTTTAGATTCTTTAGATTCTTTAGATTCTTTAGATTCTTTAGATTCTTTAGATTCTTTAGATTCTTTAGATTCTTTAGATTCTTTAGATTCATTAGATTTTTAGATTCTTTAGATTCTTTAGATTCTTTAGATTCTTTAGATTCTTTAGATTCTTTAGATTCTTTAGATTCTTTAGATTCTTTAGATTCTTTAGATTCTTTAGATTCTTTAGATTCTTTAGATTCTTTAGATTCTTTAGATTCTTTAGATTCTTTAGGTCTTTTAGTTTCTTTTGATTCTTTAGATTAATAGATTTTTTAGATTCCTTGGATTTTTTAGATTTTCTAGATTCTTTAGATTCTTTAGATTTTTTAGATTCTTTAGATTCTTTAGATTCTTTAGATTCTTTAGATTCTTTAGATTCTTTAGATTCTTTAGATTCTTTAGATTCTTTAGATTCTTTAGATTCTTTAGATTCTTTAGATTCTTTAGATTCTTTAGATTCTTTAGATTCTTTAGATTCTTTAGATTCTTTAGATTCTTTAGATTCATTAGATTCTTTAGGCCCTTTAGTTTCTTTTGATTCTTTAGATTAATAGATTTTTTAGATTCCTTGGATTTTTTAGATTTTCCAGATTATTTAGATTCTTTGGCTTTTTTAGATTCTTTAGATTCTTTAGATTCTTTAGTTTCGTTAGAATCTTTAGATTCTTTAGATTTCTTTGATTCTTTAGATTCTTTAGATTTTTTAGATTCTTTAGATTCTTTGGATTCTTTAGATTCTTTAGATTATTTAGATTCTTTAGATTCTTTAGATTCTTTAGATTCTTTAGATTCTTTTAATTATTTAGATTAATACATTTTTTAGATTCCTTGGATTTTTTAGATTTTTTAGATTCTTTAGATTTTTTAGATTATTTAGATTTTCTAGATTCTTTGGATTTTTTAGATTCTTTAGATTCTTTAGATTCTTTGGATTTTTTAGATACTTTAGATTCTTTAGATTCTTTAAATTTTTTAGATTCTTTAGTTTCTTTAGATTCTTTAGTTTCTTTAGTTTATTTAGATGCTTTAGTTTCTTTAGATTCTTTAGATTCTTTAGATTCTTTGGATTCTTTAGATTCTTTAGATTCCTTAAATTCTTTAGATTCTCTAGATTCTTTAGATTCTTTAGATTCTTTAGATTCTTTAGATTCTTTAGATTCTTTAGATTCTTTAGATTCTTTAGATTCTTTAGATTCTTTAGATTCTTTAGATTCTTTAGATTCTTTAGATTCTTTAGATTCTTTAGATTCTTTAGATTCTTTAGATTCTTTTCTTTAGATTCTTTAGATTCTTTAGATTCTTTAGATTCTTTAGATCCTTTAGATTCTTTAGATTCTTTATATTCTTTAGATTCTTTAGATTCTTTAGATTTTTTAGATTCTTTAGATTCTTTAGATTCTTTAGATTCTTTAGATTCTTTAGATTCTTTAGATTCTTTAGATTCTTTAGATTCTTTAGATTCTTTAGATTCTTTAGATTCTTTAGATTCTTTAGATTCTTTAGATTCTTTAGATTCTTTAGATTCTTTAGATTCTTTAGATTCTTTAGATTCTTTAGATTCTTTAGATTCTTTAGATTCTTTAGAATCTTTAGATTCTTTAGATTCTTTAGATTCTTTAGATTCTTTAGATTCTTTAGATTCTTTAGATTCTTTAGATTCTTTAGATTCTTTAGATTCTTTAGATTCTTTAGATTCTTTAGATTCTTTAGATTCGTTAGATTCTTTAGATTTTCAGATTTTTTTGGTTCTTTAAATACTTTAGATCCTTTAGATTCTTTAGATTCTTTAGATTCTTTAGATTTTTTAGATTAATTAGATTTTTTAGATTTTTTAAATTCTTTAGATTCTTTAGATATTTTAGATTCTTTAGATTCTTTAGATTCTTTAGATATTTTAGATTCTTTAGATTCTTTAGATTCTTTAGATTCTTTAGATTCTTTAGATTCTTTAGATTCTTTAGATTTTTTAGATTCTTTAGATTTTTTATATTCTTTAGTTCCTTTAGTTTCTTTAGATTCTTTAAATTTTTTAGATTCATTAGATCCTTTAGATTTTTTAGATTCTTTAGATTCTTTAGATTTTTTAGATTCTTTAGTTTCTTTTGATCCTTTAGATTAATAGATTTTTTAGATTCCTTGTATTCTTTAGATTTTTTAGATTCTCTAGATTCTTTAGTTATTTTTGATACTTTAGATTCTTTAGATTCTGTAGATTCTTTAGGTACTTTAGTTTCTTTTGATTATTTAGATTAATAGATTTTTTAGATTCCTTGTATTCTTTAGATTTTTTAGATTCTCTAGATTCTTTAGATTTTTTAGATTCTTTAGATTCTTTAGATCCTTTAGATTCTTTAGATTCTTTAGATTCTTTAGATTCTTTAGATTCTTTAGATTCTTTAGATTCTTTAGATTCTTTAGATTCTTTAGATTCTTTAGATTCTTTAGATTCTTTAGATTCTTTAGATTCTTTAGATTTTTTAGATTCTTTAAATTCTTTAGATCCTTTAGATTCTATAGATTCTTTAGATTCTTTAGATTCCTTAGATTTTTTAGATTCTTTAAATTCTTTAGATTCTTTAGATTTTTAGATTCTTTAGATTCTTTAGATTCTTTAGATTTTTTAGATTCTTTAGATTTTTTATATTCTTTAGTTCCTTTAGTTTCTTTAGATTCTTTAAATTTTTTAGATTCATTAGATCCTTTAGATTTTTTATATTCTTTAGATTCTTTAGATTTTTTAGATTCTTTAGTTTCTTTTGATCCTTTAGATTAATAGATTTTTCCGCTTAATTGTATTCTTTAGATTTTTTAGATTCTCTAGATTCTTTAGATATTTTAGATACTTTAGATTCTTTAGATTCTGTAGATTCTTTAGGTACTTTAGTTTCTTTTGATTCTTTAGATTAATAGATATTTTAGATTCCTTGTATTCTTTAGATTTTTTAGATTCTCTAGATTCTTTAGATTTTTTAGATTCTTTAGATTCTTTAGATTTTTTAGATTCTTTAGATTCTTTAGATCCTTTAGATTCTTTAGATTCTTTAGATTCTGTAGATTCTGTAGATTCTTTAGATTCTTTAGATTCTTTAGATTCTTTAGATTCTTTAGATTCTTTAGATTCTTTAGATTCTTTAGATTTTTTAGATTCTTTAGATTCTTTAGATTCTTTAGATTTTTTAGATTCTTTAGTTTCTTTTGATCCTTTAGATTAATAGATGTTTTAGATTCCTTGTATTCTTAAATTTTTTAGATTCTCTAGATTCTTTAGTTATTTTTGATACTTTAGATTCTTTAGATTCTGTAGATTCTTTAGGTACTTTAGTTTCTTTTGATTCTTTAGATTAATAGATTTTTTAGATTCCTTGTATTCTTTAGATTTTTTAGATTCTCTAGATTCTTTAGATTTTTAGATTCTTTAGATTCTTTAGATCCTTTAGATTCTGTAGATTCTGTAGATTCTTTAGATTCTTTAGATTTTTTAGATTCTTTAGATTCTTTAGATTCTTTAGATTCTGTAGATTCTGTAGATTCTTTAGATTCTTTAGATTTTTTAGATTCTTTAGATTCTTTAGATTCTTTAGATTCTTTAGATTTTTTAGATTCTTTAGTTTCTTTTGATCCTTTAGATTAATAGATGTTTTAGATTCCTTGTATTCTTAAATTTTTTAGATTCTCTAGATTCTTTAGTTATTTTTGATACTTTAGATTCTTTAGATTCTGTAGATTCTTTAGGTACTTTAGTTTCTTTTGATTCTTTAGATTAATAGATTTTTTAGATTCCTTGTATTCTTTAGATTTTTTAGATTCTCTAGATTCTTTAGTTATTTTTGATACTTTAGATTCTTTAGATTCTGTAGATTCTTTAGGTACTTTAGTTTCTTTTGATTCTTTAGATTAATAGATTTTTTAGATTCCTTGTATTCTTTAGATTCTCTAGATTCTTTAGTTATTTTTGATACTTTAGATTCTTTAGATTCTGTAGATTCTTTAGGTACTTTAGTTTCTTTTGATTCTTTAGATTTTTTAGATTCTTTAGTTTCTTTTGATCCTTTAGATTAATAGATTTTTTAGATTTCTTGTATTCTTTAGATTTTTTAGATTCTCTAGATTCTTTAGTTATTTTTGATACTTTAGATTCTTTAGATTCTGTAGATTCTTTAGGTACTTTAGTTTCTTTTGATTCTTTAGATTAATAGATTTTTTAGATTCCTTGTATTCTTTAGATTTTTTAGATTCTCTAGATTCTTTAGATTTTTTAGATTCTTTAGATTCTTTAGATCCTTTAGATTCTTTAGATTCTTTAGATTCTTTAGATTCTGTAGATTCTGTAGATTCTTTAGATTCTTTAGATTTTTTAGATTCTTTAGATTCTTTATATTCTTTAGATTCTTTAGAGTTTTTAGATTCTTTAGTTTCTTTTGATCCTTTAGATTAATAGATGTTTTAGATTCCTTGTATTCTTAAATTTTTTAGATTCTCTAGATTCTTTAGTTATTTTTGATACTTTAGATTCTTTAGATTCTGTAGATTCTTTAGGTACTTTAGTTTCTTTTGATTATTTAGATTAATAGATTTTTTAGATTCCTTGTATTCTTTAGATTTTTTAGATTCTCTAGATTCTTTAGATTTTTTAGATTCTTTAGATTCTTTAGATCCTTTAGATTCTTTAGATCCTTTAGATTCTTTAGATTCTTTAGATTCTTTAGATTCTTTAGATTCTTTAGATTCTTTAGATTCTTTAGATTTTTTAGATTCTTTAGATTCTTTAGATTTTTTAGATTCTTTAAATTCTTTAGATCCTTTAGATTCTATAGATTCTTTAGATTCTTTAGATTCCTTAGATTTTTTAGATTCTTTAGATTCTTTAGATTCTTTAGATTTTTAGATTCTTTAGATTCTTTAGATTCTTTAGATTCTTTAGATTCTTTAGATTCTTTAGATTCTTTAGATTCTTTAGATTCCTTAAATTCTTTAGATTCTCTAGATTCTTTAGATTCTTTAGATTCTTTAGATTCTTTAGATTCTTTAGATTCTTTAGATTCTTTATATTCTTTAGATTCTTTAGATTCTTTAGATTCTTTAGATTCTTTAGATTCTTTAGATTCTTTAGATTCTTTAGATTCTTTAGATTCTTTAGATTCTTTAGATCCTTTAGATTCTTTAGATTCTTTAGATCCTTTAGATTCTTTAGATACTTTAGATTCTTTAGATTTTTTATATTCTTTAGATTCTTTAGATTCTTTAGATTCTTTATATTCTTTAGATTCTTTAGATTCTTTAGATTCTTTAGATTCTTTAGATTCTTTAGATTCTTTAGATTCTTTAGATTCTTTAGATTCTTTAGATTCTTTAGATTCTTTAGATTCTTTAGATTCTTTAGTTTCTTTAGATTCTTTAGATTCTTTAGATTCTTTAGATTCTTTAGATTCTTTAGATTCTTTAGATTCTTTAGATTGTTTAGATTCTTTAGATTCTTTAGATTCTTTAGATTCTTTAGATTTTTTAGATTCTTTAGATTCTTTAGATTCTTTAGATTCTTTGGATTCTTTAGATTCTTTAGATTCTTTAGATTCTTTAGATTCTTTAGATTCTTTAGATTCTTTAGATTCTTTAGATTCTTTAGATTCTTTAGATTTTTTAGATTCCTTAGATTCCTTAGATTCCTTAGATTCTTTAGATTCTCTAGATTCTTTAGATTCTTTAGATTCTTTAGATTCTTTAGATTCTTTAGATTCTTTAGATTCTTTAGATTCTTTAGATTCTTTAGATTCTTTAGATTCTTTAGATTCTTTAGATTCTTTAGATTCTTTAGATTCTTTAGATTCTTTAGATTCTTTAGATTCTTTAGATTCTTTAGATTCTTTAGATTCTTTAGATTCTTTAGATTCTTTAGATTCTTTAGATTCTTTAGATTCTTTAGATTCTTTAGATTCTTTAGATTCTTTAGATTTTTTAGATTCTTTAGATTCTTTAGATTCTTTAGATTCTTTAGATTCTTTAGATTCTTTAGATTCTTTAGATTCTTTAGATTCTTTAGATTCTTTAGATTCTTTAGATTTTTTAGATTCTTTAGATTCTTTAGATTCTTTAGATTCTTTAGATTCTTTAGATTCTTTAGATTCTTTAGATTCTTTAGATTCTTTAGATTCTTTAGATTCTTTAGATTCTTTAGATTCTTTAGATTCTTTAGATTCTTTAGATTCTTTAGATTCTTTAGATTCTTTAGATTCTTTAGATTCTTTAGATTCTTTAGATTCTTTAGATTCTTTAGATTCTTTAGATTCTTTAGATTCTTTAGATTCTTTAGATTCTTTAGATTCTTTAGATTCTTTAGATGCTTTAGATTCTTTAGATTCTTTAGATTCTTTAGATTCTTTAGATTCTTTAGATTCTTTAGATTCTTTAGATTCTTTAGATTCTTTAGATTCTTTAGATTCTTTAGATTCTTTAGATTCTTTAGATTCTTTAGATTCTTTAGATTCTTTAGGTTCTTTAGATTCTTTATATTCTTTAGATTCTTTAGATTCTTTAGATTCTTTAGATTCTTTAGATTCTTTAGATTCTTTAGATTCTTTAGATTCTTTAGATTCTTTAGATTCTTTAGATTCTTTAGATTCTTTAGATTCTTTAGATATTTTAGTTTCTTTTGATTCTTTAGATTAATAGATTTTTTAGATTCCATGTATTCTTTTGATTTTTTAGATTTTCTAGATTCTTTATATTTTTTAGATTCTTTAGATTCTTTAGATCCCTTAGATTCTTTAGATTCTTTAGATTCTTTAGATTCTTTAGATTCTTTAGATTCTTTAGATTCTTTAGATTATTTAGATTCTGTAGATTCTTTAGATTCTTTAGATTCTTTAGATTCTTTAGATTCTTTAGATTCTTTAGATTCTTTAGATTCTTTAGATTCTTTAGATTCTTTAGATTCTTTAGATTCCTTAGATTCTTTAGGTTCTTTAGATTCTTTAGATACTTTAGATTCTTTAGATTCTTTAGATTCTTTAGATTCTTTAGATTCTTTAGATTCTTTAGATTCTTTAGATTCTTTAGATTCTTTAGATTCTTTAGATTCTTTAGATTCTTTAGATTCTTTAGATTCTTTAGATTCTTTAGATTCTTTAGATTCTTTAGATTCTTTAGATTCTTTAGATTCTTTAGATTCTTTAGATTCTTTAGATTCTTTAGATTCTTTAGATTCTTTAGATTCTTTAGATTCTTTAGATTCTTTAGATTCTTTAGATTTTTTAGATTCTTTAGATTTTTTAGATTCTTTAGATTCTTTAGATTCTTAAGATTCTTTAGATTCTTTAGATTCTTTAGATTCCTTAGATTCTTTAGATTCTTTAGTTTCCTTAGATTCTTTAGATTCTTTAGATTCTCTAGATTCTTTAGATTCTTTAGATTCTTTAGATTCTTTAGATTCTTTAGATTCTTTAGATTCTTTAGATTCTTTAGATTCTTTAGATTCTTTAGATTCTTTAGATTCTTTAGATTCTTTAGATTCTTTAGATTCTTTAGATTCTTTAGATTCTTTAGATTCTTTAGATTCTTTAGATTCTTTAGATTCTTTAGATTCTTTAGATTCTTTAGATTCTTTAGATTCTTTAGATTCTTTAGATTCTTTAGATTCTTTAGATTCTTTAGATTCTTTAGATTCTTTAGATTCTTTAGATTCTTTAGATTCTTTAGATTCTTTAGATTCTTTAGATTCTTTAGATTCTTTAGATTCTTTAGATTCTTTAGATTCTTTAGATTCTTAAGATTCTTTAGATACTTTAGATCCTTTAGAATCTTTAGATTCTTAAGATTCTTTAGATACTTTAGATCCTTTAGAATCTTTAGATTTTTAGATTCTTTGGATTCTTTAGTTTCTTTAGATTCTTTAGATTCTTTAGATTCTTTAGATTCTTTAGATTCTTTATATTCTTTAGATTCTTTAGATTCTTTAGATTCTTTAGATTCTTTAGATTCTATAGATTCTTTAGATTCTTTAGATTCTTTAGATTCTTTAGATTCTTTAGATTCTTTAGATTCTTTAGATTCTTTAGATTCTTTAGATTCTTTAGATTCTTTAGATTCTTTAGATTCTTTAGATTCTTTAGATTCTTTAGATTCTTTAGATTCTTTAGATTCTTTAGATTCTTTAGATTCTTTAGATTCTTTAGATTCTTTAGATTCTTTAGATTCTTTAGATTCTTTAGATTCTTTAGTTCATTTAGATTCTTTAGATTCTTTAGATTCTTTAGATTCTTTAGATTCTTTAGATTCTTTAGATTCTTTAGATTCTTTAGATTCTTTAGATTCTTTAGATTCTTTAGATTCTTTAGATTCTTTAGATTCTTCAGATTCTTTAGATTTTTTAGATTCTTTAGATTCTTTAGTTACTTTAGTTTCTTTAGATCTTTTAGATTCTTTAGATTCTTTAGATTCTTTGGATTCATTAGATTCTTTAGATTCTTTAGATTCTTTAGATTCTTTAGATTCTTTAGATTCTTTAGATTCTTTAGATTCTTTAGATTCTTTAAATTCTTTAGATTCTTTAGATTCTTTAGATTCTTTAGATTCTTTAGATTCTTTAGATTCTTTAGATTCTTTAGATTCTTTAGATTCTTTAGATTCTTTAGATTCTTTAGATTCTTTAGATTCTTTAGATTCTTTAGATTCTTTAGATTCTTTAGATTCTTTAGATTCTTTAGATTCTTTAGATTCTTTAGATTCTTTAGATTCTTTAGATTCTTTAGATTCTTTAGATTCTTTAGATTCTTTAGATTCTTTAGATTCTTTAGATTCTTTAGATTCTTTAGATTCTTTAGATTCTTTAGATTCTTTAGATTCTTTAGATTCTTTAGATTCTGTAGATTCTTTAGTATATTCAGATTCTTTAGATTCTTTAGATTCTTTAGATTCTTTAGATTCTTTAGTTTATTTAGATTCTTTAGATTCTTTAGATTCTTTAGATTCTTTAGATTCTTTAGATTCTTTAGATTCTTTAGATTCTCTAGATTCTTTAGATTCTTTAGATTCTTTAGATTCTTTAGATTCTTTAGATTCTTTAGATTCTTCAGATTCTTCAGATTTTTTAGATTCTTTAGATTCTTTAGTTACTTTAGTTTCTTTAGATCTTTTAGATTCTTTAGATTCTTTAGATTCTTTGGATTCATTAGATTCTTTAGATTCTTTAGATTCTTTAGATTCTTTAGATTCTTTAAATTCTTTAGATTCTTTAGATTCTTTAGATTCTTTAGATTCTTTAGATTCTTTAGATTCTTTAGATTCTTTAGATTCTTTAGATTCTTTAGATTCTTTAGATTCTTTAGATTCTTTAGATTCTTTAGATTCTTTAGATTCTTTAGATTCTTTAGATTCTTTAGATTCTTTAGATTCTTTAGATTCTTTAGGTCCTTTAGTTTCTTTTGATTCTTTAGATTAATAGATTTTTTAGATTCCTTGGATTCTTTAGATTTTCTAGATTTTTTAGATTCTTTAGATTTGTTAGATTCTTTAGATTCTTTAGATTCTTTAGATTCTTCAGATTCTTTAGATTCTTTAGATTCTTTAGATTCTTTAGATTCTTTAGATTCTTTAGATTCTTTAGATTCTTTAGATTCTTTAGATTTTTTAAATTCTTTAGATTCTTTAGATTCTTTAGATTCTTTAGGTTCTTTAGATTCTTTAGATTCTTTAGATTCTTTAGATTCTTTAGATTCTTTAGATTCTTTAGATTCTTCAGATTCTTTAGATTCTTTAGATTCTTTAGATTCTTTAGATTCTTTAGATACTTTAGATTCTTTAGATTCTTTAGATTCTTTGGATTCTTTAGATTCTTTAGATTCTTTAGATTCTTTAGATTCTTTAGATTTTTTAGATTCTTTAGATTCTTTAGATTGTTTAGATTTTTTAGATTCTTTAGGTTTTTTATATTCTTTAGTTCCTTTAGTTTCTTTAGATTCTTTAAATTTTTTAGATTCATTAGATTCTTTAGATTTTTTAGATTCTTTATAAAATTTAGATTGTTTAGATTCCTTAGTTTCTTTTGATCCTTTAGATTAATAGATTTTTTAGATTCCTTGTATTCTTTAGATTTTTTAGATTCTCTAGATTCTTTAGATATTTTAGATAATTTAGATTCTTTAGATTCTGTAGATTCTTTAGATACTTTAGTTTCTTTTGTTTCTTTAGATTAAAAGATTTTTTAGATTCCTTGTATTCTTTAGATTTTTTAGATTCTCTAGATTCTTTAGATTTTTTAGATTCTTTAGATTCTTTAGATTCTTTAGATTCTGTAGATTCTTTAGATTCTTAAGATTCTTTAGATTTTTTAGATTCTTTAGATTCTTTAGATTCTTTAGATTCTTTAGATTTTTTAGATTCTTTAGGTTCTTTAGATTGTTTAGATTCTTTAGATTCTTTAGGTCCTTTAGTTTCTTTTGATTCTTTAGATTAATAGATTTTTTAGATTCCTTGGATTTTTTAGATTTTCTAGATTCTTTAGATTCTTTAGATTTTTTAGATTCTTTAGATTCTTTAGATTCTTTAGATTATTTAGATTCTTTAGATTCTTTAGATTCTTTAGATTCTTTAGATTCTTTAGATTCTTTAGATACTTTAGATTCTTTAGATTCTTTAGATCCTTTTGTTTCTTTAGATTAATAGATTTTTTAGATTCCTTGGCATTTTTAGATTTTTTAGATTCTTTATATTTTTTAGATTCTTTGGATTTTTTAGATTCTTTAGATTCTTTAGATTATTTATGTTCGTTAGAATCTTTAGATTCTTTAGATTTCTTTGATTCTTTAGATTCTTCAGATTTTTTAGATTCTTTAGATTCTTTAGATTCTTTAGATTCTTTAGATTCTTTAGATTCTTTAGATTCTTTAGATACTTTAGATTCTTTTGATTCTTTAGATTAATAGGTTTTTTAGATTCCTTGGATTTTTTAGATTCCTTGGATTTTTTAGATTTTTTAGATTCTTTAGATTTTTTAGATTCTTTGGATTTTTTAGATTCTTTATATTCTTTAGATATTTTAGTTTCTTTTGATTCTTTAGATTAATAGATTTTTTAGATTCCATGTATTATTTTGATTTTTTAGATTTTCTAGATTCTTTATATTTTTTAGATTCTTTAGATTCTTTAGATCCCTTAGATTCTTTAGATTCTTTAGATTCTTTAGATTCTTTAGATTCTTTAGATTCTTTAGATTCTTTAGATTCTTTAGATTCTTTAGATTATTTAGATTCTGTAGATTCTTTAGATTCTTTAGATTCTTTAGATTCTTTAGATTCTTTAGATTCTTAAGATTCTTTAGATTCTTTAGATTCTTTAGATTCCTTAGATTCTTTAGATTCTTTAGTTTCCTTAGATTCTTTAGATTCTCTAGATTCTCTAGATTCTTTAGATTCTTTAGATTCTTTAGATTCTTTAGATTCTTTAGATTCTTTAGATTCTTTAGATTCTTTAGATTCTTTAGATTTTTTAGATTCTTTAGATTCTTTAGATTCTTTAGATTCTTTAGATTCTTTAGATTCTTTAGATTCTTTAGATTCTTAAGATTCTTTAGATATTTTAGATCCTTTAGAATCTTTAGATTTTTAGATTCTTTGGATTCTTTAGTTTCTTTAGATTCTTTAGATTCTTTAGATTCTTTAGATTCTTTAGATTCTTTATATTATTTAGATTCTTTAGATTCTTTAGATTCTTTAGATTCTTTAGATTCTTTAGATTCTATAGATTCTTTAGATTCTTTAGATTCTTTGGATTCTTTAGATTCTTTAGATTCTTTAGATTCTTTAGATTCTTTAGATTCTTTAGATTCTTTAGATTCTTTAGATTCTTTAGATTCTTTAGATTCTTTAGATTCTTTAGATTCTTTAGATTCTTTAGATTCTTTAGATTCTTTAGATTCTTTAGATTCTTTAGATTCTTTAGATTCTTTAGTTTATTTAGATTCTTTAGATTCTTTAGATTCTTTAGATTCTTTAGATTCTTTAGATTCTTTAGATTCTTTAGATTCTTTAGATTCTTTAGATTCTTTAAATTCTTCAGATTCTTTAGATTTTTTAGATTCTTTAGATTCTTTAGTTACTTTAGTTTCTTTAGATCTTTTAGATTCTTTAGATTCTTTAGATTCTTTGGATTCTTTAGATTCTTTAGATTCTTTAGATTCTTTAGATTCTTTAGATTCTTTAGATTCTTTAGATTTTTTAAATTCTTTAGATTCTTTAGATTCTTTAGATTCTTTAGATTCTTTAGATTCTTTAGATTCTTTAGATTCTTTAGATTCTTTAGATTCTTTAGATTCTTTAGATTCTTTAGATTCTTTAGATTCTTTAGATTCTTTAGGTCCTTTAGTTTCTTTTGATTAATAGATTTTTTAGATTCCTTGGATTCTTTAGATTTTCTAGATTTTTTAGATTCTTTAGATTTGTTAGATTCTTTAGAATCTTTAGATTCTTTAGATTCTTCAGATTCTTTAGATTCTTTATATTCTTTAGATTCTTTAGATTCTTTAGATTCTTAAGATTCTTTAGATTCTTTAGATTCTTTAAATTCTTTAGATTCTTTAGATTCTTTAGATTCTTTAGGTTCTTTAGATTCTTTGGATTCTTTAGATTCTTTAGATTCTTTAGATTCTTTAGATTCTTTAGATTCTTTAGATTCTTTAGATTCTTTAGATTCTTTAGATTCTTTAGATTCTTTAGATTCTTTAGATTCTTTAGATTCTTTAGATACTTTAGATTCTTTAGATTCTTTAGATTCTTTGGATTCTTTAGATTCTTTAGATTCTTTAGATTCTTTAGATTCTTTAGATTTTTTAGATTCTTTAGATTCTTTAGATTGTTTAGATTTTTTAGATTCTTTAGGTTTTTTATATTCTTTAGTTCCTTTAGTTTCTTTAGATTCTTTAAATTTTTTAGATTCATTAGATTCTTTAGATTTTTTAGATTCTTTAGATAATTTAGATTGTTTAGATTCCTTAGTTTCTTTTGATCCTTTAAATTAATAGATTTTTTAGATTCCTTGTATTCTTTAGATTTTTTAGATTCTCTAGATTCTTTAGATATTTTAGATACTTTAGATTCTTTAGATTCTGTAGATTCTTTAGATACTTTAGTTTCTTTTGTTTCTTTAGATTAAAAGATTTTTTAGATTCCTTGTATTCTTTAGATTTTTTAGATTCTCTAGATTCTTTAGATTTTTTAGATTCTTTAGATTCTTTAGATTCTGTAGATTCTTTAGATTCTTAAGATTCTTTAGATTCTTTATATTCTTTAGGTTCGTTAGAATCTTTAGATTCTTTAGATTTTTTTGATTCCTTAGATTCTTTAGATTTTAGATTCTTTAGATTCTTTAGATTCTTTAGATTCTTTAGATTCTTTAGATTCTTTAGATTCTTCAGATTCTTTAGATACTTTAGATTCTTTAGATTCTTTAGATTCTTTAGATTCTTTAGATTTTTTAGATTCTTTAGATTCTTTAGATTCTTTAGATTCTTTAGATTCTTTAGATTCTTTAGATTCTTTAGATTTTTTAGATTCTTTAGGTTCTTTAGATTGTTTAGATTCTTTAGATTTTTTAGGTCCTTTAGTTTCTTTTGATTCTTTAGATTAATAGATTTTTTAGATTCCTTGGATTTTTTAGATTTTCTAGATTCTTTAGATTCTTTAGATTTTTTATATTCTTTAGATTCTTTAGATTCTTTAGATTCTTTAGATTCTTTAGATTCTTTAGATTCTTTAGATTCTTTAGATTCTTTAGATACTTTAGATTCTTTAGATCCTTTTGTTTCTTTAGATTAATAGATTTTTTAGATTCCTTGGCTTTTTTAGATTTTTTAGATTCTTTAGATTTTTTAGATTCTTTGGATTTTTTAGATTCTTTAGATTCTTTATGTTCGTTAGAATCTTTAGATTCTTTAGATTTCTTTGATTCTTTAGATTCTTCAGATTTTTTAGATTCTTTAGATTCTTTAGATTCTTTAGATTCTTTAGATTCTTTAGATTCTTTAGATACTTTAGATTCTTTTGATTCTTTAGATTAATAGGTTTTTTAGATTCCTTGGATTTTTTAGATTCCTTGGATTTTTTAGAATTTTTAGATTCTTTAGATTTTTTAGATTCTTTGGATTTTTTAGATTCTTTAGATTCTTTAGATACTTTGGATTTTTTAGATTCTTTAGATTCTTTAGATTCTTTAGATTCTTTAGATTCTTTAGATTCTTTAGATTCTTTAGTTTCTTTAGATTCTTTAGATTCTTTAGATTCTTTAGATTCTTTAGATTCTTTAGATTCTTTAGATTCTTTAAATTCTTTAGATTCTTTACATTCTTTAGATTCTTTAGATTCTTTAGATTCTTTAGTTCCTTTAGATTCTTTAGATTCTTTATATCCTTTAAATTTTTTAGATTCATTAGATTCTTTAGATTCTTTAGATTCTTTAGATCCTTTAGATTCTTTAGATTCTTTAGATTCTTTAGATTCTTTAGATTCTTTAGATTATTTAGATTCTTTAGATTCTTTAGATTCTTTAGATTCTTTAGATTCTTTAGATTCTTTAGATTCTTTAGATTTTTTAGATTCTTTAGATTCTTTAGATTCTTTAGATTCTTTAGATTCTTTAGATTCTTTAGATTCTTTAGATTCTTTAGATTCTTTTGATTCTTTAGATTCTTTAGATTCTTTAGATTCTTTAGATTTTTTAGATTTTTTAGATTCTTTAGATTCTTTAAGTCCTTTAGATTCTTTAGATTCTTTAGTTTCTTTTGATCCTTTAGATTAATAGATTTTTTAGATTCCTTGGATTTTTTAGTTTTTTTTTAATTCTTTAGATTTTTTAGATTCTTTAGATTTTTTAGATTCTTTGGATTTTTTAGATTCTTTAGATTCTTTGGATTCTTTAGATTCTTTAGATTCTTTAGATTCTTTAGATTCTTTAAATTCTTTAGATCCTTTAGATTCTTTAGATTCTTTAGATTCTTTAGATTCTTTAGATTCTTTAGATTCTTTAGATTCTTTAGATTCTTTAGATTCTTTAGATTCTTTAGATTCTTTAGATTCTTTAGATTCTTTAGATTCTTTAGATTCTTTAGATTCTTTATATTCTTTAGATTCTTTAGATACTTTAGATTCTTTAGATTCTTTAGATTCTTTAAATTCTTTAGATTCTTTATATTCTTTAGATTCTTTAGATTCTTTAGATTCTTTAGATTTTTTAGATTCTTTAAATTCCTTAGATTCTTTAGATTAATAGATTTTTTAGATTCCTTGGATTTTTTAGATTTTTTAGATTCTTTAGATTTTTTAGATTCTTTAGATTCTTTAGATACTTTGGATTTTATAGATTCCTTAGATTCTTTAGATTCTTTAGATTCTTTAGATTCTTTAGATTCTTTAGATTCTTTAGATTCTTTAGATTCTTTAGATTCTTTAGATTCTTTAGATTCTTTAGATTCTTTAGATTCTTTAGATTCTTTAGATCCTTTAGATTCTTTAGATACTTTAGATTCTTTAAATTCTTTAAATTCTTTAAATTCTTTAGATTCTTTAGAATCTTTAGATTCTTTAGATTCCTTAGTTTCTTTAGATTCTTTAGATTCTTTAGATCCTTTAGATTCTTTAGATTCTTTAGATTCTTTAAATTCTTTAAATTCTTTAGAATCTTTAGAATCTTTAGATTCTTTAGATTCCTTAGATTCTTTAGATTCTCTAGATTCTTTAGATTCTTTAGATTCTTTAGATTCTTTAGATTCTTCAGATTCTTTAGATACTTTAGATTCTTTAGATTCTATAGATTCTTTAGATTCTTTAGATTTTTCAGATTCTTTAGATTTTTTAGATTCTTTAGATTCTTAAGATACTTTAGTTTCTTTAGAATTTTTAGATTCTTTAGATTCTTTAGATTCTCTAGATTCTTTAGATTCTTCAGATTCTTTGGATTCTTTAAATTCTTTAAATTCTTTAGATTCTTTAGAATCTTTAGATTCTTTAGATTCCTTAGTTTCTTTAGATTCTTTAGATTCTTTAGATCCTTTAGATTCTTTAGATTCTTTAGATCCTTTAAATTCTTTAAATTCTTTAGAATCTTTAGAATCTTTAGATTCTTTAGATTCCTTAGATTCTTTAGATTCTCTAGATTCTTTAGATTCTATAGATTCTTTAGATTCTTTAGATTCTTTAGATTCTTTAGATTCTTTAGATTCTTTAGATTCTTTAGATTCTTTAGATTCTTTAGATTCTTTATATTCTTTAGATATTTTAGTTTCTTTTGATTCTTTAGATTAATAGATTTTTTAGATTCCATGTATTCTTTTGATTTTTTAGATTTTCTAGATTCTTTATATTTTTTAGATTTTTTAGATTCTTTAGATCCCTTAGATTCTTTAGATTCTTTAGATTTTTTAGATTCTTTAGTTTCTTTAGATTCTTTAGATTCTTTAGATTATTTAGATTCTGTAGATTCTTTAGATTCTTTAGATTCTTTAGATTCTTAAGATTCTTTAGATTCATTAGATTCTTTAGATTCTTTAGATTCTTTAGATTCTTTAGGTTCTTTAGATTCTTTAGATACTTTAGATTCTTTAGATTCTTTAGATTCTTTAGATTCTTTAGATTCTTTAGATTCTTTAGATTCTTTAGATTCTTTAGATTCTTTAGATTCTTTAGATTCTTTAGATTCTTTAGATTCTTTAGATTCTTTAGATTCTTTAGATTCTTTAGATTCTTTAGATTCTTTAGATTCTTTAGATTCTTTAGATTCTTTAGATTCTTTAGATTCTTTAGATTCTTTAGATTCTTTAGATTCTTTAGATTCTTTAGATTCTTTAGATTCTTTAGATTCTTTAGATTCTTTAGATTCTTTAGATTCTTTAGATTCTTTGGATTCTTAAGATTCTTTAGATACTTTAGATTCTTTAGATTCTTTAGATTTTTAGATTCTTTAGATTCTTTAGTTTCTTTAGATTCTTTAGATTCTTTAGATTCTTTAGATTCTTTAGATTCTTTATATTCTTTAGATTCTTTAGATTCTTTAGATTCTTTAGATTCTTTAGATTCTTTAGATTCTTTAGATTCTTTAGATTCTTTAGATTCTTTAGATTCTTTAGATTCTTTAGATTCTTTAGATTCTTTAGATTCTTTAGATTCTTTAGATTCTTTAGATTCTTTAGATTCTTTAGATTCTTTAGATTCTTTAGATTCTTTAGATTCTTTAGATTCTTTAGATTCTTTAGATTCTTTAGATTCTTTAGATTCTTTAGATTCTTTAGATTCTTTAGATTCTTTAGATTCTTTAGATTCTTTAGATTCTTTAGATTCTTTAGATTCTTTAGATTCTTTAGATTCTTTAGATTCTTTAGATTCTTTAGATTCTTTAGATTCTTTAGATTTTTTAGATTCTTTAGATTCTTTAGATTCTTTAGATTCTTTAGATTCTTTAGATTCTTTAGATTCTTTAGATTCTTTAGATTCTTTAGATTCTTCAGATTCTTTAGATTCTTTAGATTCTTTAGATTCTTTAGATTCTTTAGATTCTTTAGTTTATTTAGATTCTTTAGATTCTTTAGATTCTTTAGATTCTTTAGATTCTTTAGATTCTTTATATTCTTTAGATTCTTTAGATTCTTTAGATTCTTTAAATTCTTCAGATTCTTTAGATTTTTTAGATTCTTTAGATTCTTTAGATTCTTTAGTTACTTTAGTTTCTTTAGATTTTTTAGATACTTTAGATTTTTTAGATTCTTTGGATTCTATAGATTCTTTAGATTCTTTAGATTCTTTAGATTCTTTAGATTCTTTAGATTCTTTAGATTCTTTAGATTCTTTAAATTCTTTAGATTCTTTAGATTCTTTAGATTCTTTAGATTCTTTAGATTCTTTAGATTCTTTAGATTCTTTAGATTCTTTAGATTCTTTAGATTCTTTAGATTCTTTAGATTCTTTAGATTCTTTAGATTCTTTAGATTCTTTAGGTCCTTTAGTTTCTTTTGATTCTTTAGATTAATAGATTTTTTAGATTCCTTGGATTCTTTAGATTTTCTAGATTTTTTAGATTCTTTAGATTTGTTAGATTCTTTAGATTCTTTAGATTCTTTAGATTCTTCAGATTCTTTAGATTCTTTAGATTCTTTAGATTCTTTAGATTCTTTAGATTCTTTAGATTCTTTAGATTCTTTAGATTCTTTAGATTCTTTAGATTCTTTAGATTCTTTAGATTCTTTAAATTCTTTAGATTCTTTAGATTCTTTAAATTCTTTAGGTTCTTTAGATTCTTTAGATTCTTTAGATTCTTTAGATTCTTTAGATTCTTTAGATTCTTTAGATTCTTTAGATTCTTTAGATTCTTTAGATTCTTTAGATTCTTTAGATTCTTTAGTTTCTTTAGATTCTTTAGATTCTTTAGATTCTTTAGATTCTTTAGATTCTTTAGATTCTTTAGATTCTTTAGATTCTTTAGATTCTTTAGATTCTTTAGATTCTTTAGATTCTTTAGATTCTTTAGATTCTTTAGATATTTTAGATTCTTTAGATTCTTTAGATTCTTTGGATTCTTTAGATTCTTTAGATTCTTTAGATTCTTTAGATTCTTTTGATTTTTTAGATTCTTTAGATTCTTTAGATTGTTTAGATTTTTTAGATTCTTTAGATTTTTTATATTCTTTAGTTCCTTTAGTTTCTTTAGATTCTTTAAATTTTTTAGATTCATTAGATTCTTTAGATTTTTTAGATTCTTTAGATAATTTAGATTGTTTAGATTCCTTAGTTTCTTTTGATCCTTTAGATTAATAGATTTTTTAGATTCCTTGTATTCTTTAGATTTTTTAGATTCTCTAGATTCTTTAGATATTTTAGATACTTTAGATTCTTTAGATTCTGTAGATTCTTTAGATACTTTAGTTTCTTTTGTTTTTTAGATTAAAAGATTTTTTAGATCCCTTGTATTCTTTAGATTTTTTAGATTCTCTAGATTCTTTAGATTTTTTAGATTCTTTAGATTCTTTAGATTCTGTAGATTCTTTAGATTCTTTATGTTCGTTAGAATCTTTAGATTATTTAGATTTCTTTGATTCTTTAGATTCTTCAGATTTTTTAGATTCTTTAGATTCTTTAGATTCTTTAGTTTCTTTTGATCCTTTAGATTAATAGATTTTTTAGATTCCTTGGATTTTTTAGATTTTCTAGATTCTTTAGATTCTTTAGATTTTTTAGATTCTTTAGATTCTTTAGATTCTTTAGATTCTTTAGATTCTTTAGATTCTTTAGATACTTTAGATTCTTTAGATTCTTTAGATACTTTTGATTCTTTAGATTAATAGATTTTTTAGATTCCTTGGCTTTTTTAGATTTTTTAGATTCTTTAGATTTTTTAGATTCTTTAGATTTTTTAGATTCTTTGGATTTTTTAGATTCTTTAGATTCTTTAGATTCTTTATGTTCGTTAGAATCTTTAGATTATTTAGATTTCTTTGATTCTTTAGATTCTTCAGATTTTTTAGATTCTTTAGATTCTTTAGATTCTTTAGATTCTTTAGATTCTTTAGATTCTTTAGATTCTTTAGATTCTTTAGATTCTTTAGATTCTTTAGATTCTTTAGATTCTTTAGATTCTTTAGATTCTTTAGATACTTTAGATTCTTTTGATTCTTTAGATTAATAGGTTTTTTAGATTCCTTGGATTTTTTAGATTCCTTGGATTTTTTAGATTTTTTAGATTCTTTAGATTTTTTAGATTCTTTGGATTTTTTAGATTCTTTAGATTCTTTAGATACTTTGGATTTTTTAGATTCTTTAGATTCTTTAGATTCTTTAGATTCTTTAGATTCTTTAGATTCTTTAGGTTCTTTAGATTCTTTAGATTCTTTAGATTCTTTAGATTTTTTAGATTCTTTAGATTCTTTAGATTCTTTAGATTCTTTAGATTCTTTAGATTCTTTAGATTCTTTAGATTCTTTAGATTATTTAGATTCTTTAGATTCTTTAGATTCTTTAGTTCCTTTAGATTCTTTAGATTCTTTATATCCTTTAAATTTTTTAGATTCATTAGATTCTTTAGATTCTTTAGATTCTTTAGATCCTTTAGATTCTTTAGATTCTTTAGATTCTTTAGATTCTTTAGATTCTTTAGATTCTTTAGATTCTTTAGATTCTTTAGATTCTTTAGATTCTTTAGATTCTTTAGATTCTTTAGATTCTTTAGATTCTTTAGATTCTTTAGATTCTTTGGATTCTTTAGATTCTTTAGAGTCCTTAGATTCTTTAGATTCTTTAGATTCTTTAGATTCTTTAGATTCTTTAGATTCTTTTGATCCTTTAGATTCTTTAGATTCTTTAGATTCTTTAGATTCTTTAGATTCTTTAGATTCTTTAGATTCTTTAAGTCCTTTAGATTCTTTAGATTCTTTAGTTTCTTTTGATCCTTTATATTAATAGATTTTTTAGATTCCTTGGATTTTTTAGTTTTTTTAAATTCTTTAGATTTTTTAGATTCTTTAGATTTTTTAGATTCTTTGGATTTTTAGATTCTTTAGATTATTTGGATTCTTTAGATTCTTTAGATTCTTTAGATTCTTTAGATTCTTTAAATTCTTTAGATCCTTTAGATTCTTTAGATTCTTTAGATTCTTTAGATTCTTTAGATTCTTTAGATTCTTTAGATTCTTTAGATTCTTTAGATTCTTTAGATTCTTTAGATTCTTTAGATTCTTTATATTCTTTAGATTCTTTAGATACTTTAGATTCTTTAGATTCTTTAGATTCTTTAAATTCTTTAGATTCTTTAGATTCTTTAGATTCTTTAGATTCTTTAGATTTTTTAGATTCTTTAAATTCCTTAGATTCTTTAGATTAATAGATTTTTTAGATTCCTTGGATTTTTTAGATATTTTAGATTCTTTAGATTTTTTAGATTCTTTAGATTCTTTAGATACTTTGGATTTTATAGATTCCTTAGATTCTTTAGATTCTTTAGATTCTTTAGATTATTTAGATTTTTTAGATTCTTTAGATTCTTTAGATTTTTTAAATTCTTTAGATTCTTTAGATTCTTTAGATTCTTTAGATTCTTTAGATTCTTTAGATCCTTTTGATTCTTTAGATTCTTTAGATTCTTTAAATTCTTTAAATTCTTTAGATTCTTTAGAATCTTTAGATTCTTTAGATTCTTTAGATTCTTTAGATCCTTTAGATTCTTTAGATTCTTTAGATTCTTTAAATTCTTTAAATTCTTTAGATTCTTTAGAATCTTTAGATTCTTTAGATTCCTTAGTTTGTTTAGATTCTTTAGATTCTTTAGATCCTTTAGATTCTTTAGATTCTTTAGATTCTTTAAATTCTTTAAATTCTTTAGAATCTTTAGAATCTTTAGATTCTTTATATTCCTTAGATTCTTTAGATTCTCTAGATTCTTTAGATTCTTTAGATTCTTTAGATTCTTTAGATTCTTTAGATTCTTTAGATTCTTCAGATTCTTTAGATACTTTAGATTCTTTAGATTCTTTAGATTCTTTAGATCCTTTAGATTCTTTAGATTCTTTAGATTCTTTAGATTCTTTAGATTCTTTAGATTCTTTAGATTCTTTAGATTCTTTAGATTCTTTAGATTCTTTAGATTCTTTTGATCCTTTAGATTCTTTAGATTCTTTAGATTCTTTAGATTCTTTAGATTCTTTAGATTCTTTAGATTCTTTAAGTCCTTTAGATTCTTTAGATTCTTTAGTTTCTTTTGATCCTTTATATTAATAGATTTTTTAGATTCCTTGGATTTTTTAGTTTTTTTAAATTCTTTAGATTTTTTAGATTCTTTAGATTTTTTAGATTCTTTGGATTTTTAGATTCTTTAGATTATTTGGATTCTTTAGATTCTTTAGATTCTTTAGATTCTTTAGATTCTTTAAATTCTTTAGATCCTTTAGATTCTTTAGATTCTTTAGATTCTTTAGATTCTTTAGATTCTTTAGATTCTTTAGATTCTTTAGATTCTTTAGATTCTTTAGATTCTTTAGATTCTTTAGATTCTTTAGATTCTTTATATTCTTTAGATTCTTTAGATACTTTAGATTCTTTAGATTCTTTAGATTCTTTAAATTCTTTAGATTCTTTAGATTCTTTAGATTCTTTAGATTCTTTAGATTTTTTAGATTCTTTAAATTCCTTAGATTCTTTAGATTAATAGATTTTTTAGATTCCTTGGATTTTTTAGATATTTTAGATTCTTTAGATTTTTTAGATTCTTTAGATTCTTTAGATACTTTGGATTTTATAGATTCCTTAGATTCTTTAGATTCTTTAGATTCTTTAGATTATTTAGATTTTTTAGATTCTTTAGATTCTTTAGATTTTTTAAATTTTTTAGATTCTTTAGATTCTTTAGATTCTTTAGATTCTTTAGATTCTTTAGATCCTTTTGATTCTTTAGATTCTTTAGATTCTTTAAATTCTTTAAATTCTTTAGATTCTTTAGAATCTTTAGATTCTTTAGATTCTTTAGATTCTTTAGATCCTTTAGATTCTTTAGATTCTTTAGATTCTTTAAATTCTTTAAATTCTTTAGATTCTTTAGAATCTTTAGATTCTTTAGATTCCTTAGTTTGTTTAGATTCTTTAGATTCTTTAGATCCTTTAGATTCTTTAGATTCTTTAGATTCTTTAAATTCTTTAAATTCTTTAGAATCTTTAGAATCTTTAGATTCTTTATATTCCTTAGATTCTTTAGATTCTCTAGATTCTTTAGATTCTTTAGATTCTTTAGATTCTTTAGATTCTTTAGATTCTTTAGATTCTTCAGATTCTTTAGATACTTTAGATTCTTTAGATTCTTTAGATTCTTTAGATCCTTTAGATTCTTTAGATTCTTTAGATTCTTTAGATTCTTTAGATTCTTTAGATTCTTTAGATTCTTTAGATTCTTTAGATTCTTTAGATTCTTTAGATTCTTTAGAGTCCTTAGATTCTTTAGATTCTTTAGATTCTTTAGATTCTTTAGATTCTTTAGATTCTTTAGATTCTTTAGATTCTTTAGATTCTTTAGATTTTTTAGATTCTTTAGATTCTTTAGATTTTTAAGATTCTTTAGATTCTTTAGATTCTTTAGATTCCTTAGATTCTTTAGATTCTTTAGATTCTTTAGTTTCCTTAGATTCTTTAGATTCTCTAGATTCTCTAGATTCTTTAGATTCTTTAGATTCTTTAGATTCTTTAGATTCTTTAGATTCTTTAGATTCTTTAGGTCCTTTAGTTTCTTTTGATTCTTTAGATTAATAGATTTTTTAGATTCCTTGGATTCTTTAGATTTTCTAGATTTTTTAGATTCTTTATATTCTTTAGATTCTTTAGATTCTTTAGATTCTTTAGATTCTTTAGATTCTTTAGATTCTTTAGATTCTTTAGATTCTTTAGATTCTTTAGATTCTTTAGATTCTTTAGATTCTTTAGATTCTTTAGATTCTTTAGATTCTTTAGATTCTTTAGATTCTTTAGATTCTTTAGATTCTTTAGATTCTTTAGATTCTTTAGATTCTTTAGATTCTTTAGATTCTTTAGATTCTTTAGATTCTTTAGATTCTTTAGATTCTTTAGATTCTTTAGATTCTTTAGATTCTTTAGATTCTTTAGATTCTTTAGATTCTTTAGATTCTTTAGATTCTTTAGATTCTTCAGATTCTTTAGATTCTTTAGATTCTTTAGATTCTTTAGATTCTTTAGATTCTTTAGTTTATTTAGATTCTTTAGATTCTTTAGATTCTTTAGATTCTTTAGATTCTTTAGATTCTTTAGATTCTTTAGATTCTTTAGATTCTTTAGATTCTTTAGATTCTTCAGATTCTTTAGATTTTTTAGATTCTTTAGATTCTTTAGATTCTTTAGTTACTTTAGTTTCTTTTGATTCTTTAGATTAATAGATTTTTTAGATTCCTTGGATTCTTTAGATTTTCTAGATTTTTTAGATTCTTTAGATTTGTTAGATTCTTTAGATTCTTTAGATTCTTTAGATTCTTCAGATTCTTTAGATTCTTTAGATTCTTTAGATTCTTTAGATTCTTTAGATTCTTTAGATTCTTTAGATTCTTTAGATTCTGTAGATTCTTTAGATTCTTTAGATTCTTTAGATTCTTTAGATTCTTTAGATTCTTTAGATTCTTTAGATTCTTTAGATTCTTTAGATTCTTTAAATTCTTTAGATTCTTTAGATTCTTTAAATTCTTTAGGTTCTTTAGATTCTTTAGATTCTTTAGATTCTTTAGATTCTTTAGATTCTTTAGATTCTTTAGATTCTTTAGATTCTTTAGATTCTTTAGATTCTTTAGATTCTTTAGATTCTTTAGATTCTTTAGATTCTTTAGATTCTTTAGATTCTTTAGATTCTTTAGATTCTTTAGATTCTTTAGATTCTTTAGATTCTTTAGATATTTTAGATTCTTTAGATTCTTTAGATTCTTTGGATTCTTTAGATTCTTTAGATTCTTTAGATTCTTTAGATTCTTTAGATTTTTTAGATTATTTAGATTCTTTAGATTGTTTAGATTTTTTAGATTCTTTAGATTTTTTATATTCTTTAGTTCCTTTAGTTTCTTTAGATTCTTTAAATTTTTTAGATTCATTAGATTCTTTAGATTTTTTAGATTCTTTAGATAATTTAGATTGTTTAGATTCCTTAGTTTCTTTTGATCCTTTAGATTAATAGATTTTTTAGATTCCTTGTATTCTTTAGATTTTTTAGATTCTCTAGATTCTTTAGATATTTTAGATACTTTAGATTCTTTAGATTCTGTAGATTCTTTAGATACTTTAGTTTCTTTTGTTTTTTAGATTAAAAGATTTTTTAGATCCCTTGTATTCTTTAGATTTTTTAGATTCTCTAGATTCTTTAGATTTTTTAGATTCTTTAGATTCTTTAGATTCTGTAGATTCTTTAGATTCTTAAGATTCTTTAGATTCTTTAGATTCTTTAGGTTCGTTAGAATCTTTAGATTCTTTAGATTTTTTTGATTCCTTAGATTCTTTAGATTTTAGATTCTTTAGATTCTTTAGATTCTTTAGATTCTTTAGATACTTTAGATTCTTTAGATTCTTTAGATTCTTTGGATTCTTTAGACTTTTTAGATTCTTTAGATTCTTTAGATTCTTTAGATTCTTTAGATTCTTTAGATTCTTTAGATTCTTTAGATTCTTTAGATTTTTTAGATTCTTTAGGTTCTTTAGATTGTTTAGATTCTTTAGATTCTTTAGGTCCTTTAGTTTCTTTTGATTCTTTAGATTAATAGATTTTTTAGATTCCTTGGATTTTTTAGATTTTCTAGATTCTTTAGATTCTTTAGATTTTTTAGATTCTTTAGATTCTTTAGATTCTTTAGATTCTTTAGATTCTTTAGATTTTTTAGATTCTTTAGATTTTTTAGATTCTTTGGATTTTTTAGATTCTTTAGATTCTTTAGATTCTTTATGTTCGTTAGAATCTTTAGATTATTTAGATTTCTTTGATTTTTTAGATTCTTCAGATTTTTTAGATTCTTTAGATTCTTTAGATTCTTTAGATTCTTTAGATTCTTTAGATTCTTTAGATTCTTTAGATTCTTTAGATTCTTTAGATTCTTTAGATTCTTTAGATACTTTAGATTCTTTTGATTCTTTAGATTAATAGGTTTTTTAGATTCCTTGGATTTTTTAGATTCCTTGGATTTTTTAGATTTTTTAGATTCTTTAGATTTTTTAGATTCTTTGGATTTTTTAGATTCTTTAGATTCTTTAGATACTTTGGATTTTTTAGATTCTTTAGATTCTTTAGATTCTTTAGATTCTTTAGATTCTTTAGATTCTTTAGATTCTTTAGATTCTTTAGATTCTTTAGATTCTTTAGATTTTTTAGATTCTTTAGATTCTTTAGATTCTTTAGATTCTTTAGATTCTTTAGATTCTTTAGATTCTTTAGATTCTTTACATTCTTTAAATTCTTTAGATTCTTTAGATTCTTTAGTTCCTTTAGATTCTTTAGATTCTTTATATCCTTTAAATTTTTTAGATTCATTAGATTCTTTAGATTCTTTAGATTCTTTAGATCCTTTAGATTCTTTAGATTCTTTAGATTCTTTAGATTCTTTAGATTCTTTAGATTCTTTAGATTCTTTAGATTCTTTAGATTCTTTAGATTCTTTAGATTCTTTAGATTCTTTAGAGTCCTTAGATTCTTTAGATTCTTTAGATTCTTTAGATTCTTTAGATTCTTTAGATTCTTTTGATCCTTTAGATTCTTTAGATTCTTTAGATTCTTTAGATTCTTTAGATTCTTTAGATTCTTTAGATTCTTTAGATTCTTTAAGTCCTTTAGATTCTTTAGATTCTTTAGTTTCTTTTGATCCTTTATATTAATAGATTTTTTAGATTCCTTGGATTTTTTAGTTTTTTTAAATTCTTTAGATTTTTTAGATTCTTTAGATTTTTTAGATTCTTTGGATTTTTAGATTCTTTAGATTATTTGGATTCTTTAGATTCTTTAGATTCTTTAGATTCTTTAGATTCTTTAAATTCTTTAGATCCTTTAGATTCTTTAGATTCTTTAGATTCTTTAGATTCTTTAGATTCTTTAGATTCTTTAGATTCTTTAGATTCTTTAGATTCTTTAGATTCTTTATATTCTTTAGATTCTTTAGATACTTTAGATTCTTTAGATACTTTAGATTCTTTAAATTCTTTAGATTCTTTAGATTCTTTAGATTCTTTAGATTTTTTAGATTCTTTAAATTCCTTAGATTCTTTAGATTAATAGATTTTTTAGATTCCTTGGATTTTTTAGATTTTTTAGATTCTTTAGATTTTTTAGATTCTTTAGATTCTTTAGATACTTTGGATTTTATAGATTCCTTAGATTCTTTAGATTCTTTAGATTCTTTAGATTCTTTAGATTAATTAGATTTTTTAGATTCTTTAGATTCTTTAGATTCTTTAAATTCTTTAGATTCTTTAGATTCTTTAGATTCTTTAGATTCTTTAGATCCTTTAGATTCTTTAGATTCTTTAGATTCTTTAGATTCTTTAAATTCTTTAAATTCTTTAGATTCTTTAGAATCTTTAGATTCTTTAGATTCTTTAGATTCTTTAGATCCTTTAGATTCTTTAGATTCTTTAGATTCTTTAAATTCTTTAAATTCTTTAGATTCTTTAGAATCTTTAGATTCTTTAGATTCCTTAGTTTGTTTAGATTCTTTAGATTCTTTAGATCCTTTAGATTCTTTAGATTCTTTAGATTCTTTAAATTCTTTAAATTCTTTAGAATCTTTAGAATCTTTAGATTCTTTAGATTCCTTAGATTCTTTAGATTCTCTAGATTCTTTAGATTCTTTAGATTCTTTAGATTCTTTAGATTCTTTAGATTCTTTAGATTTTTCAGATTCTTTAGATACTTTAGATTCTTTAGATTCTTTAGATTCTTTAGATCCTTTAGATTCTTTAGATTCTTTAGATTCTTTAGATTCTTTAGATTCTTTAGATTCTTTAGATTCTTTAGATTCTTTAGATTCTTTAGATTCTTTAGATTCTTTAGATTCTTTAGATTCTTTAGATTCTTTAGATTCTTTAGATTCTTTAGATTCTTTAGATTCTTTAGATTCTTTAGATTCTTTAGATTCTTTAGATTCTTTAGATTCTTTAGATTCTTTAGATTCTTTAGAGTCCTTAGATTCTTTAGATTCTTTAGATTCTTTAGATTCTTTAGATTCTTTAGATTCTTTAGATTCTTTTGATCCTTTAGATTCTTTAGATTCTTTAGATTCTTTAGATTCTTTAGATTCTTTAGATTCTTTAGATTCTTTAAGTCCTTTAGATTCTTTAGATTCTTTAGTTTCTTTTGATCCTTTATATTAATAGATTTTTTAGATTCCTTGGATTTTTTAGTTTTTTTAAATTCTTTAGATTTTTTAGATTCTTTAGATTTTTTAGATTCTTTGGATTTTTAGATTCTTTAGATTATTTGGATTCTTTAGATACTTTAGATTCTTTAGATTCTTTAGATTCTTTAAATTCTTTAGATCCTTTAGATTCTTTAGATTCTTTAGATTCTTTAGATTCTTTAGATTCTTTAGATTCTTTAGATTCTTTAGATTCTTTAGATTGTTTAGATTCTTTAGATTCTTTAGATTCTTTATATTCTTTAGATTCTTTAGATACTTTAGATTCTTTAGATTCTTTAGATTCTTTAAATTCTTTAGATTCTTTAGATTCTTTAGATTCTTTAGATTCTTTAGATTTTTTAGATTCTTTAAATTCCTTAGATTCTTTAGATTAATAGATTTTTTAGATTCCTTGGATTTTTTAGATTTTTTAGATTCTTTAGATTTTTTAGATTCTTTAGATTCTTTAGATACTTTGGATTTTATAGATTCCTTAGATTCTTTAGATTCTTTAGATTCTTTAGATTATTTAGATTTTTTAGATTCTTTAGATTCTTTAGATTCTTTAGATTCTTTAAATTCTTTAGATTCTTTAGATTCTTTAGATTCTTTAGATTCTTTAGATCCTTTAGATTCTTTAGATTCTTTAGATTCTTAAAATTCTTTAAATTCTTTAGATTCTTTAGAATCTTTAGATTCTTTAGATTCTTTAGATTCTTTAGATCCTTTAGATTCTTTAGATTCTTTAGATTCTTTAAATTCTTTAAATTCTTTAGATTCTTTAGAATCTTTAGATTCTTTAGATTCCTTAGTTTGTTTAGATTCTTTAGATTCTTTAGATCCTTTAGATTCTTTAGATTCTTTAGATTCTTTAAATTCTTTAAATTCTTTAGAATTTTTAGAATCTTTAGATTCTTTAGATTCTTTAGATTCCTTAGATTCTTTAGATTCTCTAGATTCTTTAGATTCTTTAGATTCTTTAGATTCTTTAGATTCTTCAGATTCTTTAGATACTTTAGATTCTTTAGATTCTATAGATTCTTTAGATTCTTTAGATTCTTCAGATTCTTTAGATTTTTTAGATTCTTTAGATTCTTAAGATACTTTAGTTTCTTTAGAATTTTTAGATTCTTTAGATTCTTTAGATTCTCTAGATTCTTTAGATTCTTCAGATTCTTTGGATTCTTTAAATTCTTTAAATTCTTTAGATTCTTTAGAATCTTTAGATTCTTTAGATTCCTTAGTTTCTTTAGATTCTTTAGATTCTTTAGATCCTTTAGATTCTTTAGATTCTTTAGATTCTTTAAATTCTTTAAATTCTTTAGAATCTTTAGAATCTTTAGATTCTTTAGATACCTTAGATTCTTTAGATTCTCTAGATTCTTTAGATTCTATAGATTCTTTAGATTCTTTAGATTCTTTAGATTCTTTAGATTCTTTAGATTCTTTAGATTCTTTAGATTCTTTAGATTCTTTAGATTCTTTAGATTCTTTAGATTCTTTAGATTTTTTAGATTCTTTAGATTTTTTAGATTCTTTAGATTCTTTAGATTTTTTAGATTCTTTAGATTCTTTAGATTCTTTAGATTCTTTAGATTCTTTAGATTCTTTAGATTCTTTAGATTCTTTAGATTCTTTAGATTCTTTAGATTCTTTAGATTCTTTAGATTCTTTAGATTCTTTAGATTCTTTAGATTCTTTAGATTCTTTAGATTCTTTAGATTCTTTAGATTCTTTAGATTCTTTAGATTCTTTAGATTCTTTAGATTCTTTAGATTCTTTAGATTCTTTAGATTCTTTAGATTCTTTAGATTCTTTAGATTCTTTAGATTCTTTAGATTCTTTAGATTCTTTAGATTCTTTAGATTCTTTAGATTCTTTAGATTCTTTAGATTCTTTAGATTCTTTAGATTCTTTAGATTCTTTAGATTCTTTAGATTATTTAGATTCTTTAGATTCTTTAGATTCTTTAGATTCTTTAGATTCTTTAGATTCTTTAGATTCCTTAGATTCTTTTGATTCTCTAGTTTCTTTAGATTCTTTAGATTTTTTAGATTCTTTAGATTCTTTAGATTCTTTAGATTCTTTAGATTCTTTAGATTCTTTAGATTCTTTAGATTCTTTAGATTCTTTAGATTCTTTAGATTCTTTAGATTCTTTAGATTCTTTAGATTCTTTAGATTCTTTAGATTCTTTAGATTCTTTAGATTCTTTAGATTCTTTAGATTCTTTAGATTCTTTAGATTCTTTAGATTCTTTAGATTCTTTAGATTCTTTAGATACTTTAGATTCTTTAGATTCTTTAGATTCTTTAGATTCTTTAGATTCTTTAGATTCTTTAGATTCTTTAGATTCTTTAGATTCTTTAGATTCTTTAGATTCTTTAGATTATTTAGATTATTTAGATTCTTTAGATTCTTTAGATTCTTTAGATTCTTTAGATTCTTTAGATTCCTTAGATTCTTTTGATTCTCTAGTTTCTTTAGATTCTTTAGATTTTTTAGATTCTTTAGATTCTTTAGATTCTTTAGATTCTTTAGATACTTTAGATTCTTTATGTTCTTTAGATTCTTTAGATTCTTTAGATTCTTTAGATTCTTTAGATTCTTTAGATTCTTTAGATTCTTTAGATTCTTTAGATTCTTTAGATTCTTTAGATTCTTTAGATTCTTTAGATTCCTTAGATTCTTTTGATTCTCTAGTTTCTTTAGATTCTTTAGATTTTTTAGATTCTATAGATTCTTTAGATTCTTTAGATTCTTTAGATTCTTTAGATTCTTTAGATTCTTTAGATTCTTTAGATTATTTAGATTCTTTAGATTCTTTAGATTCTTTAGATACTTTAGATTCTTTAGATTCTTTAGATTCTTTAGATTCTTTAGATTCTTTAGATTCTTTAGATTCTTTAGATTCTTTAGATTCTTTAGATTCTTTAGATTCTTTAGATTCTTTAGATTCCTTAGATTCTTTTGATTCTCTAGTTTCTTTAGATTCTTTAGATTTTTTTAGATTCTTTAGATTCTTTAGATTCTTTAGATTCTTTAGATTCTTTAGATTCTTTAGATACTTTAGATTCTTTAGATTCTTTAGATTCTTTAGATTCTTTAGATTCTTTAGATACTTTAGATTCTTTAGATTCTTTAGATTCTTTAGATTCTTTAGATTCTTTAGATTCTTTAGATTCTTTAGATTCTTTAGATTCTTTAGATTATTTAGATTATTTAGATTATTTAGATTCTTTAGATTCTTTAGATTCTTTAGATTCTTTAGATTCTTTAGATTCTTTAGATTCTTTAGATTCTTTAGATTCTTTAGATTCTTTAGATTCTTTTGATCCTTTAGATTCTTTAGATTTTTTAGATTCTTTAGATTCTTTAGATTCTTTAGATTCTTTAGATTATTTGGATTCTTTAGATTCTTTAGATTCTTTAGATTCTTTAGATTCTTTAAATTCTTTAGATCCTTTAGATTCTTTAGATTCTTTAGATTCTTTAGATTCTTTAGATTCTTTAGATTCTTTAGATTCTTTAGATTCTTTAGATTCTTTAGATTCTTTAGATTCTTTATATTCTTTAGATTCTTTAGATACTTTAGATTCTTTAGATTCTTTAGATTCTTTAAATTCTTTAGATTCTTTAGATTCTTTAGATTCTTTAGATTTTTTAGATTCTTTAAATTCCTTAGATTCTTTAGATTAATAGATTTTTTAGATTCCTTGGATTTTTTAGATTTTTTAGATTCTTTAGATTTTTTAGATTCTTTAGATTCTTTAGATACTTTGGATTTTATAGATTCCTTAGATTCTTTAGATTCTTTAGATTCTTTAGATTATTTAGATTTTTTAGATTCTTTAGATTCTTTAGATTCTTTAAATTCTTTAGATTCTTTAGATTCTTTAGATTCTTTAGATTCTTTAGATCCTTTAGATTCTTTAGATTCTTTAGATTCTTTAAATTCTTTAAATTCTTTAGAATCTTTAGAATCTTTAGATTCTTTAGATACCTTAGATTCTTTAGATACTCTAGATTCTTTAGATTCTATAGATTCTTTAGATTCTTTAGATTCTTTAGATTCTTTAGATTCTTTAGATTCTTTAGATTTTTTAGATTCTTTAGATTCTTTAGATTCTTTAGATTCTTTAGATTTTTTAGATTCTTTAGATTCTTTAGATTCTTTAGATTCTTTGGATTATATAGATTCTTTAGATTCTTTAGATTCTTTAGATTCTTTAGATTCTTTAGATTCTTTAGATTCTTTAGATTCTTTAGATTCTTTAGATTCTTTAGATTCTTTAGATTCTTTAGATTCTTTAGATTCTTTAGATTCTTTAGATTCTTTAGATTCTTTAGATTCTTTAGATTCTTTAGATTCTTTAGATTCTTTAGATTCTTTAGATTCTTTAGATTCTTTAGATTCTTTAGATTCTTTAGATTCTTTAGATTCTTTAGATTCTTTAGATTCTTTAGATTCTTTAGATTCTTTAGATTCCTTAGATTCTTTTGATTCTCTAGTTTCTTTAGATTCTTTAGATTTTTTAGATTCTTTAGATTCTTTAGATTCTTTAGATTCTTTAGATTCTTTAGATTCTTTAGATTCTTTAGATTCTTTAGATTCTTTAGATTCTTTAGATTCTTTAGATTCTTTAGATTCTTTAGATACTTTAGATTCTTTAGATTCTTTAGATTCTTTAGATTCTTTAGATTCTTTAGATTCTTTAGATTCTTTAGATTCTTTAGATTCTTTAGATTCTTTAGATTCTTTAGATTCTTTAGATTCTTTAGATTCTTTAGATTCTTTAGATTATTTAGATTATTTAGATTCTTTAGATTCTTTAGATTCTTTAGATTCTTTAGATTCTTTAGATTCTTTAGATTCTTTAGATTCTTTAGATTCCTTAGATTCTTTTGATTCTCTAGTTTCTTTAGATTCTTTAGATTTTTTAGATTCTTTAGATTCTTTAGATTCTTTAGATTCTTTAGATTCTTTAGATACTTTAGATTCTTTAGATTCTTTAGATTCTTTAGATTCTTTAGATTCTTTAGATTCTTTAGATTCTTTAGATTCTTTAGATTCTTTAGATTCTTTAGATTCTTTAGATTCTTTAGATTCCTTAGATTCTTTTGATTCTCTAGTTTCTTTAGATTCTTTAGATTTTTTAGATTCTATAGATTCTTTAGATTCTTTAGATTCTTTAGATTCTTTAGATTCTTTAGATTATTTAGATTATTTAGATTCTTTAGATTCTTTAGATTCTTTAGATTCTTTAGATTCTTTAGATACTTTAGATTCTTTAGATTCTTTAGATTCTTTAGATTCTTTAGATTCTTTAGATTCTTTAGATTCTTTAGATTCCTTAGATTCTTTTGATTCTCTAGTTTCTTTAGATTCTTTAGATTTTTTTAGATTCTTTAGATTCTTTAGATTCTTTAGATTCTTTAGATACTTTAGATTCTTTAGATTCTTTAGATTCTTTAGATTCTTTAAATTCTTTAAATTCTTTAGAATCTTTAGAATCTTTAGATTCTTTAGATACCTTAGATTCTTTAGATACTCTAGATTCTTTAGATTCTATAGATTCTTTAGATTCTTTAGAATCTTTAGATTCTTTAGATTCCTTAGTTTCTTTAGATTCTTTAGATTCTTTAGATCCTTTAGATTCTTTAGATTCTTTAGATTCTTTAAATTCTTTAAATTCTTTAGAATCTTTAGAATCTTTAGATTCTTTAGATACCTTAGATTCTTTAGATACTCTAGATTCTTTAGATTCTATAGATTCTTTAGATTCTTTAGATTCTTTATATTCTTTAGATTCTTTAGATTCTTTAGATTCTTTAGATTCTTTAGATTCTTTAGATTTTTTAGATTCTTTAGATTCTTTAGATTCTTTAGATTCTTTGGATTATTTAGATTCTTTAGATTCTTTAGATTCTTTAGATTCTTTAGATTCTTTAGATTCTTTAGATTCTTTAGATTCTTTAGATTCTTTAGATTCTTTAGATTCTTTAGATTCTTTAGATTCTTTAGATTCTTTAGATTCTTTAGATTCTTTAGATTCTTTAGATTCTTTAGATTCTTTAGATTCTTTAGATTCTTTAGATTCTTTAGATTCTTTAGATTCTTTAGATTCTTTAGATTCTTTAGATTCTTTAGATTCTTTAGATTCTTTAGATTCTTTAGATTCTTTAGATTCTTTAGATTCTTTAGATTCTTTATATTCTTTAGATTCTTTAGATTCTTTAGATTCTTTAGATTCTTTAGATTCTTTAGATTCTTTCGATTCTTTAGATTCCTTAGATTCTTTTGATTCTCTAGTTTCTTTAGATTCTTTAGATATTTTAGATTCTTTAGATTCTTTAGATTCTTTAGATTCTTTAGATTCTTTAGATTCTTTAGATTCTTTAGATTCTTTAGATTCTTTAGATTCTTTAGATTCTTTAGATTCTTTAGATTCTTTAGATTCTTTAGATTCTTTAGATTCTTTAGATTCTTTAGATTCTTTAGATTCCTTAGATTCTTTTGATTCTCTAGTTTCTTTAGATTCTTTAGATTTTTTAGATTCTTTAGATTCTTTAGATTCTTTAGATTCTTTAGATTCTTTAGATTCTTTAGATACTTTAGATTCTTTAGATTCTTTAGATTCTTTAGATTCTTTAGATTCTTTAGATTCTTTAGATTCTTTAGATCCTTTAGATTCTTTAGATTCTTTAGATTCTTTAGATTCTTTAGATTCTTTAGATTCTTTAGATTCTTTAGATTCTTTAAATACTTTAGATTCCTTAGATTCTTTTGATTCTCTAGTTTCTTTAGATTCTTTAGATTTTTTAGATTCTTTAGATTCGTTAGATTCTTTAGATTCTTTAGATACTTTAGATACTTTAGATTCTTTAGATTTTTTAGATTCTTTAGATTCTTTAGATTCTTTAGATTCTTTAGATTCTTTAGATTTTTTAGATCCTTTAGATTCTTTAGATTCTTTAGATTCTTTAGATTCTTTAGATACTTTAAATTCTTTAGATTCTTTAGATTCTTTAGTTTCCTTAGATTCTTTAGATTCTCTAGATTCTCTAGATTCTTTAGATTCTTTAGATTCTTTAGATTCTTTAGATTCTATAGATTCTTTAGATTCTTTAGATTCTTTAGATACTTTAAATTCTTTAGATTCTTTAGATTCTTTAGTTTCCTTAGATTCTTTAGATTCTCTAGATTCTCTAGATTCTTTAGATTCTTTAGATTCTTTAGATTCTTTAGATACTTTAGATTCTTTAGATTCTTTAGATTCTTTAGATTCTTTAGATTCTTTAGATTCTTTAGATCCTTTAGATTCTTTAGATTCTTTAGATTCTTTAGATTCTTTAGATTCTTTAGATTCTTTAGATTCTTTAGATTCTTTAGATTCTTTAGTTTCTTTAAATACTTTAGATTCCTTAGATCCTTTTGATTCTCTAGTTTCTTTAGATTCTTTAGATTTTTTAGATTCTTTAGATTCGTTAGATTCTTTAGTTTCTTTAGATACTTTAGATACTTTAGATTCTTTAGATTTTTTAGATTCTTTAGATTCTTTAGATTCTTTAGATTCTTTAGATTCTTTAGTATTTTTAGATTCTTTAGATTCTTTAGATTCTTTAGATTCTTTAGATTCTTTAGATTCTTTAGATTCTTTAGATTCTTTAGATTCTTCAGATTCTTTAGATTTTTTAGATTCTTTAGATTCTTTAGATTCTTTAGTTACTTTAGTTTCTTTAGATTTTTTAGATTCTTTAGATTCTTTAGATTCTTTGGATTCTTTAGATTCTTTAGATTCTTTAGATTCTTTAGATTCTTTAGATTCTTTAGATTCTTTAGATTCTTTAGATTCTTTAAATTCTTTAGATTCTTTAGATTCTTTAGATTCTTTAGATTCTTTAGATTCTTTAGATTCTTTAGATTCTTTAGATTCTTTAGATTCTTTAGATTCTTTAGGTCCTTTAGTTTCTTTTGATTCTTTAGATTAATAGATTTTTTAGATTCCTTGGATTCTTTAGATTTTCTAGATTTTTTAGATTCTTTAGATTTGTTAGATTCTTTAGATTCTTTAGATTCTTTAGATTCTTCAGATTCTTTAGATTCTTTAGATTCTTTAGATTCTTTGGATTCTTTAGTTTCTTTAGATTCTTTAGATTCTTTAGATTCTTTAGATTCTTTAGATTCTTTAGATTCTTTAGATTCTTTAGATTCTTTAGATTCTTTAAATTCTTTAGATTCTTTAGATTCTTTAAATTCTTTAGGTTCTTTAGATTCTTTAGATTCTTTAGATTCTTTAGATTCTTTAGATTCTTTAGATTCTTTAGATTCTTTAGATTCTTTAGATTCTTTAGATTCTTTAGATTCTTTAGATTCTTTAGATTCTTTAGATTCTTTAGATTCTTTAGATTCTTTAGATTCTTTAGATATTTTAGATTCTTTAGATTCTTTAGATTCTTTGGATTCTTTAGATTCTTTAGATTCTTTAGATTCTTTAAATTCTTTAGATTTTTTAGATTCTTTAGATTCTTTAGATTGTTTAGATTTTTTAGATTCTTTAGATTTTTTATATTCTTTAGTTCCTTTAGTTTCTTTAGATTCTTTAAATTTTTTAGATTCATTAGATTCTTTAGATTTTTTAGATTCTTTAGATAATTTAGATTGTTTAGATTCCTTAGTTTCTTTTGATCCTTTAGATTAATAGATTTTTTAGATTCCTTGTATTCTTTAGATTTTTTAGATTCTCTGGATTCTTTAGATATTTTAGATACTTTAGATTCTTTAGATTCTGTAGATTCTTTAGATACTTTAGTTTCTTTTGTTTTTTAGATTAAAAGATTTTTTAGATCCCTTGTATTCTTTAGATTTTTTAGATTCTCTAGATTCTTTAGATTTTTTAGATTCTTTAGATTCTTTAGATTCTGTAGATTCTTTAGATTCTTAAGATTCTTTAGATTCTTTAGATTCTTTAGGTTCGTTAGAATCTTTAGATTCTTTAGATTTTTTTGATTCCTTAGATTCTTTAGATTTTAGATTCTTTAGATTCTTTAGATTCTTTAGATTCTTTAGATACTTTAGATTCTTTAGATTCTTTAGATTCTTTGGATTCTTTAGACTTTTTAGATTCTTTAGATTCTTTAGATTCTTTAGATTCTTTAGATTTTTTAGATTCTTTAGGTTCTTTAGATTGTTTAGATTCTTTAGATTCTTTAGGTCCTTTAGTTTCTTTTGATTCTTTAGATTAATAGATTTTTTAGATTCCTTGGATTTTTTAGATTTTCTAGATTCTTTAGATTCTTTAGATTTTTTAGATTCTTTAGATTCTTTAGATTCTTCAGATTCTTTAGATTCTTTAGATTCTTTAGATTCTTTAGATACTTTAGATTCTTTAGATTCTTTAGATACTTTTGATTCTTTAGATTAATAGATTTTTTAGATTCCTTGGCTTTTTTAGATTTTTTAGATTCTTTAGATTTTTTAGATTCTTTAGATTTTTTAGATTCTTTGGATTTTTTAGATTCTTTAGATTCTTTAGATTCTTTATGTTCGTTAGAATCTTTAGATTATTTAGATTTCTTTGATTCTTTAGATTCTTCAGATTTTTTAGATTCTTTAGATTCTTTAGATTCTTTAGATTCTTTAGATTCTTTAGATTCTTTAGATTCTTTAGATTCTTTAGATTCTTTAGATTCTTTAGATACTTTAGATTCTTTTGATTCTTTAGATTAATAGGTTTTTTAGATTCCTTGGATTTTTTAGATTCCTTGGATTTTTTAGATTTTTTAGATTCTTTAGATTTTTTAGATTCTTTGGATTTTTTAGATTCTTTAGATTCTTTAGAGACTTTGGATTTTTTAGATTCTTTAGATTCTTTAGATTCTTTAGATTCTTTAGATTCTTTAGATTCTTTAGATTCTTTAGATTCTTTAGATTCTTTAGATTCTTTAGATTCTTTAGATTCTTTAGATTTTTTAGATTCTTTAGATTCTTTAGATTCTTTAGATTCTTTAGATTCTTTAGATTCTTTAGATTCTTTACATTCTTTAGATTCTTTAGATTCTTTAGATTCTTTAGTTCCTTTAGATTCTTTAGATTCTTTATATCCTTTAAATTTTTTAGATTCATTAGATTCTTTAGATTCTTTAGATTCTTTAGATCCTTTAGATTCTTTAGATTCTTTAGATTCTTTAGATTCTTTAGATTCTTTAGATTCTTTAGATTCTTTAGATTCTTTAGATTCTTTAGATTCTTTAGATTCTTTAGATTCTTTAGATTCTTTAGATTCTTTAGATTCTTTAGATTCTTTAGATTCTTTAGATTCTTTAGATTCTTTAGAGTCCTTAGATTCTTTAGATTCTTTAGATTCTTTAGATTCTTTAGATTCTTTAGATTCTTTTGATCCTTTAGATTCTTTAGATTCTTTAGATTCTTTAGATTCTTTAGATTCTTTAGATTCTTTAGATTCTTTAAGTCCTTTAGATTCTTTAGATTCTTTAGTTTCTTTTGATCCTTTATATTAATAGATTTTTTAGATTCCTTGGATTTTTTAGTTTTTTTAAATTCTTTAGATTTTTTAGATTCTTTAGATTTTTTAGATTCTTTGGATTTTTAGATTCTTTAGATTATTTGGATTCTTTAGATTCTTTAGATTCTTTAGATTCTTTAGATTCTTTAAATTCTTTAGATCCTTTAGATTTTTTAGATTCTTTAGATTCTTTAGATTCTTTAGATTCTTTAGATTCTTTAGATTCTTTAGATTCTTTAGATTCTTTAGATTCTTTAAGTCCTTTAGATTCTTTAGATTCTTTAGTTTCTTTTGATCCTTTATATTAATAGATTTTTTAGATTCCTTGGATTTTTTAGTTTTTTTAAATTCTTTAGATTTTTTAGATTCTTTAGATTTTTTAGATTCTTTGGATTTTTAGATTCTTTAGATTATTTGGATTCTTTAGATTCTTTAGATTCTTTAAATTCTTTAGATTCTTTAGATTCTTTAGATTCTTTAGATTTTTTAGATTCTTTAAATTCCTTAGATTCTTTAGATTAATAGATTTTTTAGATTCCTTGGATTTTTTAGATTTTTTAGATTCTTTAGATTTTTTAGATTCTTTAGATTCTTTAGATACTTTGGATTTTATAGATTCCTTAGATTCTTTAGATTCTTTAGATTCTTTAGATTCTTTAGATTATTTAGATTTTTTAGATTCTTTAGATTCTTTAGATTCTTTAAATTCCTTAGATTCTTTAGATTCTTTAGATTCTTTAGATTCTTTAGATCCTTTAGACTCTTTAGATTCTTTAGATTCTTTAAATTCTTTAAATTCTTTAGATTCTTTAGAATCTTTAGATTCTTTAGATTCTTTAGATCCTTTAGATTCTTTAGATTCTTTAGATTCTTTAAATTCTTTAAATTCTTTAGATTCTTTAGAATCTTTAGATTCTTTAGATTCCTTAGTTTGTTTAGATTCTTTAGATTCTTTAGATCCTTTAGATTCTTTAGATTCTTTAGATTCTTTAAATTCTTTAAATTCTTTAGAATCTTTAGAATCTTTAGATTCTTTAGATTCCTTAGATTCTTTAGATTCTCTAGATTCTTTAGATTCTTTAGATTCTTTAGATTCTTTAGATTCTTTAGATTCTTTAGATTTTTCAGATTCTTTAGATACTTTAGATTCTTTAGATTCTTTAGATTCTTTAGATCCTTTAGATTCTTTAGATTCTTTAGATTCTTTAGATTCTTTAGATTCTTTAGATTCTTTAGATTCTTTAGATTCTTTAGATTCTTTAGATTCTTTAGATTCTTTAGATTCTTTAGATTCTTTAGATTCTTTAGATTCTTTAGATTCTTTAGATTCTTTAGATTCTTTAGATTCTTTAGAGTCCTTAGATTCTTTAGATTCTTTAGATTCTTTAGATTCTTTAGATTCTTTAGATTCTTTTGATCCTTTAGATTCTTTAGATTCTTTAGATTCTTTAGATTCTTTAGATTCTTTAGATTCTTTAGATTCTTTAAGTCCTTTAGATTCTTTAGATTCTTTAGTTTCTTTTGATCCTTTATATTAATAGATTTTTTAGATTCCTTGGATTTTTTAGTTTTTTTAAATTCTTTAGATTTTTTAGATTCTTTAGATTTTTTAGATTCTTTGGATTTTTAGATTCTTTAGATTATTTGGATTCTTTAGATTCTTTAGATTCTTTAGATTCTTTAGATTCTTTAAATTCTTTAGATCCTTTAGATTCTTTAGATTCTTTAGATTCTTTAGATTCTTTAGATTCTTTAGATTCTTTAGATTCTTTAGATTCTTTAGATTCTTTAGATTCTTTAGATTCTTTAGATTCTTTAGATTCTTTATATTCTTTAGATTCTTTAGATACTTTAGATTCTTTAGATTCTTTAGATTCTTTAAATTCTTTAGATTCTTTAGATTCTTTAGATTCTTTAGATTCTTTAGATTTTTTAGATTCTTTAAATTCCTTAGATTCTTTAGATTAATAGATTTTTTAGATTCCTTGGATTTTTTAGATTTTTTAGATTCTTTAGATTTTTTAGATTCTTTAGATTCTTTAGATACTTTGGATTTTATAGATTCCTTAGATTCTTTAGATTCTTTAGATTCTTTAGATTATTTAGATTATTTAGATTCTTTAGATTCTTTAGATTCTTTAGATTCTTTAGATTCTTTAAATTCTTTAGATTCTTTAGATTCTTTAGATTCTTTAGATTCTTTAGATCCTTTAGATTCTTTAGATTCTTTAGATTCTTTAAATTCTTTAAATTCTTTAGATTCTTTAGAATCTTTAGATTCTTTAGATTCTTTAGATTCTTTAGATCCTTTAGATTCTTTAGATTCTTTAGATTCTTTAAATTCTTTAAATTCTTTAGATTCTTTAGAATCTTTAGATTCTTTAGATTCCTTAGTTTGTTTAGATTCTTTAGATTCTTTAGATCCTTTAGATTCTTTAGATTCTTTAGATTCTTTAAATTCTTTAAATTCTTTAGAATCTTTAGAATCTTTAGATTCTTTAGATTCCTTAGATTCTTTAGATTCTCTAGATCCTTTAGATTCTTTAGATTCTTTAGATTCTTTAGATTCTTTAGATTCTTCAGATTCTTTAGATACTTTAGATTCTTTAGATTCTATAGATTCTTTAGATTCTTTAGATTCTTCAGATTCTTTAGATTTTTTAGATTCTTTAGATTCTTAAGATACTTTAGTTTCTTTAGAATTTTTAGATTCTTTAGATTCTTTAGATTCTTTAGAATCTTTAGATTCTTTAGATTCCTTAGTTTCTTTAGATTCTTTAGATTCTTTAGATCCTTTAGATTCTTTAGATACTTTAGATTCTTTAAATTCTTTAAATTCTTTAGAATCTTTAGAATCTTTAGATTTTTTAGATACCTTAGATTCTTTAGATTCTCTAGATTCTTTAGATTCTATAGATTCTTTAGATTCTTTAGATTCTTTAGATTCTTTAGATTCTTTAGATTCTTTAGATTCTTTAGATTCTTTAGATTCTTTAGATTCTTTAGATTCTTTAGTTTCTTTAGATTCTTTAGATTCTTTAGATTCTTTAGATTTTTTAGATTCTTTAGATTCTTTAGATTCTTTAGATTCTTTGGATTATTTAGATTCTTTAGATTCTTTAGATTCTTTAGATTCTTTAGATTCTTTAGATTCTTTAGATTCTTTAGATTCTTTAGATTCTTTAGATTCTTTAGATTCTTTAGATTCTTTAGATTCTTTAGATTCTTTAGATTCTTTAGATTCTTTAGATTCTTTAGATTCTTTAGATTCTTTAGATTCTTTAGATTCTTTAGATTCTTTAGATTCTTTAGATTCTTTAGATTCTTTAGATTCCTTAGATTCTTTAGATTCTTTAGATTCTTTAGATTCTTTAGATTCTTTAGATTCTTTAGATTCTTTAGATTCTTTAGATTCTTTAGATTCTTTAGATTCTTTAGATTCTTTAGATTCTTTAGATTATTTAGATTCTTTAGATTCTTTAGATTCTTTAGATTCTTTAGATTCTTTAGATTCTTTAGATTCTTTAGATTCTTTAGATTCTTTAGATTCTTTAGATTCTTTAGATTCCTTAGATTCTTTTGATTCTCTAGTTTCTTTAGATTCTTTAGATTTTTTAGATTCTTTAGATTCTTTAGATTCTTTAGATTCTTTAGATTCTTTAGATTCTTTAGATTCTTTAGATTCTTTAAATTCTTTAGATTCTTTAGATTCTTTAGATTCTTTAGATTCTTTAGATTCTTTAGATTCTTTAGATTCTTTAGATTCTTTAGATTCTTTAGATTCTTTAGATTCTTTAGATTCTTTAGATTCTTTAGATACTTTAGATTCTTTAGATTCTTTAGATTCTTTAGATTCTTTAGATTCTTTAGATTCTTTAGATTCTTTAGATTCTTTAGATTCTTTAGATTCTTTAGATTCTTTAGATTATTTAGATTATTTAGATTCTTTAGATTCTTTAGATTCTTTAGATTCTTTAGATTCTTTAGATTATTTAGATTATTTAGATTCTTTAGATTCTTTAGATTCTTTAGATACTTTAGATTCTTTAGATTATTTAGATTATTTAGATTCTTTAGATTCTTTAGATTCTTTAGATACTTTAGATTCTTTAGATTCTTTAGATTCTTTAGATTCTTTAGATTCTTTAGATTCTTTAGATTCTTTAGATTCTTTAGATTCTTTAGATTCCTTAGATTCTTTTGATTCTCTAGTTTCTTTAGATTCTTTAGATTTTTTTAGATTCTTTAGATTCTTTAGATTCTTTAGATTCTTTAGATTCTTTAGATTCTTTAGATACTTTAGATTCTTTAGATTCTTTAGATTCTTTAGAATCTTTAGATTCTTTAGATTCCTTAGATTCTTTAGATTCTCTAGATTCTTTAGATTCTTTAGATTCTTTAGATTCTTTAGATTCTTTAGATTCTTTAGATTTTTCAGATTCTTTAGATACTTTAGATTCTTTAGATTCTTTAGATTCTTTAGATCCTTTAGATTCTTTAGATTCTTTAGATTCTTTAGATTCTTTAGATTCTTTAGATTCTTTAGATTCTTTAGATTCTTTAGATTCTTTAGATTCTTTAGATTCTTTAGATTCTTTAGATTCTTTAGATTCTTTAGATTCTTTAGATTCTTTAGATTCTTTAGATTCTTTAGATTCTTTAGAGTCCTTAGATTCTTTAGATTCTTTAGATTCTTTAGATTCTTTAGATTCTTTAGATTCTTTTGATCCTTTAGATTCTTTAGATTCTTTAGATTCTTTAGATTCTTTAGATTCTTTAGATTCTTTAGATTCTTTAAGTCCTTTAGATTCTTTAGATTCTTTAGTTTCTTTTGATCCTTTATATTAATAGATTTTTTAGATTCCTTGGATTTTTTAGTTTTTTTAAATTCTTTAGATTTTTTAGATTCTTTAGATTTTTTAGATTCTTTAGATTTTTAGATTCTTTAGATTATTTGGATTCTTTAGATTCTTTAGATTCTTTAGATTCTTTAGATTCTTTAAATTCTTTAGATCCTTTAGATTCTTTAGATTCTTTAGATTCTTTAGATTCTTTAGATTCTTTAGATTCTTTAGATTCTTTAGATTCTTTAGATTCTTTAGATTCTTTAGATTCTTTAGATTCTTTAGATTCTTTATATTCTTTAGATTCTTTAGATACTTTAGATTCTTTAGATTCTTTAGATTCTTTAAATTCTTTAGATTCTTTAGATTCTTTAGATTCTTTAGATTCTTTAGATTTTTTAGATTCTTTAAATTCCTTAGATTCTTTAGATTAATAGATTTTTTAGATTCCTTGGATTTTTTAGATTTTTTAGATTCTTTAGATTTTTTAGATTCTTTAGATTCTTTAGATACTTTGGATTTTATAGATTCCTTAGATTCTTTAGATTCTTTAGATTCTTTAGATTATTTAGATTTTTTAGATTCTTTAGATTCTTTAGATTCTTTAGATTCTTTAAATTCTTTAGATTCTTTAGATTCTTTAGATTCTTTAGATTCTTTAGATCCTTTAGATTCTTTAGATTCTTTAGATTCTTTAAATTCTTTAAATTCTTTAGATTCTTTAGAATCTTTAGATTCTTTAGATTCTTTAGATTCTTTAGATCCTTTAGATTCTTTAGATTCTTTAGATTCTTTAAATTCTTTAAATTTTTTAGATTCTTTAGAATCTTTAGATTCTTTAGATTCCTTAGTTTGTTTAGATTCTTTAGATTCTTTAGATCCTTTAGATTCTTTAGATTCTTTAGATTCTTTAAATTCTTTAAATTCTTTAGAATCTTTAGAATCTTTAGATTCTTTAGATTCCTTAGATTCTTTAGATTCTCTAGATTCTTTAGATTCTTTAGATTCTTTAGATTCTTTAGATTCTTTAGATTCTTCAGATTCTTTAGATACTTTAGATTCTTTAGATTCTATAGATTCTTTAGATTCTTTAGATTCTTCAGATTCTTTAGATTTTTTAGATTCTTTAGATTCTTAAGATACTTTAGTTTCTTTAGAATTTTTAGATTCTTTAGATTCTTTAGATTCTTTAGAATCTTTAGATTCTTTAGATTCCTTAGTTTCTTTAGATTCTTTAGATTCTTTAGATCCTTTAGATTCTTTAGATTCTTTAGATTCTTTAAATTCTTTAAATTCTTTAGAATCTTTAGAATCTTTAGATTCTTTAGATACCTTAGATTCTTTAGATTCTCTAGATTCTTTAGATTCTATAGATTCTTTAGATTCTTTAGATTCTTTAGATTCTATAGATTCTTTAGATTCTTTAGATTCTTTAGATTCTTTAGATTCTTTAGATTCTTTAGATTCTTTAGATTCTTTAGATTCTTTAGATTCTTTAGATTCTTTAGATTTTTTAGATTCTTTAGATTCTTTAGATTCTTTAGATTCTTTGGATTATTTAGATTCTTTAGATTCTTTAGATTCTTTAGATTCTTTAGATTCTTTAGATTCTTTAGATTCTTTAGATTCTTTAGATTCTTTAGATTCTTTAGATTCTTTAGATTCTTTAGATTCTTTAGATTCTTTAGATTCTTTAGATTCTTTAGATTCTTTAGATTCTTTAGATTCTTTAGATTCTTTAGATTCTTTAGATTCTTTAGATTCTTTAGATTCTTTAGATTCTTTAGATTCTTTAGATTCTTTAGATTCTTTAGATTCTTTAGATTCTTTAGATTATTTAGATTATTTAGATTCTTTAGATTCTTTAGATTCTTTAGATTCTTTAGATTCTTTAGATTCTTTAGATTCCTTAGATTCTTTTGATTCTCTAGTTTCTTTAGATTCTTTAGATTTTTTAGATTCTTTAGATTCTTTAGATTCTTTAGATTCTTTAGATTCTTTAGATTCTTTAGATTCTTTAGATTCTTTAGATTCTTTAGATTCTTTAGATTCTTTAGATTCTTTAGATTCTTTAGATTCTTTAGATTCTTTAGATTCTTTAGATTCTTTAGATTCTTTAGATTCTTTAGATTCTTTAGATTCTTTAGATTCTTTAGATTCTTTAGATTCTTTAGATTCTTTAGATTCTTTAGATTCTTTAGATTCTTTAGATACTTTAGATTCTTTAGATTCTTTAGATTCTTTAGATTCTTTAGATTCTTTAGATTCTTTAGATTCTTTAGATTCTTTAGATTCTTTAGATTCTTTAGATTCTTTAGATTCTTTAGATTCTTTAGATTCTTTAGATTATTTAGATTATTTAGATTCTTTAGATTCTTTAGATTTTTTAGATTCTTTAGATTCCTTAGATTCTTTTGATTCTCTAGTTTCTTTAGATTCTTTAGATTTTTTAGATTCTTTAGATTCTTTAGATTCTTTAGATTCTTTAGATACTTTAGATTCTTTATGTTCTTTAGATTCTTTAGATTCTTTAGATTCTTTAGATTCTTTAGATTCTTTAGATTCTTTAGATTCTTTAGATTCTTTAGATTCCTTAGATTCTTTTGATTCTCTAGTTTCTTTAGATTCTTTAGATTTTTTAGATTCTATAGATTCTTTAGATTCTTTAGATTCTTTAGATTCTTTAGATTCTTTAGATTCTTTAGATTATTTAGATTATTTAGATTCTTTAGATTCTTTAGATTCTTTAGATACTTTAGATTCTTTAGATTCTTTAGATTCCTTAGTTTGTTTAGATTCTTTAGATTCTTTAGATCCTTTAGATTCTTTAGATACTTTAGATTCTTTAAATTCTTTAAATTCTTTAGAATCTTTAGAATCTTTAGATTCTTTAGATTCCTTAGATTCTTTAGATTCTCTAGATTCTTTAGATTCTTTAGATTCTTTAGATTCTTTAGATTCTTTAGATTCTTTAGATTTTTCAGATTCTTTAGATACTTTAGATTCTTTAGATTCTTTAGATTCTTTAGATCCTTTAGATTCTTTAGATTCTTTAGATTCTTTAGATTCTTTAGATTCTTTAGATTCTTTAGATTCTTTAGATTCTTTAGATTCTTTAGATTCTTTAGATTCTTTAGATTCTTTAGATTCTTTAGATTCTTTAGATTCTTTAGATTCTTTAGATTCTTTAGATTCTTTAGATTCTTTAGATTCTTTAGATTCTTTAGATTCTTTAGATTCTTTAGATTCTTTAGAGTCCTTAGATTCTTTAGATTCTTTAGATTCTTTAGATTCTTTAGATTCTTTAGATTCTTTAGATTCTTTTGATCCTTTAGATTCTTTAGATTCTTTAGATTCTTTAGATTCTTTAGATTCTTTAGATTCTTTAGATTCTTTAAGTCCTTTAGATTCTTTAGATTCTTTAGTTTCTTTTGATCCTTTATATTAATAGATTTTTTAGATTCCTTGGATTTTTTAGTTTTTTTAAATTCTTTAGATTTTTTAGATTCTTTAGATTTTTTAGATTCTTTGGATTTTTAGATTCTTTAGATTATTTGGATTCTTTAGATTCTTTAGATTCTTTAGATTCTTTAGATTCTTTAAATTCTTTAGATCCTTTAGATTCTTTAGATTCTTTAGATTCTTTAGATTCTTTAGATTCTTTAGATTCTTTAGATTCTTTAGATTCTTTAGATTCTTTAGATTTTTTAGATTCTTTATATTCTTTAGATTCTTTAGATACTTTAGATTCTTTAGATTCTTTAGATTCTTTAAATTCTTTAGATTCTTTAGATTCTTTAGATTCTTTAGATTCTTTAGATTTTTTAGATTCTTTAAATTCCTTAGATTCTTTAGATTAATAGATTTTTTAGATTCCTTGGATTTTTTAGATTTTTTAGATTCTTTAGATTTTTTAGATTCTTTAGATTCTTTAGATACTTTGGATTTTATAGATTCCTTAGATTCTTTAGATTCTTTAGATTCTTTAGATTTTTTAGATTTTTTAGATTCTTTAGATTCTTTAGATTCTTTAGATTCTTTAAATTCTTTAGATTCTTTAGATTCTTTAGATTCTTTAGATTCTTTAGATCCTTTAGATTCTTTAGATTCTTTAGATTCTTTAAATTCTTTAAATTCTTTAGATTCTTTAGAATCTTTAGATTCTTTAGATTCTTTAGATTCTTTAGATTCTTTAGATCCTTTAGATTCTTTAGATTCTTTAGATTCTTTAAATTCTTTAAATTCTTTAGATTCTTTAGAATCTTTAGATTCTTTAGATTCCTTAGTTTGTTTAGATTCTTTAGATTCTTTAGATCCTTTAGATTCTTTAGATTCTTTAGATTCTTTAAATTCTTTAAATTCTTTAGAATCTTTAGAATCTTTAGATTCTTTAGATTCCTTAGATTCTTTAGATTCTCTAGATTCTTTAGATTCCTTAGATTCTTTAGATTCTTTAGATTCTTTAGATTCTTCAGATTCTTTAGATACTTTAGATTCTTTAGATTCTATAGATTCTTTAGATTCTTTAGATTCTTTAGATTCTTCAGATTCTTTAGATTTTTTAGATTCTTTAGATTCTTAAGATACTTTAGTTTCTTTAGAATTTTTAGATTCTTTAGATTCTTTAGATTCTTTAGAATCTTTAGATTCTTTAGATTCCTTAGTTTCTTTAGATTCTTTAGATTCTTTAGATCCTTTAGATTCTTTAGATTCTTTAGATTCTTTAAATTCTTTAAATTCTTTAGAATCTTTAGAATCTTTAGATTCTTTAGATACCTTAGATTCTTTAGATTCTCTAGATTCTTTAGATTCTATAGATTCTTTAGATTCTTTAGATTCTTTAGATTCTTTAGATTCTTTAGATTCTTTAGATTCTTTAGATTCTTTAGATTCTTTAGATTCTTTAGATTCTTTAGATTCTTTAGATTTTTTAGATTCTTTAGATTCTTTAGATTCTTTAGATTCTTTGGATTATTTAGATTCTTTAGATTCTTTAGATTCTTTAGATTCTTTAGATTCTTTAGATTCTTTAGATTCTTTAGATTCTTTAGATTCTTTAGATTCTTTAGATTCTTTAGATTCTTTAGATTCTTTAGATTATTTAGATTCTTTAGATTCTTTAGATTCTTTAGATTCTTTAGATTCTTTAGATTCTTTAGATTCTTTAGATTCTTTAGATTCTTTAGATTCTTTAGATTCTTTAGATTCTTTAGATTCTTTAGATTCTTTAGATTCTTTAGATTCTTTAGATTCTTTAGATTCTTTAGATTCTTTAGATTCTTGAGATTCTTTAGATTCTTTAGATTCTTTAGATCCTTTAGATTCTTTAGATTCTTTAGATTCTTTAAATTCTTTAAATTCTTTAGATTCTTTAGAATCTTTAGATTCTTTAGATTCTTTAGATTCTTTAGATTCTTTAGATCCTTTAGATTCTTTAGATTCTTTAGATTCTTTAAATTCTTTAAATTCTTTAGATTCTTTAGAATCTTTAGATTCTTTAGATTCCTTAGTTTGTTTAGATTCTTTAGATTCTTTAGATCCTTTAGATTCTTTAGATTCTTTAGATTCTTTAAATTCTTTAAATTCTTTAGAATCTTTAGAATCTTTAGATTCTTTAGATTCCTTAGATTCTTTAGATTCTCTAGATTCTTTAGATTCTTTAGATTCTTTAGATTCTTTAGATTCTTTAGATTCTTCAGATTCTTTAGATACTTTAGATTCTTTAGATTCTATAGATTCTTTAGATTCTTTAGATTCTTCAGATTCTTTAGATTTTTTAGATTCTTTAGATTCTTAAGATACTTTAGTTTCTTTAGAATTTTTAGATTCTTTAGATTCTTTAGATTCTTTAGAATCTTTAGATTCTTTAGATTCCTTAGTTTCTTTAGATTCTTTAGATTCTTTAGATCCTTTAGATTCTTTAGATTCTTTAGATTCTTTAAATTCTTTAAATTCTTTAGAATTTTTAGAATCTTTAGATTCTTTAGATACCTTAGATTCTTTAGATTCTCTAGATTCTTTAGATTCTATAGATTCTTTAGATTCTTTAGATTCTTTAGATTCTTTAGATTCTTTAGATTCTTTAGATTCTTTAGATTCTTTAGATTCTTTAGATTCTTTAGATTCTTTAGATTCTTTAGATTTTTTAGATTCTTTAGATTCTTTAGATTCTTTAGATTCTTTAGATTCTTTAGATTCTTTGGATTATTTAGATTCTTTAGATTCTTTAGATTCTTTAGATTCTTTAGATTCTTTAGATTCTTTAGATTCTTTAGATTCTTTAGATTCTTTAGATTCTTTAGATTCTTTAGATTCTTTAGATTCTTTAGATTCTTCAGATTCTTTAGATTCTTTAGATTCTTTAGATTCTTTAGATTCTTTAGATTCTTTAGATTCTTTAGATTCTTTAGATTCTTTAGATTCTTTAGATTCTTTAGATTCTTTAGATTCTTTAGATTCTTTAGATTCTTTAGATTCTTTAGATTCTTTAGATTATTTAGATTCTTTAGATTCTTTAGATTCTTTAGATTCTTTAGATTCTTTAGATTCTTTAGATTCTTTAGATTCTTTAGATTCTTTAGATTCTTTAGATTCTTTAGATTCTTTAGATTCTTTAGATTCTTTAGATTCTTTAGATTCTTTAGATTCTTTAGATTCTTTAGATTCTTTAGATTCTTTAGATTCTTTAGATTCTTTAGATTCTTTAGATTCTTTAGATTCTTTAGATTCTTTAGATTCTTTAGATTCTTTAGATTCTTTAGATTCTTTAGATTCTTTAGATTCTTTAGATTCTTTAGATTCTTTAGATTCTTTAGATTCTTTAGATTCTTTAGATTCTTTAGATACTTTAGATTCTTTAGATTCTTTAGATTCTTTAGATTCTTTAGATTCTTTAGATTCTTTAGATTCTTTAGATTCTTTAGATTCGTTAGATTCTTTAGATTCTTTAGATTCTTTAGATTCTTTAGATTATTTAGATTATTTAGATTCTTTAGATTCTTTAGATTCTTTAGATTCTTTAGATTCTTTAGATTCCTTAGATTCTTTTGATTCTCTAGTTTCTTTAGATTCTTTAGATTTTTTAGATTCTTTAGATTCTTTAGATTCTTTAGATTCTTTAGATACTTTAGATTCTTTATGTTCTTTAGATTCTTTAGATTCTTTAGATTCTTTAGATTCTTTAGATTCTTTAGATTCTTTAGATTCTTTAGATTCCTTAGATTCTTTTGATTCTCTAGTTTCTTTAGATTCTTTAGATTTTTTAGATTCTATAGATTCTTTAGATTCTTTAGATTCTTTAGATTCTTTAGATTCTTTAGATTCTTTAGATTATTTAGATTATTTAGATTCTTTAGATTCTTTAGATTCTTTAGATACTTTAGATTCTTTAGATTCTTTAGATTCTTTAGATTCTTTAGATTCTATAGATTCTTTAGATTCTTTAGATTCTTTAGATTCTTTAGATTCCTTAGATTCTTTTGATTCTTTAGTTTCTTTAGATTCTTTAGATTTTTTTAGATTCTTTAGATTCTTTAGATTCTTTAGATTCTTTAGATTCTTTAGATTCTTTAGATACTTTAGATTCTTTAGATTCTTTAGAATCTTTAGATTCTTTAGATTCCTTAGATTCTTTAGATTCTCTAGATTCTTTAGATTCTTTAGATTCTTTAGATTCTTTAGATTCTTTAGATTCTTTAGATTTTTCAGATTCTTTAGATACTTTAGATTCTTTAGATGCTTTAGATTCTTTAGATCCTTTAGATTCTTTAGATTCTTTAGATTCTTAAGATTCTTTAGATTCTTTAGATTCTTTAGATTCTTTAGATTCTTTAGATTCTTTAGATTCTTTAGATTCTTTAGATTCTTTAGATTCTTTAGATTCTTTAGATTCTTTAGATTCTTTAGATTCTTTAGAGTCCTTAGATTCTTTAGATTCTTTAGATTCTTTAGATTCTTTAGATTCTTTAGATTCTTTAGATTCTTTTGATCCTTTAGATTCTTTAGATTCTTTAGATTCTTTAGATTCTTTAGATTCTTTAGATTCTTTAGATTCTTTAAGTCCTTTAGATTCTTTAGATTCTTTAGTTTCATTTGATCCTTTATATTAATAGATTTTTTAGATTCCTTGGATTTTTTAGTTTTTTTAAATTCTTTAGATTTTTTAGATTCTTTAGATTTTTTAGATTCTTTGGATTTTTAGATTCTTTAGATTATTTGGATTCTTTAGATTCTTTAGATTCTTTAGATTCTTTAGATTCTTTAAATTCTTTAGATCCTTTAGATTCTTTAGATTCTTTAGATTCTTTAGATTCTTTAGATTCTTTAGATTCTTTAGATTCTTTAGATTCTTTAGATTCTTTAGATTCTTTAAATTCTTTAGATTCTTTAGATTCTTTAGATTCTTTAGATTCTTTATATTTTTTAGATTCTTTAGATACTTTAGATTCTTTAGATTCTTTAGATTCTTTAAATTCTTTAGATTCTTTAGATTCTTTAGATTCTTTAGATTCTTTAGATTTTTTAGATTCTTTAAATTCCTTAGATTCTTTAGATTAATAGATTTTTTAGATTCCTTGGATTTTTTAGATTTTTTAGATTCTTTAGATTTTTTAGATTCTTTAGATTCTTTAGATACTTTGGATTTTATAGATTCCTTAGATTCTTTAGATTCTTTAGATTCTTTAGATTATTTAGATTTTTTAGATTCTTTAGATTCTTTAGATTCTTTAGATTCTTTAAATTCTTTAGATTCTTTAGATTCTTTAGATTCTTTAGATTCTTTAGATCCTTTAGATTCTTTAGATTCTTTAGATTCTTTAAATTCTTTAAATTCTTTAGATTCTTTAGAATCTTTAGATTCTTTAGATTCTTTAGATTCTTTAGATCCTTTAGATTCTTTAGATTCTTTAGATTCTTTAAATTCTTTAAATTCTTTAGATTCTTTAGAATCTTTAGATTCTTTAGATTCCTTAGTTTGTTTAGATTCTTTAGATTCTTTAGATCCTTTAGATTCTTTAGATTCTTTAGATTCTTTAAATTCTTTAAATTCTTTAGAATCTTTAGAATCTTTAGATTCTTTAGATTCCTTAGATTCTTTAGATTCTCTAGATTCTTTAGATTCTTTAGATTCTTTAGATTCTTTAGATTCTTTAGATTCTTCAGATTCTTTAGATACTTTAGATTCTTTAGATTCTATAGATTCTTTAGATTCTTTAGATTCTTCAGATTCTTTAGATTTTTTAGATTCTTTAGATTCTTAAGATACTTTAGTTTCTTTAGAATTTTTAGATTCTTTAGATTCTTTAGATTCTTTAGAATCTTTAGATTCTTTAGATTCCTTAGTTTCTTTAGATTCTTTAGATTCTTTAGATCCTTTAGATTCTTTAGATTCTTTAGATTCTTTAAATTCTTTAAATTCTTTAGAATCTTTAGAATCTTTAGATTCTTTAGATACCTTAGATTCTTTAGATTCTCTAGATTCTTTAGATTCTATAGATTCTTTAGATTCTTTAGATTCTTTAGATTCTTTAGATTCTTTAGATTCTTTAGATTCTTTAGATTCTTTAGATTCTTTAGATTCTTTAGATTTTTTAGATTCTTTAGATTCTTTAGATTCTTTAGATTCTTTGGATTATTTAGATTCTTTAGATTCTTTAGATTCTTTAGATTCTTTAGATTCTTTAGATTCTTTAGATTCTTTAGATTCTTTAGATTCTTTAGATTCTTTAGATTCTTTAGATTCTTTAGATTCTTTAGATTCTTTAGATTCTTTAGATTCTTTAGATTCTTTAGATTCTTTAGATTCTTTAGATTCTTTAGATTCTTTGGATTCTTTAGATTCTTTAGATTCTTTAGATTCTTTAGATTCTTTAGATTCTTTAGATTCTTTAGATTCTTTAGATTCTTTAGATTCTTTAGATTCTTTAGATTCTTTAGATTATTTAGATTCTTTAGATTCTTTAGATTCTTTAGATTCTTTAGATTCTTTAGATTCTTTAGATTCCTTAGATTCTTTTGATTCTCTAGTTTCTTTAGATTCTTTAGATTTTTTAGATTCTTTAGATTCTTTAGATTCTTTAGATTCTTTAGATTCTTTAGATTCTTTAGATTCTTTAGATTCTTTAGATTCTTTAGATTCTTTAGATTCTTTAGATTCTTTAGATTCTTTAGATTCTTTAGATTCTTTAGATTCTTTAGATTCTTTAGATTCTTTAGATTCTTTAGATTCTTTAGATTCTTTAGATTCTTTAGATTCTTTAGATTCTTTAGATTCTTTAGATTCTTTAGATTCTTTAGATTCTTTAGATTCTTTAGATACTTTAGATTCTTTAGATTCTTTAGATTCTTTAGATTCTTTAGATTCTTTAGATTCTTTAGATTCTTTAGATTCTTTAGATTCTTTAGATTCTTTAGATTCTTTAGATTCTTTAGATTCTTTAGATTATTTAGATTATTTAGATTCTTTAGATTCTTTAGATTCTTTAGATTCTTTAGATTCTTTAGATTCCTTAGATTCTTTTGATTCTCTAGTTTCTTTAGATTCTTTAGATTTTTTAGATTCTTTAGATTCTTTAGATTCTTTAGATTCTTTAGATATTTTAGATTCTTTATGTTCTTTAGATTCTTTAGATTCTTTAGATTCTTTAGATTCTTTAGATTCTTTAGATTCTTTAGATTCTTTAGATTCCTTAGATTCTTTTGATTCTCTAGTTTCTTTAGATTCTTTAGATTTTTTAGATTCTATAGATTCTTTAGATTCTTTAGATTCTTTAGATTCTTTAGATTCTTTAGATTCTTTAGATTATTTAGATTATTTAGATTCTTTAGATTCTTTAGATTCTTTAGATACTTTAGATTCTTTAGATTCTTTAGATTCTTTAGATTCTTTAGATTCTTTAGATTCTTTAGATTCTTTAGATTCTTTAGATTCCTTAGATTCTTTTGATTCTCTAGTTTCTTTAGATTCTTTAGATTTTTTTAGATTCTTTAGTTTCTTTAGATTCTTTAGATTCTTTAGATTCTTTAGATACTTTAGATTCTTTAGATTCTTTAGATTCTTTAGATTCTTTAGATTCTTTAGATACTTTAGATTCTTTAGATTCTTTAGATTCTTTAGATTCTTTAGATTCTTTAGATTCTTTAGATTCTTTAGATTCTTTAGATTCTTTAGATTATTTAGATTATTTAGATTCTTTAGATTCTTTAGATTCTTTAGATTCTTTAGATTCTTTAGATTCTTTAGATTCTTTAGATTCTTTTGATCCTTTAGATTCTTTAGATTCTTTAGATTCTTTAGATTCTTTAGATTCTTTAAGTCCTTTAGATTCTTTAGATTCTTTAGTTTCTTTTGATCCTTTATATTAATAGATTTTTTAGATTCCTTGGATTTTTTAGTTTTTTTAAATTCTTTAGATTTTTTAGATTCTTTAGATTTTTTAGATTCTTTGGATTTTTAGATTCTTTAGATTATTTGGATTCTTTAGATTCTTTAGATTCTTTAGATTTTTTAGATTCTTTAAATTCTTTAGATCCTTTAGATTCTTTAGATTCTTTAGATTCTTTAGAATCTTTAGATTCTTTAGATTCCTTAGATTCTTTAGATTCTCTAGATTCTTTAGATTCTTTAGATTCTTTAGATTCTTTAGATTCTTTAGATTCTTTAGATTCTTTAGATTCTTTAGATTCTTTAGATTCTTTAGATTCTTTAGATTCTTTAGATTCTTTAGATTCTTTAGATTCTTTAGATTCTTTAGATTCTTTAGATTCTTTAGATTCTTTAGAGTCCTTAGATTCTTTAGATTCTTTAGATTCTTTAGATTCTTTAGATTCTTTAGATTCTTTAGATTCTTTTGATCCTTTAGATTCTTTAGATTCTTTAGATTCTTTAGATTCTTTAGATTCTTTAGATTCTTTAGATTCTTTAAGTCCTTTAGATTCTTTAGATTCTTTAGTTTCATTTGATCCTTTATATTAATAGATTTTTTAGATTCCTTGGATTTTTTAGTTTTTTTAAATTCTTTAGATTTTTTAGATTCTTTAGATTTTTTAGATTCTTTGGATTTTTAGATTCTTTAGATTATTTGGATTCTTTAGATTCTTTAGATTCTTTAGATTCTTTAGATTCTTTAAATTCTTTAGATCCTTTAGATTCTTTAGATTCTTTAGATTCTTTAGATTCTTTAGATTCTTTAGATTCTTTAGATTCTTTAGATTCTTTAGATTCTTTAGATTCTTTAGATTCTTTAGATTCTTTAGATTCTTTAGATTCTTTATATTCTTTAGATTCTTTAGATATTTTAGATTCTTTAGATTCTTTAGATTCTTTAAATTCTTTAGATTCTTTAGATTCTTTAGATTCTTTAGATTCTTTAGATTTTTTAGATTCTTTAAATTCCTTAGATTCTTTAGATTAATAGATTTTTTAGATTCCTTGGATTTTTTAGATTTTTTAGATTCTTTAGATTTTTTAGATTCTTTAGATTCTTTAGATACTTTGGATTTTATAGATTCCTTAGATTCTTTAGATTCTTTAGATTCTTTAGATTATTTAGATTTTTTAGATTCTTTAGATTCTTTAGATTCTTTAGATTCTTTAAATTCTTTAGATTCTTTAGATTCTTTAGATTCTTTAGATTCTTTAGATCCTTTAGATTCTTTAGATTCTTTAGATTCTTTAAATTCTTTAAATTCTTTAGATTCTTTAGAATCTTTAGATTCTTTAGATTCTTTAGATTCTTTAGATCCTTTAGATTCTTTAGATTCTTTAGATTCTTTAAATTCTTTAAATTCTTTAGATTCTTTAGAATCTTTAGATTCTTTAGATTCCTTAGTTTGTTTAGATTCTTTAGATTCTTTAGATCCTTTAGATTCTTTAGATTCTTTAGATTCTTTAAATTCTTTAAATTCTTTAGAATCTTTAGAATCTTTAGATTCTTTAGATTCCTTAGATTCTTTAGATTCTCTAGATTCTTTAGATTCTTTAGATTCTTTAGATTCTTTAGATTCTTCAGATTCTTTAGATACTTTAGATTCTTTAGATTCTATAGATTCTTTAGATTCTTTAGATTCTTTAGATTCTTTAGATTCTTTAGATTCTTTAGATTCTTTAGATTCTTTAGATTCTTTAGATTCTTTAGATTCTTTAGATTCTTTAGATTCTTTAGATTCTTTAGATTCTTTAGATTCTTTAGATTCTTTAGATTCTTTAGATTCTTTAGATTCTTTAGATTCTTTAGATTCTTTAGATTATTTAGATTCTTTAGATTCTTTAGATTCTTTAGATTCTTTAGATTCTTTAGATTCTTTAGATTCCTTAGATTCTTTTGATTCTCTAGTTTCTTTAGATTCTTTAGATTTTTTAGATTCTTTAGATTCTTTAGATTCTTTAGATTCTTTAGATTCTTTAGATTCTTTAGATTCTTTAGATTCTTTAGATTCTTTAGATTCTTTAGATTCTTTAGATTCTTTAGATTCTTTAGATTCTTTAGATTCTTTAGATTCTTTAGATTCTTTAGATTCTTTAGATTCTTTAGATTCTTTAGATTCTTTAGATTCTTTAGATTCTTTAGATTCTTTAGATTCTTTAGATTCTTTAGATTCTTTAGATTCTTTAGATACTTTAGATTCTTTAGATTCTTTAGATTCTTTAGATTCTTTAGATTCTTTAGATTCTTTAGATTCTTTAGATTCTTTAGATTCTTTAGATTCTTTAGATTCTTTAGATTCTTTAGATTCTTTAGATTCTTTAGATTATTTAGATTATTTAGATTCTTTAGATTCTTTAGATTCTTTAGATTCTTTAGATTCTTTAGATTCCTTAGATTCTTTTGATTCTCTAGTTTCTTTAGATTCTTTAGATTTTTTAGATTCTTTAGATTCTTTAGATTCTTTAGATTCTTTAGATACTTTAGATTCTTTATGTTCTTTAGATTCTTTAGATTCTTTAGATTCTTTAGATTCTTTAGATTCTTTAGATTCTTTAGATTCTTTAGATTCCTTAGATTCTTTTGATTCTCTAGTTTCTTTAGATTCTTTAGATTTTTTAGATTCTATAGATTCTTTAGATTCTTTAGATTCTTTAGATTCTTTAGATTCTTTAGATTCTTTAGATTATTTAGATTATTTAGATTCTTTAGATTCTTTAGATTCTTTAGATACTTTAGATTCTTTAGATTCTTTAGATTCTTTAGATTCTTTAGATTCTTTAGATTCTTTAGATTCTTTAGATTCTTTAGATTCCTTAGATTCTTTTGATTCTCTAGTTTCTTTAGATTCTTTAGATTTTTTTAGATTCTTTAGATTCTTTAGATTCTTTAGATTCTTTAGATTCTTTAGATACTTTAGATTCTTTAGATTCTTTAGATTCTTTAGATTCTTTAGATTCTTTAGATACTTTAGATTCTTTAGATTCTTTAGATTCTTTAGATTCTTTAGATTCTTTAGATTCTTTAGATTCTTTAGATTCTTTAGATTCTTTAGATTCTTTAGATTATTTAGATTATTTAGATTCTTTAGATTCTTTAGATTCTTTAGATTCTTTAGATTCTTTAGATTCTTTAGATTCTTTTGATCCTTTAGATTCTTTAGATTCTTTAGATTCTTTAGATTCTTTAGATTCTTTAGATTCTTTAGATTCTTTAAGTCCTTTAGATTCTTTAGATTCTTTAGTTTCTTTTGATCCTTTATATTAATAGATTTTTTAGATTCCTTGGATTTTTTAGTTTTTTTAAATTCTTTAGATTTTTTAGATTCTTTAGATTTTTTAGATTCTTTGGATTTTTAGATTCTTTAGATTATTTGGATTCTTTAGATTCTTTAGATTCTTTAGATTTTTTAGATTCTTTAAATTCTTTAGATCCTTTAGATTCTTTAGATTCTTTAGATTCTTTAGATTCTTTAGATTCTTTAGATTCTTTAGATTCTTTAGATTCTTTAGATTCTTTAGATTCTTTAGATTCTTTAGATTCTTTATATTCTTTAGATTCTTTAGATACTTTAGATTCTTTAGATTCTTTAGATTCTTTAAATTCTTTAGATTCTTTAGATTCTTTAGATTCTTTAGATTTTTTAGATTCTTTAAATTCCTTAGATTCTTTAGATTAATAGATTTTTTAGATTCCTTGGATTTTTTAGATTTTTTAGATTCTTTAGATTTTTTAGATTCTTTAGATTCTTTAGATACTTTGGATTTTATAGATTCCTTAGATTCTTTAGATTCTTTAGATTCTTTAGATTATTTAGATTTTTTAGATTCTTTAGATTCTTTAGATTCTTTAAATTCTTTAGATTCTTTAGATTCTTTAGATTCTTTAGATTCTTTAGATCCTTTAGATTCTTTAGATTCTTTAGATTCTTTAAATTCTTTAAATTCTTTAGAATCTTTAGAATCTTTAGATTCTTTAGATACCTTAGATTCTTTAGATACTCTAGATTCTTTAGATTCTATAGATTCTTTAGATTCTTTAGATTCTTTAGATTCTTTAGATTCTTTAGATTTTTTAGATTCTTTAGATTCTTTAGATTCTTTAGATTTTTTAGATTCTTTAGATTCTTTAGATTCTTTAGATTCTTTGGATTATTTAGATTCTTTAGATTCTTTAGATTCTTTAGATTCTTTAGATTCTTTAGATTCTTTAGATTCTTTAGATTCTTTAGATTCTTTAGATTCTTTAGATTCTTTAGATTCTTTAGATTCTTTAGATTCTTTAGATTCTTTAGATTCTTTAGATTCTTTAGATTCTTTAGATTCTTTAGATTCTTTAGATTCTTTAGATTCTTTAGATTCTTTAGATTCTTTAGATTCTTTAGATTCTTTAGATTCTTTAGATTCTTTAGATTCTTTAGATTCTTTAGATTCTTTAGATTCTTTAGATTCTTTAGATTCTTTAGATTCTTTAGATTCTTTATATTCCTTAGATTCTTTTGATTCTCTAGTTTCTTTATATTCTTTAGATTTTTTAGATTCTTTAGATTCTTTAGATTCTTTAGATTCTTTAGATTCTTTAGATTCTTTAGATTCTTTAGATTCTTTAGATTCTTTAGATTCTTTAGATTCTTTAGATTCTTTAGATTCTTTAGATTCTTTAGATTCTTTAGATTCTTTAGATTCTTTAGATACTTTAGATTCTTTAGATTCTTTAGATTCTTTAGATTCTTTAGATTCTTTAGATTCTTTAGATTCTTTAGATTCTTTAGATTCTTTAGATTCTTTAGATTCTTTAGATTCTTTAGATTCTTTAGATTCTTTAGATTCTTTAGATTATTTAGATTATTTAAATTCTTTAGATTCTTTAGATTCTTTAGATTCTTTAGATTCTTTAGATTCTTTAGATTCTTTAGATTCTTTAGATTCCTTAGATTCTTTTGATTCTCTAGTTTCTTTAGATTCTTTAGATTTTTTAGATTCTTTAGATTCTTTAGATTCTTTAGATTCTTTAGATACTTTAGATTCTTTAGATTCTTTAGATTCTTTAGATTCTTTAGATTCTTTAGATTCTTTAGATTCTTTAGATTCTTTAGATTCTTTAGATTCTTTAGATTCTTTAGATTCTTTAGATTCCTTAGATTCTTTTGATTCTCTAGTTTCTTTAGATTCTTTAGATTTTTTAGATTCTATAGATTCTTTAGATTCTTTAGATTCTTTAGATTCTTTAGATTCTTTAGATTATTTAGATTATTTAGATTCTTTAGATTCTTTAGATTCTTTAGATACTTTAGATTCTTTAGATTCTTTAGATTCTTTAGATTCTTTAGATTCTTTAGATTCTTTAGTTTCTTTAGATTCTTTAGATTCCTTAGATTCTTTTGATTCTCTAGTTTCTTTAGATTCTTTAGATTTTTTTAGATTCTTTAGATTCTTTAGATTCTTTAGATTCTTTAGATTCTTTAGATACTTTAGATTCTTTAGATTCTTTAGATTCTTTAGATTCTTTAGATTCTTTAAATTCTTTAAATTCTTTAGAATCTTTAGAATCTTTAGATTCTTTAGATACCTTAGATTCTTTAGATACTCTAGATTCTTTAGATTCTATAGATTCTTTAGATTCTTTAGAATCCTTAGATTCTTTAGATTCCTTAGTTTCTTTAGATTCTTTAGATTCTTTAGATCCTTTAGATTCTTTAGATTCTTTAGATTCTTTAGATTCTTTAAATTCTTTAAATTCTTTAGAATCTTTAGAATCTTTAGATTCTTTAGATACCTTAGATTCTTTAGATACTCTAGATTCTTTAGATTCTATAGATTCTTTAGATTCTTTAGATTCTTTAGATTCTTTAGATTCTTTAGATTCTTTAGATTCTTTAGATTCTTTAGATTCTTTAGATTCTTTAGATTTTTTAGATTCTTTAGATTCTTTAGATTCTTTAGATTCTTTGGATTATTTAGATTCTTTAGATTCTTTAGATTCTTTAGATTCTTTAGATTCTTTAGATTCTTTAGATTCTTTAGATTCTTTAGATTCTTTAGATTCTTTAGATTCTTTAGATTCTTTAGATTCTTTAGATTCTTTAGATTCTTTAGATTCTTTAGATTCTTTAGATTCTTTAGATTCTTTAGATTCTTTAGATTCTTTAGATTCTTTAGATTCTTTAGATTCTTTAGATTCTTTAGATTCTTTAGATTCTTTAGATTCTTTAGATTCTTTAGATTCTTTAGATTCTTTAGATTCTTTAGATTCTTTAGATTCTTTAGATTCTTTAGATTATTTAGATTCTTTAGATTCTTTAGTTTCTTTAGATTCTTTAGATTCTTTAGATTCTTTAGATTCTTTAGATTCTTTAGATTCTTTAGATTCTTTAGATTCTTTAGATTCTTTAGATTCTTTAGATTCCTTAGATTCTTTTGATTCTCTAGTTTCTTTAGATTCTTTAGATTTTTTAGATTCTTTAGATTCTTTAGATTCTTTAGATTCTTTAGATTCTTTAGATTCTTTAGATTCTTTAGATTCTTTAGATTCTTTAGATTCTTTAGATTCTTTAGATTCTTTAGATTCTTTAGATTCTTTAGATTCTTTAGATTCTTTAGATTCTTTAGATTCTTTAGATTCTTTAGATTCTTTAGATTCTTTAGATTCTTTAGATTCTTTAGATTCTTTAGATTCTTTAGATTCTTTAGATACTTTAGATTCTTTAGATTCTTTAGATTCTTTAGATTATTTAGATTATTTAGATTCTTTAGATTCTTTAGATTCTTTAGATTCTTTAGATTCTTTAGATTCTTTAGATTCTTTAGATTCTTTAGATTCCTTAGATTCTTTTGATTCTCTAGTTTCTTTAGATTCTTTAGATTTTTTAGATTCTTTAGATTCTTTAGATTCTTTAGATTCTTTAGATACTTTAGATTCTTTAGATTCTTTAGATTCTTTAGATTCTTTAGATTCTTTAGATTCTTTAGATTCTTTAGATTCTTTAGATTCTTTGGATTCCTTAGATTCTTTTGATTCTCTAGTTTCTTTAGATTCTTTAGATTTTTTAGATTCTATAGATTCTTTAGATTCTTTAGATTCTTTAGATTCTTTAGATTCTTTAGATTATTTAGATTATTTAGATTCTTTAGATTCTTTAGATTCTTTAGATACTTTAGATTCTTTAGATTCTTTAGATTCTTTAGATTCTTTAGATTCTTTAGATTCTTTAGATTCTTTAGATTCTTTAGATTCTTTAGATTCCTTAGATTCTTTTGATTCTCTAGTTTCTTTAGATTCTTTAGATTTTTTTAGATTCTTTAGATTCTTTAGATTCTTTAGATTCTTTAGATACTTTAGATTCTTTAGATTCTTTAGATTCTTTAGATTCTTTAGATTCTTTAGATTCTTTAGATTCTTTAGATACTTTAGATTCTTTAGATTCTTTAGATTCTTTAGATTCTTTAGATTCTTTAGATTCTTTAGATTCTTTAGATTCTTTAGATTCTTTAGATTCTTTAGATTATTTAGATTATTTAGATTCTTTAGATTCTTTAGATTCTTTAGATTCTTTAGATTCTTTAGATTCTTTAGATTATTTAGATTATTTAGATTCTTTAGATTCTTTAGATTCTTTAGATTCTTTAGATTCCTTAGATTCTTTTGATTCTCTAGTTTCTTTAGATTCTTTAGATTTTTTAGATTCTTTAGATTCTTTAGATTCTTTAGATTCTTTAGATTCTTTAGATACTTTAGATTCTTTAGATTCTTTAGATTCTTTAGATTCTTTAGATTCTTTAGATCCTTTAGATCCTTTAGATTCTTTAGATTCTTTAGATTCTTTAGATTCTTTAGATTCTTTAGATTCTTTAGATTCTTTAGATTCTTTAGATTCTTTAAATACTTTAGATTCCTTAGATTCTTTTGATTCTCTAGTTTCTTTAGATTCTTTAGATTTTTTAGATTCTTTAGATTCGTTAGATTCTTTAGATTCTTTAGATACTTTAGATACTTTAGATTCTTTAGATTTTTTAGATTCTTTAGATTCTTTAGATTCTTTAGATTCTTTAGATTCTTTAGATCCTTTAGATTCTTTAGATTCTTTAGATTCTTTAGATTCTTTAGATACTTTAAATTCTTTAGATTCTTTAGATTCTTTAGTTTCCTTAGATTCTTTAGATTCTCTAGATTCTCTAGATTCTTTAGATTCTTTAGATTCTTTAGATTCTTTAGATTCTTTAGATTCTATAGATTCTTTAGATTCTTTAGATTCTTTAGATTCTTTAGATTCTTTAGATTCTTTAGATTCTTTAGATTCTTTAGATTCTTTAGATTCTTTAGATTCTTTAGATTCTTTAGATTCTTTAGATTCTTTAGATTCTTTAGATTCTTTAGATTCTTAAGATTCTTTAGATTCTTTAGATTCTTTAGATTTTTTAGATTCTTTAGATTCTTTAGATTCTTTAGATTCTTTAGATTCTTTAGATTCTTTAGATTCTTTAGATTCTTTAGATTCTTTAGATTCTTTAGATTCTTTAGATTCTTTAGATTCTTTAGATTCTTTAGATTCTTTAGATTTTTTAGATTCTTTAGATTCTTTAGATTCTTTAGATTCTTTAGATTTTTTAGATTCTTTAGATTCTTTAGATTCTTTATATTCTTTAGATTATTTAGATTCTTTAGATTCTTTAGATTCTTTAGACTCTTTAGATTCTTTAGATTCCTTAGATTCTTTAGATTCTTTAGATTCTTTAGATTCTTTAGATTCTTTAGATTCTTTAGTTTCTTTAGATTCTTTAGATTCTTTAGATTCTTTAGATTCTTTAGATTCTTTAGATTCTTTAGATTCTTTAGATTCTTTAGATTCTTTAGATTCTTTAGATACTTTAGATTCTTTAGATTCTTTAGATCCTTTAGATTCTTTAGATTCTTTAGATTCTTTAGATTCTTTAGATTATTTAGATTCTTTAGATGCTTTAGATTCTTTAGATTCTTTAGATTCTTTAGATTCTTTAGATTCTTTAGATTCTTTAGATTCTTTAGATTCTTTAGATTCTTTAGATTCTTTAGATTCTTTAGATTCTTTAGATTCTTTAGATTCTTTAGATTCTTTAGATACTTTAGATTCTTTAGATTCTTTAGATTCTTTAGATTCTTTAGATTCTTTAGATTCTTTAGATTCTTTAGATTCTTTAGATTCTTTAGATTCTTTAGATTCTTTAGATTCTTTAGATTCTTTAGATATTTTAGTTTCTTTTGATTCTTTAGATTAATAGATTATTTAGATTCCATGTATTCTTTTGATTTTTTAGATTCTCTAGATTCTTTAGATTTTTTAGATTCTTTAGATTCTTAAGATCCCTTAGATTCTTTAGATTCTTTAGATTCTTTAGATTATTTAGATTCTGTAGATTATTTAGATTCTTTAGATTCTTTAGATTCTTTAGATTCTTTAGATTCTTTAGATTCTTTAGATTCTTTAGATTCTTTAGATTCTTTAGATTCTTTAGGTTCTTTAGATTTTTCAGATTCTTTAGATTCTTTAGATTCTTTAGATTCTTTAGATTCTTTAGATTCTTTAGATTCTTTAGATTCTTTAGATTCATTAGATTCTTTAGATTCTTTAGATTCTTTAGATTCTTTAGATTCCTTATATTCTTTAGATATTTTAGTTTCTTTTGATTCTTTAGATTAATAGATTTTTTAGATTCCATGTATTCTTTTGATTTTTTAGATTCTCTAGATTCTTTAGATTTTTTAGATTCTTTAGATTCTTTAGATCCCTTAGATTCTTTAGATTCTTTAGATTCTTTAGATTATTTAGATTCTTTAGATTCTTTAGATTCTTTAGATTCTTTAGATTTTTTAGATTCTTTAGATTCTTTAGATTCTTTAGATTCTTTAGATTCTTTAGATTCTTTAGATTCTTTAGATTCTTTAGGTTCTTTAGATTTTTCAGATTCTTTAGATTCTTTAGATTCTTTAGATTCTTTAGATTCTTTAGATTCTTTAGATTCTTTAGATTCATTAGATTCTTTAGATTCTTTAGATTCTTTAGATTCTTTAGATTCTTTAGATACTTTAGATTCTTTAGATTCTTTAGATTCTTTAGATTCTTTAGATTTTTTAGATTCTTTAGATTTTTTAGATTCTTTAGATTCTTTAGATTCTTAAGATTCTTTAGATTCTTTAGATTCTTTAGATTCTTTAGATTCTTTAGATTCTTTAGTTTCCTTAGATTCTTTAAATTCTCTAGATTCTCTAGATTCTTTAGATTCTTTAGATTCTTTAGATTCTTTAGATTCTTTAGATACTTTAGATTCTTTAGATTCTTTAGATTCTTTAGATTCTTTAGATTCTTTAGATTCTTTAGATTCTTTAGATTCTTTAGATTCTTTAGATTCTTTAGATTCTTTAGATTATTTAGATTATTTAGATTCTTTAGATTCTTTAGATTCTTTAGATTCTTTAGATTCTTTAGATTCTTTAGATTCTTTAGATTCTTTTGATCCTTTAGATTCTTTAGATTCTTTAGATTCTTTAGATTCTTTAGATTCTTTAGATTCTTTAGATTCTTTAGATTCTTTAGATTCTTTAAGTCCTTTAGATTCTTTAGATTCTTTAGTTTCTTTTGATCCTTTATATTAATAGATTTTTTAGATTCCTTGGATTTTTTAGTTTTTTTAAATTCTTTAGATTTTTTAGATTCTTTAGATTTTTTAGATTCTTTGGATTTTTAGATTCTTTAGATTATTTGGATTCTTTAGATTCTTTAGATTCTTTAGATTCTTTAGATTCATTAAATTCTTTAGATCCTTTAGATTCTTTAGATTCTTTAGATTCTTTAGATTCTTTAGATTCTTTAGATTCTTTAGATTCTTTAGATTCTTTAGATTCTTTAGATTCTTTAGATTCTTTAGATTCTTTAGATTCTTTAGATTCTTTATATTCTTTAGATTCTTTAGATACTTTAGATTCTTTAGATTCTTTAGATTCTTTAAATTCTTTAGATTCTTTAGATTCTTTAGATTCTTTAGATTTTTTAGATTCTTTAAATTCCTTAGATTCTTTAGATTAATAGATTTTTTAGATTCCTTGGATTTTTTAGATTATTTAGATTCTTTAGATTTTTTAGATTCTTTAGATTCTTTAGATACTTTGGATTTTATAGATTCCTTAGATTCTTTAGATTCTTTAGATTCTTTAGATTCTTTAGATTCTTTAAATTCTTTAGATTCTTTAGATTCTTTAGATCCTTTAGATTCTTTAGATTCTTTAGATTCTTTAAATTCTTTAAATTCTTTAGAATCTTTAGAATCTTTAGATTCTTTAGATACCTTAGATTCTTTAGATACTCTAGATTCTTTAGATTCTATAGATTCTTTAGAATTCTTTAGATTCTTTAGATTCTTTAGATTCTTTAGATTCTTTAGATTCTTTAGATTCTTTAGATTCTTTAGATTCTTTAGATTTTTTAGATTCTTTAGATTCTTTAGATTCTTTAGATTCTTTGGATTATTTAGATTCTTTAGATTCTTTAGATTCTTTAGATTCTTTAGATTCTTTAGATTCTTTAGATTCTTTAGATTCTTTAGATTCTTTAGATTCTTTAGATTCTTTAGATTCTTTAAATTCTTTAGATTCTTTAGATTCTTTAGATTCTTTAGATTCTTTAGATTCTTTAGATTCTTTAGATTCTTTAGATTCTTTAGATTCTTTAGATTCTTTAGATTCTTTAGATTCTTTAGATTCTTTAGATTCTTTAGATTCTTTAGATTCTTTAGATTCTTTAGATTCTTTAGATTCTTTAGATTCTTTAGATTCTTTAGATTCTTTAGATTCTTTAGATTCCTTAGATTCTTTTGATTCTCTAGTTTCTTTAGATTCTTTAGATTTTTTAGATTCTTTAGATTCTTTAGATTCTTTAGATTCTTTAGATTCTTTAGATTCTTTAGATTCTTTAGATTCTTTAGATTCTTTAGATTCTTTAGATTCTTTAGATTCTTTAGATTCTTTAGATTCTTTAGATTCTTTAGATTCTTTAGATTCTTTAGATTCTTTAGATTCTTTAGATTCTTTAGATTCTTTAGATTCTTTAGATACTTTAGATTCTTTAGATTCTTTAGATTCTTTAGATTCTTTAGATTCTTTAGATTCTTTAGATTCTTTAGATTCTTTAGATTCTTTAGATTCTTTAGATTCTTTAGATTATTTAGATTATTTAGATTCTTTAGATTCTTTAGATTCTTTAGATTCTTTAGATTCTTTATATTTTTTAGATTCTTTAGATTCCTTAGATTCTTTTGATTCTCTAGTTTCTTTAGATTCTTTAGATTTTTTAGATTCTTTAGATTCTTTAGATTCTTTAGATTCTTTAGATACTTTAGATTCTTTAGATTCTTTAGATTCTTTAGATTCTTTAGATTCTTTAGATTCTTTGGATTCTTTAGATTCTTTAGATTCTTTAGATTCTTTAGATTCTTTAGATTCTTTAGATTCCTTAGATTCTTTTGATTCTCTAGTTTCTTTAGATTCTTTAGATTTTTTAGATTCTATAGATTCTTTAGATTCTTTAGATTCTTTAGATTCTTTAGATTCTTTAGATTATTTAGATTATTTAGATTCTTTAGATTCTTTAGATTCTTTAGATACTTTAGATTCTTTAGATTCTTTAGATTCTTTAGATTCTTTAGATTCTTTAGATTCTTTAGATTCTTTAGATTCTTTAGATTCTTTAGATTCCTTAGATTCTTTTGATTCTCTAGTTTCTTTAGATTCTTTAGATTTTTTTAGATTCTTTAGATTCTTTAGATTCTTTAGATTCTTTAGATTCTTTAGATTCTTTAGATTCTTTAGATACTTTAGATTCTTTAGATTCTTTAGATTCTTTAGATTCTTTAAATTCTTTAAATTCTTTAGAATCTTTAGAATCTTTAGATTCTTTAGATACCTTAGATTCTTTAGATACTCTAGATTCTTTAGATTCTATAGATTCTTTAGATTCTTTAGATTCTTTAGAATCTTTAGATTCTTTAGATTCCTTAGTTTCTTTAGATTCTTTAGATTCTTTAGATCCTTTAGATTCTTTAGATTCTTTAGATTCTTTAAATTCTTTAAATTCTTTAGAATCTTTAGAATCTTTAGATTCTTTAGATAACTTAGATTCTTTAGATACTCTAGATTCTTTAGATTCTATAGATTCTTTAGATTCTTTAGATTCTTTAGATTCTTTAGATTCTTTAGATTCTTTAGATTCTTTAGATTCTTTAGATTCTTTAGATTTTTTAGATTCTTTAGATTCTTTAGATTCTTTAGATTCTTTAGATTCTTTGGATTATTTAGATTCTTTAGATTCTTTAGATTCTTTAGATTCTTTAGATTCTTTAGATTCTTTAGATTCTTTAGATTCTTTAGATTCTTTAGATTCTTTAGATTATTTAGATTATTTAGATTCTTTAGATTCTTTAGATTCTTTAAATTCTTTAGATTCTTTAGATTCTTTAGATTATTTAGATTATTTAGATTCTTTAGATTCTTTAGATTCTTTAGATTCTTTAGATTCTTTAGATTCTTTAGATTCTTTAGATTCCTTAGATTCTTTTGATTCTCTAGTTTCTTTAGATTCTTTAGATTTTTTAGATTCTTTAGATTCTTTAGATTCTTTAGATTCTTTAGATTCTTTAGATACTTTAGATTCTTTAGATTCTTTAGATTCTTTAGATTCTTTAGATTCTTTAGATCCTTTAGATCCTTTAGATTCTTTAGATTCTTTAGATTCTTTAGATTCTTTAGATTCTTTAGATTCTTTAGATTCTTTAGATTCTTTAAATACTTTAGATTCCTTAGATTCTTTTGATTCTCTAGTTTCTTTAGATTCTTTAGATTTTTTAGATTCTTTAGATTCGTTAGATTCTTTAGATTCTTTAGATACTTTAGATACTTTAGATTCTTTAGATTTTTTAGATTCTTTAGATTCTTTAGATTCTTTAGATTCTTTAGATTCTTTAGATTCTTTAGATCCTTTAGATTCTTTAGATTCTTTAGATTCTTTAGATTCTTTAGATACTTTAAATTCTTTAGATTCTTTAGATTCTTTAGTTTCCTTAGATTCTTTAGATTCTCTAGATTCTCTAGATTCTTTAGATTCTTTAGATTCTTTAGATTCTTTAGATTCTTTAGATTCTATAGATTCTTTAGATTCTTTAGATTCTTTAGATTCTTTAGATTCTTTAGATTCTTTAGATTCTTTAGATTCTTTAGATTCTTTAGATTCTTTAGATTCTTTAGATTCTTTAGATTCTTTAGATTCTTTAGATTCTTTAGATTCTTTAGATTCTTTAGATTCTTAAGATTCTTTAGATTCTTTAGATTCTTTAGATTTTTTAGATTCTTTAGATTCTTTAGATTCTTTAGATTCTTTAGATTCTTTAGATTCTTTAGATTCTTTAGATTCTTTAGATTCTTTAGATTCTTTAGATTCTTTAGATTCTTTAGATTCTTTAGATTCTTTAGATTTTTTAGATTCTTTAGATTCTTTAGATTCTTTAGATTCTTTAGATTCTTTAGATTCTTTAGATTCTTTAGATTCTTTATATTCTTTAGATTATTTAGATTCTTTAGATTCTTTAGATTCTTTAGACTCTTTAGATTCTTTAGATTCTTTAGATTCTTTAGATTCTTTAGATTCTTTAGATTCTTTAGATTCTTTAGTTTCTTTAGATTCTTTAGATTCTTTAGATTCTTTAGATTCTTTAGATTCTTTAGATTCTTTAGATTCTTTAGATTCTTTAGATTCTTTAGATTCTTTAGATTCTTTAGATTCTTTAGATTCTTTAGATACTTTAGATTCTTTAGATTCTTTAGATCCTTTAGATTCTTTAGATTCTTTTGATTCTTTAGATTCTTTAGATTCTTTAGATTATTTAGATTCTTTAGATGCTTTAGATTCTTTAGATTCTTTAGATTCTTTAGATTCTTTAGATTCTTTAGATTCTTTAGATTCTTTAGATTCTTTAGATTCTTTAGATTCTTTAGATTCTTTAGATTCTTTAGATTCTTTAGATTCTTTAGATTCTTTAGATTCTTTAGATTCTTTAGATTCTTTAGATACTTTAGATTCTTTAGATTCTTTAGATTCTTTAGATTCTTTAGATTCTTTAGATTCTTTAGATTCTTTAGATTCTTTAGATTCTTTATATTCTTTAGATATTTTAGTTTCTTTTGATTCTTTAGATTAATAGATTTTTTAGATTCCATGTATTCTTTTGATTTTTTAGATTCTCTAGATTCTTTAGATTTTTTAGATTCTTTAGATTCTTTAGATCCCTTAGATTCTTTAGATTCTTTAGATTCTTTAGATTATTTAGATTCTGTAGATTATTTAGATTCTTTAGATTCTTTAGATTTTTTAGATTCTTTAGATTTTTTAGATTCTTTAGATTCTTTAGATTCTTTAGATTCTTTAGATTCTTTAGATTCTTCAGATTCTTTAGATTCTTTAGATTCTTTAGATTCTTTAGATTCTTTAGATTCTTTAGATTCTTTAGATTCTTTAGATTCTTTAGGTTCTTTAGATTTTTCAGATTCTTTAGATTCTTTAGATTCTTTAGATTCTTTAGATTCTTTAGATTCTTTAGATTCTTTAGATTCTTTAGATTCATTAGATTCTTTAGATTCTTTAGATTCTTTAGAATCTTTAGATTTTTTAGATTCTTTAGATTTTTTAGATTCTTTAGATTCTTTAGATTCTTAAGATTCTTTAGATTCTTTAGATTCTTTAGATTCTTTAGATTCTTTAGATTCTTTAGATTCTTTAGATTCTTTAGATTCTTTAGATTCTTTAGTTTCCTTGGATTCTTTAAATTCTCTAGATTCTCTAGATTCTTTAGATTCTTTAGATTCTTTAGATTCTTTAGATTCTTTAGATACTTTAGATTCTTTAGATTCTTTAGATTCTTTAGATTCTTTAGATTTTTTAGATTCTTTAGATTCTTTAGATTCTTTAGATTCTTTAGATTCTTTAGATTCTTTAGATTCTTTAGATTATTTAGATTCTTTAGATTCTTTAGATTCTTTAGATTCTTTAGATTCTTTAGATTCTTTTGATCCTTTAGATTCTTTAGATTCTTTAGATTCTTTAGATTCTTTAGATTCTTTAGATTCTTTAGATTCTTTAGATTCTTTAGATTCTTTAAGTCCTTTAGATTCTTTAGATTCTTTAGTTTCTTTTGATCCTTTATATTAATAGATTTTTTAGATTCCTTGGATTTTTTAGTTTTTTTAAATTCTTTAGATTTTTTAGATTCTTTAGATTTTTTAGATTCTTTGGATTTTTAGATTCTTTAGATTATTTGGATTCTTTAGATTCTTTAGATTCTTTAGATTCTTTAGATTCATTAAATTCTTTAGATCCTTTAGATTCTTTAGATTCTTTAGATTCTTTAGATTCTTTAGATTCTTTAGATTCTTTAGATTCTTTAGATTCTTTAGATTCTTTAGATTCTTTAGATTCTTTAGATTCTTTAGATTCTTTATATTCTTTAGATTCTTTAGATACTTTAGATTCTTTAGATTCTTTAGATTCTTTAAATTCTTTAGATTCTTTAGATTCTTTAGATTCTTTAGATTTTTTAGATTCTTTAAATTCCTTAGATTCTTTAGATTAATAGATTTTTTAGATTCCTTGGATTTTTTAGATTATTTAGATTCTTTAGATTTTTTAGATTCTTTAGATTCTTTAGATACTTTGGATTTTATAGATTCCTTAGATTCTTTAGATTCTTTAGATTCTTTAGATTATTTAGATTTTTTAGATTCTTTAGATTCTTTAGATTCTTTAAATTCTTTAGATTCTTTAGATTCTTTAGATCCTTTAGATTCTTTAGATTCTTTAGATTCTTTAAATTCTTTAAATTCTTTAGAATCTTTAGAATCTTTAGATTCTTTAGATACCTTAGATTCTTTAGATACTCTAGATTCTTTAGATTCTATAGATTCTTTAGAATTCTTTAGATTCTTTAGATTCTTTAGATTCTTTAGATTCTTTAGATTCTTTAGATTCTTTAGATTCTTTAGATTCTTTAGATTCTTTAGATTCTTTAGATTCTTTAGATTTTTTAGATTCTTTAGATTCTTTAGATTCTTTAGATTCTTTGGATTATTTAGATTCTTTAGATTCTTTAGATTCTTTAGATTCTTTAGATTCTTTAGATTCTTTAGATTCTTTAGATTCTTTAGATTCTTTAGATTCTTTAGATTCTTTAGATTCTTTAGATTCTTTAGATTCTTTAGATTCTTTAGATTCTTTAGATTCTTTAGATTCTTTAGATTCTTTAGATTCTTTAGATTCTTTAGATTCTTTAGATTCTTTAGATTCTTTAGATTCTTTAGATTCTTTAGATTCTTTAGATTCTTTAGATTCTTTAGATTCTTTAGATTCTTTAGATTCTTTAGATTCTTTAGAATCTTTAGATTCTTTAGATTCTTTAGATTCTTTAGATTCCTTAGATTCTTTTGATTCTCTAGTTTCTTTAGATTCTTTAGATTTTTTAGATTCTTTAGATTCTTTAGATTCTTTAGATTCTTTAGATTCTTTAGATTCTTTAGATTCTTTAGATTCTTTAGATTTTTTAGATTCTTTAGATTCTTTAGATTCTTTAGATTCTTTAGATTCTTTAGATTCTTTAGATTCTTTAGATTCTTTAGATTCTTTAGATACTTTAGATTCTTTAGATTCTTTAGATTCTTTAGATTCTTTAGATTCTTTAGATTCTTTAGATTCTTTAGATTCTTTAGATTCTTTAGATTCTTTAGATTCTTTAGATTATTTAGATTATTTAGATTCTTTAGATTCTTTAGATTCTTTAGATTCTTTAGATTCTTTAGATTCTTTAGATTCCTTAGATTCTTTTGATTCTCTAGTTTCTTTAGATTCTTTAGATTTTTTAGATTCTTTAGATTCTTTAGATTCTTTAGATTCTTTAGATACTTTAGATTCTTTAGATTCTTTAGATTCTTTAGATTCTTTAGATTCTTTGGATTCTTTAGATTCTTTAGATTCTTTAGATTCTTTAGATTCTTTAGATTCTTTAGATTCTTTAGATTCCTTAGATTCTTTTGATTCTCTAGTTTCTTTAGATTCTTTAGATTTTTTAGATTCTATAGATTCTTTAGATTCTTTAGTTTCTTTAGATTCTTTAGATTCTTTAGATTATTTAGATTATTTAGATTCTTTAGATTCTTTAGATTCTTTAGATACTTTAGATTCTTTAGATTCTTTAGATTCTTTAGATTCTTTAGATTCTTTAGATTCTTTAGATTCTTTAGATTCTTTAGATTCCTTAGATTCTTTTGATTCTCTAGTTTCTTTAGATTCTTTAGATTTTTTTAGATTCTTTAGATTCTTTAGATTCTTTAGATTCTTTAGATTCTTTAGATACTTTAGATTCTTTAGATTCTTTAGATTCTTTAGATTCTTTAAATTCTTTAAATTCTTTAGAATCTTTAGAATCTTTAGATTCTTAAGATACCTTAGATTCTTTAGATACTCTAGATTCTTTAGATTCTATGGATTCTTTAGATTCTTTAGATTCTTTAGAATCTTTAGATTCTTTAGATTCCTTAGTTTCTTTAGATTCTTTAGATTCTTTAGATCCTTTAGATTCTTTAGATTCTTTAGATTCTTTAAATTCTTTAAATTCTTTAGAATCTTTAGAATCTTTAGATTCTTTAGATACCTTAGATTCTTTAGATACTCTAGATTCTTTAGATTCTATAGATTCTTTAGATTCTTTAGATTCTTTAGATTCTTTAGATTCTTTAGATTCTTTAGATTCTTTAGATTCTTTAGATTCTTTAGATTTTTTAGATTCTTTAGATTCTTTAGATTCTTTAGATTCTTTGGATTATTTAGATTCTTTAGATTCTTTAGATTCTTTAGATTCTTTAGATTCTTTAGATTCTTTAGATTCTTTAGATTCTTTAGATTCTTTAGATTCTTTAGATTCTTTAGATTCTTTAGATTCTTTAGATTCTTTAGATTCTTTAGATTCTTTAGATTCTTTAGATTCTTTAGATTCTTTAGATTCTTTAGATTCTTTAGATTCTTTAGATTCTTTAGATTCTTTAGATTCTTTAGATTCTTTAGATTCTTTAGATTCTTTAGATTCTTTAGATTCTTTAGATTCTTTAGATTCTTTAGATTCTTTAGATTCTTTAGATTCTTTAGATTCTTTAGATTCTTTAGATTCTTTAGATTCTTTAGATTATTTAGATTATTTAGATTCTTTAGATTCTTTAGATTCTTTAGATTCTTTAGATTCTTTAGATTCTTTAGTTTCTTTAGATTCTTTAGATTCCTTAGATTCTTTTGATTCTCTAGTTTCTTTAGATTCTTTAGATTTTTTAGATTCTTTAGATTCTTTAGATTCTTTAGATTCTTTAGATACTTTAGATTCTTTAGATTCTTTAGATTCTTTAGATTCTTTAGATTCTTTAGATTCTTTAGATTCTTTAGATTCTTTAGATTCTTTAGATTCTTTAGATTCTTTAGATTCTTTAGATTCTTTAGATTCTTTAGATTCCTTAGATTCTTTTGATTCTCTAGTTTCTTAAGATTCTTTAGATTTTTTAGATTCTATAGATTCTTTAGATTCTTTAGATTCTTTAGATTCTTTAGATTCTTTAGATTCTTTAGATTCTTTAGATTCTTTAGATTATTTAGATTATTTAGATTCTTTAGATTCTTTAGATTCTTTAGATACTTTAGATTCTTTAGATTCTTTAGATTCTTTAGATTCTTTAGATTCTTTAGATTCTTTAGATTCTTTAGATTCTTTAGATTCTTTAGATTCTTTAGATTCCTTAGATTCTTTTGATTCTCTAGTTTCTTTAGATTCTTTAGATTTTTTTAGATTCTTTAGATTCTTTAGATTCTTTAGATTCTTTAGATTCTTTAGATACTTTAGATTCTTTAGATTCTTTAGATTCTTTAGATTCTTTAGATTCTTTAGATTCTTTAGATACTTTAGATTCTTTAGATTCTTTAGATTCTTTAGATTCTTTAGATTCTTTAGATTCTTTAGATTCTTTAGATTCTTTAGATTCTTTAGATTATTTAGATTATTTAGATTCTTTAGATTCTTTAGATTCTTTAGATTCTTTAGATTCTTTAGATTCTTTAGATTCTTTAGATTATTTAGATTATTTAGATTCTTTAGATTCTTTAGATTCTTTAGATTCTTTAGATTCTTTAGATTCTTTAGATTCCTTAGATTCTTTTGATTCTCTAGTTTCTTTAGATTCTTTAGATTTTTTAGATTCTTTAGATTCTTTAGATTCTTTAGATTCTTTAGATTCTTTAGATTCTTTAGATACTTTAGATTCTTTAGATTCTTTAGATTCTTTAGATTCTTTAGATTCTTTAGATTCTTTAGATCCTTTAGATTCTTTAGATTATTTAGATTCTTTAGATTCTTTAGATTCTTTAGATTCTTTAGATTCTTTAGATTCTTTAGATTCTTTAGATTCTTTAGATTCTTTAGATTCTTTAGATTCTTTAGATTCTTTAGATTCTTTATATTCTTTAGATATTTTAGTTTCTTTTGATTCTTTAGATTAATAGATTTTTTAGATTCCATGTATTCTTTTGATTTTTTAGATTCTCTAGATTGTTTAGATTTTTTAGATTCTTTAGATTCTTTAGATCCCTTAGATTCTTTAGATTCTTTAGATTCTTTAGATTATTTAGATTCTGTAGATTATTTAGATTCTTTAGATTCTTTAGATTCTTTAGATTTTTTAGATTCTTTAGATTCTTTAGATTCTTTAGATTCTTTAGATTCTTTAGATTCTTTAGATTCTTTAGATTCTTTAGATTCTTTAGATTCTTTAGATTCTTTAGGTTCTTTAGATTTTTCAGATTCTTTAGATTCTTTAGATTCTTTAGATTCTTTAGATTCTTTAGATTCTTTAGATTCTTTAGATTCTTTAGATTCTTTAGATTCTTTAGATTCTTTAGATTCTTTAGATTCTTTAGATTCTTTAGATTCTTTAGATTCTTTAGATTCTTTAGATTCTTTAGATTCTTTAGATTCTTTAGATTCTTTAGATTCTTTAGATTCTTTAGATTCTTTAGATTCTTTAGATTCTTTAGATTCTTTAGATTCTTTAGATTCTTTAGATTCTTTAGATTCTTTAGATTCTTTAGATTCTTTAGATACTTTAGATTCTTTAGATTCTTTAGATCCTTTAGATTCTTTAGATTCTTTAGATTCTTTAGATTCTTTAGATTCTTTAGATTCTTTAGATTATTTAGATTCTTTAGATGCTTTAGATTCTTTAGATTCTTTAGATTCTTTAGATTCTTTAGATTCTTTAGATTCTTTAGATTCTTTAGATTCTTTAGATTCTTTAGATTCTTTAGATTCTTTAGATTCTTTAGATTCTTTAGATTCTTTAGATTCTTTAGATTCTTTAGATTCTTTAGATTCTTTAGATTCTTTAGATTCTTTAGATTCTTTAGATTCTTTAGATTCTTTAGATTCTTTAGATTCTTTATATTCTTTAGATATTTTAGTTTCTTTTGATTCTTTAGATTAATAGATTTTTTAGATTCCATGTATTCTTTTGATTTTTTAGATTCTCTAGATTCTTTAGATTTTTTAGATTCTTTAGATTCTTTAGATCCCTTAGATTCTTTAGATTCTTTAGATTCTTTAGATTATTTAGATTCTGTAGATTATTTAGATTCTTTAGATTCTTTAGATTCTTTAGATTTTTTAGATTCTTTAGATTCTTTAGATTCTTTAGATTCTTTAGATTCTTTAGATTCTTTAGATTCTTTAGATTCTTTAGATTCTTTAGATTCTTTAGGTTCTTTAGATTTTTCAGATTCTTTAGATTCTTTAGATTCTTTAGATACTTTAGATTCTTTAGATTCTTTAGATTCTTTAGATTCTTTAGATTTTTTAGATTCTTTAGATTTTTTAGATTCTTTAGATTCTTTAGATTCTTAAGATTCTTTAGATTCTTTAGATTCTTTAGATTCTTTAGATTCTTTAGATTTTTTAGATTCTTTAGTTTCCTTAGATTCTTTAAATTCTCTAGATTCTCTAGATTCTTTAGATTCTTTAGATTCTTTAGATTCTTTAGAAACTTTAGATTCTTTAGAATCTTTAGATTTTTAGATTCTTTAGATTCTTTAGTTTCTTTAGATTCTTTAGATTCTTTAGATTCCTTAGATTCTTTAGATTCTTTAGATTCTTTAGATTCTTTATATTCTTTAGATTCTTTAGATTCTTTAGATTCTTTAGATTCTTTAGATTCTTTAGATTCTTTAGATTCTTTAGATTTTTTAGATTCTTTAGATTCTTTAGATTCTTTAGATTCTTTAGATTCTTTAGATTCTTCAGATTCTTTAGATTCTTTAGATTCTTTAGATTCTTTAGATTCTTTAGATTCTTTAGATTCTTTAGTTTCTTTAGATTCTTTAGATTCTTTAGATTCTTTAGATTCTTTAGATTCTTTAGATTCTTTAGATTCTTTAGATTCTTTAGATTCTTTAGATTCTTTAGATTCTTTAGATTCTTTAGATTCTTTAGATTCTTTAGATTCTTTAGATTCTTTAGATTCTTTAGGTCCTTTGGTTTCTTTTGATTCTTTAGATTAATAGATTTTTTAGATTCCTTGGATTCTTTAGATTCTTTGCATTATTTAGATTCTTTAGATTCTTTAGATTCTTTAGATTCTTTAGATTCTTTAGATACCTTAGATTCTTTAGAATCTTTAGATTCTTTAGATTCTTTAGATTCTTTAGATTCTTTAGATTCTTCAGATTCTTTAGATTTTCTAGATACTTTAGATTCTTTAGATTCTTTAGATTCTTTAGATTCTTTAGATTCTTTAGATTCTTTAGATTCTTTAGATTCTTTAGATTCTTTAGATTTTTCAGATTCTTTAGATTTTTTAGATTCTTTAGATTCTTTAGATTCTTAAGATTCTTTAGATTCTTTAGATTCTTTAGATTCTTTAGATTCTTTAGATTCTTTATATTCTTTAGATTCTTTAGATTCTTTAGATTATTTAGATTTTTTAGATTCTTTAGATTCTTTAGATTCTTTAGATTCTTTAAATTCTTTAAATTCTTTAGATTCGTTAGAATCTTTAGATTCTTTAGATTCCTTAGATTCTTTAGATTCTCTAGATTCTTTAGATTCTTTAGATTCTTTAGATTCTTTAGATTCTTTAGATTCTTTAGATTCTTTAAATTCTTTAAATTCTTTAGATTCGTTAGAATCTTTAGATTCATTAGATTCCTTAGATTCTTTAGATTCTCTAGATTCTTTAGATTCTTTAGATTCTTTAGATTCTTTAGATTCTTTAGATTCTTTAGATTCTTTAGATTCTTTAGATACTTTAGATTCTTTAGATACTTTAGATTCTTTAGATTCGTTAGATTTTTTAGATTCTTGAGATTCTTTAGATTCTTCAGATTCTTTAGATTTTTTAGATTTTTTAGATTCTTTAGATTCTTTAGATTCTTTGGATTCTTTAGATTCTTCAGATTCTTTAGATTTTTTAGATTCTTTAGATTCTTTAGTTACTTTAGTTTCTTTAGATTTTTTAGATTCTTTAGATTCTTTAGATTCTTTGGATTCTTTAGATTCTTTAGATTCTTTAGATACTTTAGATTCATTAGATTCGTTAGATTCTTTAGATTCTTGAGATTCTTTAGATTCTTCAGATTCTTTAGATTTTTTAGATTCTTTAGATTCTTTAGATTCTTTAGATTCTTTAAATTCTTTAAATTCTTTAGATTCGTTAGAATCTTTAGATTCATTAGATTCCTTAGATTCTTTAGATTCTCTAGATTCTTTAGATTCTTTAGATTCTTTAGATTCTTTAGATTCTTTAGATTCTTTAGATTCTTTAGATTCTTTAGATTCTTTAGATACTTTAGATTCTTTAGATACTTTAGATTCTTTAGATTCGTTAGATTTTTTAGATTCTTGAGATTCTTTAGATTCTTCAGATTCTTTAGATTTTTTAGATTTTTTAGATTCTTTAGATTCTTTAGATTCTTTGGATTCTTTAGATTCTTTAGATTCTTTAGATTCTTTAGATTCTTTAGATTCTTTAGATTCTTTAGATTCTTTAGATTCTTTAGATTCTTTAGATTCTTTAGATTCTTTAGATTCTTTAGATTCTTTAGATTCTTTAGATTCTTTAGATACTTTAGATTCTTTAGATACTTTAGATTCTTTAAATTCTTTAGATTCTTTAGATTCTTTAGATTCTTTAGATTCTTTAGATACTTTAGATTCTTTAAATACTTTAGATACTTTAGATTCTTTAGATTCGTTAGATTTTTTAGATTCTTGAGATTCTTTAGATTCTTCAGATTCTTTAGATTTTTTAGATTTTTTAGATTCTTTAGATTCTTTAGATTCTTTGGATTCTTTAGATTCTTGAGATTCTTTAGATTCTTCAGATTCTTTAGATTCTTTAGATTCTTTAGATTCTTTAGATTCTTTAGATTCTTTAGATTCTTTAGATTCTTTAGATTCTTTAGATTCTTTAGATTCTTTAGATTCTTTAGATTCTTTAGATTCTTTAGATTTTTCAGATTCTTTAGATTTTTTAGATTCTTTAGATTCTTTAGATTCTTAAGATTCTTTAGATTCTTTAGATTCTTTAGATTCTTTAGATTCTTTAGATTCTTTATATTCTTTAGATTCTTTAGATTCTTTAGATTATTTAGATTTTTTAGATTCTTTAGATTCTTTAGATTCTTTAGATTCTTTAAATTCTTTAAATTCTTTAGATTCGTTAGAATCTTTAGATTCTTTAGATTCCTTAGATTCTTTAGATTCTCTAGATTCTTTAGATTCTTTAGATTCTTTAGATTCTTTAGATTCTTTAGATTCTTTAGATTCTTTAAATTCTTTAAATTCTTTAGATTCGTTAGAATCTTTAGATTCATTAGATTCCTTAGATTCTTTAGATTCTCTAGATTCTTTAGATTCTTTAGATTCTTTAGATTCTTTAGATTCTTTAGATTCTTTAGATTCTTTAGATTCTTTAGATACTTTAGATTCTTTAGATACTTTAGATTCTTTAGATTCGTTAGATTTTTTAGATTCTTGAGATTCTTTAGATTCTTCAGATTCTTTAGATTTTTTAGATTTTTTAGATTCTTTAGATTCTTTAGATTCTTTGGATTCTTTAGATTCTTGAGATTCTTTAGATTCTTCAGATTCTTTAGATTCTTTAGATTCTTTAGATTCTTTAGATTCTTTAGATTCTTTAGATTCTTTAGATTCTTTAGATTCTTTAGATTCTTTAGATTCTTTAGATTCTTTAGATTCTTTAGATTCTTTAGATTTTTCAGATTCTTTAGATTTTTTAGATTCTTTAGATTCTTTAGATTCTTAAGATTCTTTAGATTCTTTAGATTCTTTAGATTCTTTAGATTCTTTAGATTCTTTATATTCTTTAGATTCTTTAGATTCTTTAGATTATTTAGATTTTTTAGATTCTTTAGATTCTTTAGATTCTTTAGATTCTTTAAATTCTTTAAATTCTTTAGATTCGTTAGAATCTTTAGATTCTTTAGATTCCTTAGATTCTTTAGATTCTCTAGATTCTTTAGATTCTTTAGATTCTTTAGATTCTTTAGATTCTTTAGATTCTTTAGATTCTTTAAATTCTTTAAATTCTTTAGATTCGTTAGAATCTTTAGATTCATTAGATTCCTTAGATTCTTTAGATTCTCTAGATTCTTTAGATTCTTTAGATTCTTTAGATTCTTTAGATTCTTTAGATTCTTTAGATTCTTTAGATTCTTTAGATACTTTAGATTCTTTAGATACTTTAGATTCTTTAGATTCGTTAGATTTTTTAGATTCTTGAGATTCTTTAGATTCTTCAGATTCTTTAGATTTTTTAGATTTTATAGATTCTTTAGATTCTTTAGATTCTTTGGATTCTTTAGATTCTTCAGATTCTTTAGATTTTTTAGATTCTTTAGATTCTTTAGTTACTTTAGTTTCTTTAGATTTTTTAGATTCTTTAGATTCTTTAGGTTCTTTGGATTCTTTAGATTCTTTAGATTCTTTAGATACTTTAGATTCATTAGATTCGTTAGATTCTTTAGATTCTTGAGATTCTTTAGATTCTTCAGATTCTTTAGATTTTTTAGATTCTTTAGATTCTTTAGATTCTTTAGATTCTTTAAATTCTTTAAATTCTTTAGATTCGTTAGAATCTTTAGATTCATTAGATTCCTTAGATTCTTTAGATTCTCTAGATTCTTTAGATTCTTTAGATTCTTTAGATTCTTTAGATTCTTTAGATTCTTTAGATTCTTTAGATTCTTTAGATACTTTAGATTCTTTAGATACTTTAGATTCTTTAGATTCGTTAGATTTTTTAGATTCTTGAGATTCTTTAGATTCTTCAGATTCTTTAGATTTTTTAGATTTTTTAGATTCTTTAGATTCTTTAGATTCTTTGGATTCTTTAGATTCTTTAGATTCTTTAGATTCTTTAGATTCTTTAGATTCTTTAGATTCTTTAGATTCTTTAGATTCTTTAGATTCTTTAGATTCTTTAGATTCTTTAGATTCTTTAGATTCTTTAGATACTTTAGATTCTTTAGATTCTTTAGATTCTTTAGATTCTTTAGATTCTTTAGATTCTTTAGATACTTTAGATTCTTTAGATACTTTAGATTCTTTAGATTCTTTAGATTCTTTGGATTCTTTAGATTCTTTAGATTCTTTAGATTCTTTAGATTCTTTAGATTCTTTAGATTCTTTAGGTTTTTTAGATTCTTTAGATTCTTTAGATTGTTTAGATTTTTTAGATTCTTTAGATTCTTTAGATTCTCTAGATTCTTTAGATTCTTCAGATTCTTTGGATTCTTTTGATTCTTTAGATTCTTTAGATTCTTTAGATTCTTTAGATTCTTTAGATTCTTTAGATTCTTTAGATTCTTTAGATTCTTTAGATTCTTTAGATTCTTTAGATTCTTTAGATTCTTTAGATTCTTTAGATTCTTTAGATTCTTTAGATTCTTTGGATTATTTAGATTCTTTAGATTCTTTAGGTTCTTTAAATTCTTTAGATTCTTTAGAATCTTCAGATTCTTTAGATTCCTTAGATTCTTTAGATTCTCTAGATTCTTTAGATTCTTTAGATTCTTTAGATTCTTTAGATTCTTTAGATTCTTTAGATACTTTAGATTCTTTAGATTCTTTAGTTACTTTAGTTTCTTTAGATTTTTTAGATTCTTTAGATTCTTTAGATCCTCTAGATTCTTTAGATTCTTTAGATTCTTTGGATTCTTTAGATTCTTTAGATTCTTTAGATTCTTTAGATTCTTTAGGTTCTTTAGATTCTTTAGATTCTTTAGATTCTTTAGATTCTTTAGATTCTTTAGATTCTTTAGATTCTTTAGATTCTTTAGTTTCTTTAGATTCTTTAGATTCTTTAGATTCTTTAGATTCTTTAGATTCTTTAGATTCTTTAGATTCTTTAGATTCTTTAGATACTTTAGATTCTTTAGATACTTTAGATTCTTTAGATTCTTTAGATTCTTTGGATTCTTTAGATTCTTTAGATTCTTTAGATTCTTTAGATTCTTTAGATTCTTTAGATTCTTTAGATTCTTTAGGTTTTTTAGATTCTTTAGATTCTTTAGATTGTTTAGATTTTTTAGATTCTTTAGATTTTTTATATTCTTTAGTTCCTTTAGTTTCTTTAGATTCTTTAAATTTTTTAGATTCATTAGATTCTTTAGATTTTTTAGATTCTTTAGATACTTTAGATTGTTTAGATTCCTTAGTTTCTTTTGATCCTTTAGATTAATAGATTTTTTAGATTCCTTGTATTCTTTAGATTTTTTAGATTCTCTAGATTCTTTAGATATTTTAGATACTTTAGATTCTTTAGATTCTGTAGATTCTTTAGATACTTTAGTTTCTTTTGATTCTTTAGATTAAAAGATTTTTTAGATTTATTGTATTCTTTAGATTTTTTAGATTCTCTAGATTCTTTAGATTTTTTAGATTCTTTAGATTCTTTAGATTCTTTAGATTCTTTAGATTCTTAAGATTCTTTAGATTCTTTAGGTTCGTTAGAATCTTTAGATTCTTTAGATTTTTTTGATTCTTTAGATTCTTTAGATTCTTTAGATTCTTTAGATTCTTTAGATTCTTTAGATACTTTAGATTCTTTAGATTCTTTAGATTCTTTAGATTCTTTAGATTTTTTAGATTCTTTAGATTCTTTAGATTCTTTAGATTCTTTAGATTCTTTAGATTCTTTAGATTCTTTAGATTTTTTAGATTCTTTAGGTTCTTTAGATTGTTTAGATTCTTTAGGTCCTTTAGTTTCTTTTGATTCTTTAGATTAATAGATTTTTTAGATTCCTTGGATTTTTTAGATTTTCTAGATTCTTTAGATTCTTTAGATTTTTTAGATTCTTTAGATTCTTTAGATTCTTTAGATTCTTTAGATTCTTTAGATTCTTTAGATTCTTTAGATTCTTTAGATACTTTAGATTCTTTAGATTCTTTAGATACTTTTGATTCTTTAGATTAATAGATTTTTTAGATTCCTTGGCTTTTTTAGATTTTTTAGATTCTTTAGATTTTTTAGATTCTTTAGATTCTTTAGATTCTCTAGATTCTTTAGATTCTTCAGATTCTTTGGATTCTTTTGATTCTTTAGATTCTTTAGATTCTTTAGATTCTTTAGATTCTTTAGATTCTTTAGATTCTTTAGATTCTTTAGATTCTTTAGATTCTTTAGATTCTTTAGATTCTTTAGATTCTTTAGATTCTTTAGATTCTTTAGATTCTTTAGATTCTTTAGATTCTTTGGATTATTTAGATTCTTTAGATTCTTTAGGTTCTTTAAATTCTTTAAATTCTTTAGATTCTTTAGAATCTTCAGATTCTTTAGATTCCTTAGATTCTTTAGATTCTCTAGATTCTTTAGATTCTTTAGATTCTTTAGATTCTTTAGATTCTTTAGATTCTTTAGATACTTTAGATTCTTTAGATTCTTAGTTACTTTAGTTTCTTTAGATTTTTTAGATTCTTTAGATTCTTTAGATCCTCTAGATTCTTTAGATTCTTTAGATTCTTTGGATTCTTTAGATTCTTTAGATTCTTTAGATTCTTTAGATTCTTTAGGTTCTTTAGATTCTTTAGATTCTTTAGATTCTTTAGATTCTTTAGATTCTTTAGATTCTTTAGATTCTTTAGATTCTTTAGATTCTTTAGATTCTTTAGTTTCTTTAGATTCTTTAGATTCTTTAGATTCTTTAGATTCTTTAGATTCTTTAGATTCTTTAGATTCTTTAGATACTTTAGATTCTTTAGATACTTTAGATTCTTTAGATTCTTTAGATTCTTTGGATTCTTTAGATTCTTTAGATTCTTTAGATTCTTTAGATTCTTTAGGTTTTTTAGATTCTTTAGATTCTTTAGATTGTTTAGATTTTTTAGATTCTTTAGATTTTTTATATTCTTTAGTTCCTTTAGTTTCTTTAGATTCTTTAAATTTTTTAGATTCATTAGATTCTTTAGATTTTTTAGATTCTTTAGATACTTTAGATTGTTTAGATTCCTTAGTTTCTTTTGATCCTTTAGATTAATAGATTTTTTAGATTCCTTGTATTCTTTAGATTTTTTAGATTCTCTAGATTCTTTAGATATTTTAGATACTTTAGATTCTTTAGATTCTGTAGATTCTTTAGATACTTTAGTTTCTTTTGATTCTTTAGATTAAAAGATTTTTTAGATTCCTTGTATTCTTTAGATTTTTTAGATTCTCTAGATTCTTTAGATTTTTTAGATTCTTTAGATTCTTTAGATTCTTTAGATTTTTTAGATTCTTTAGATTCTTTAGATTCTTAAGATTCTTTAGATTCTTTAGATTCTTTAGGTTCGTTAGAATCTTTAGATTCTTTAGATTTTTTTGATTCTTTAGATTCTTTAGATTTTTAGATTCTTTAGATTCTTTAGATTCTTTAGATTCTTTAGATTCTTTAGATTCTTTAGATACTTTAGATTCTTTAGATTCTTTAGATTCTTTAGATTTTTTAGATTCTTTAGATTCTTTAGATTCTTTAGATTCTTTAGATTCTTTAGATTCTTTAGATTCTTTAGATTCTTTAGATTCTTTAGATTCTTTAGATTTTTTAGATTCTTTAGGTTCTTTAGATTGTTTAGATTCTTTAGATTCTTTAGGTCCTTTAGTTTCTTTTGATTCTTTAGATTAATAGATTTTTTAGATTCCTTGGATTTTTTAGATTTTCTAGATTCTTTAGATTCTTTAGATTTTTTAGATTCTTTAGATTCTTTAGATTCTTTAGATTCTTTAGATTCTTTAGATTCTTTAGATACTTTAGATTCTTTAGATTCTTTAGATTCTTTAGATTCTTTAGATTCTTTAGATTCTTTAGATACTTTAGATTCTTAAGATTCTTTAGATTCTTTAGATTCTTTAGGTTCGTTAGAATCTTTAGATTCTTTAGATTTTTTTGATTCTTTAGATTCTTTAGATTCTTTAGATTCTTTAGATTCTTTAGATTCTTTAGATTCTTTAGATTCTTTAGATTCTTTAGATTCTTTAGATACTTTAGATTCTTTAGATTCTTTAGATTCTTTAGATTCTTTAGATTCTTTAGATTCTTTAGATTCTTTAGATTCTTTAGATTCTTTAGATTCTTTAGATTCTTTAGATTCTTTAGATTCTTTAGATTCTTTAGATTCTTTAGATACTTTAGATTCTTTAGATTCTTTAGATCCTTTAGATTCTTTAGATTCTTTAGATTCTTTAGATTCTTTAGATTCTTTAGATTCTTTAGATTATTTAGATTCTTTAGATGCTTTAGATTCTTTAGATTCTTTAGATTCTTTAGATTCTTTAGATTCTTTAGATTCTTTAGATTCTTTAGATTCTTTAGATTCTTTAGATTCTTTAGATTCTTTAGATTCTTTAGATTCTTTAGATTCTTTAGATTCTTTAGATTCTTTAGATTCTTTAGATTCTTTAGATTCTTTAGATTCTTTAGATTCTTTAGATTCTTTAGATTCTTTAGATTCTTTAGATTCTTTAGATTCTTTAGATTCTTTAGATTCTTTAGATTCTTTATATTCTTTAGATATTTTAGTTTCTTTTGATTCTTTAGATTAATAGATTTTTTAGATTCCATGTATTCTTTTGATTTTTTAGATTCTCTAGATTCTTTAGATTTTTTAGATTCTTTAGATTCTTTAGATCCCTTAGATTCTTTAGATTCTTTAGATTCTTTAGATTATTTAGATTCTGTAGATTATTTAGATTCTTTAGATTCTTTAGATTCTTTAGATTTTTTAGATTCTTTAGATTCTTTAGATTCTTTAGATTCTTTAGATTCTTTAGATTCTTTAGATTCTTTAGATTCTTTAGATTCTTTAGATTCTTTAGGTTCTTTAGGTTTTTCAGATTCTTTAGATTCTTTAGATTCTTTAGATTCTTTAGATTCTTTAGATTCTTTAGATTCTTTAGATTCTTTAGATTCATTAGATTCTTTAGATTCTTTAGATTCTTTAGATTCTTTAGATTCTTTAGATACTTTAGATTCTTTAGATTCTTTAGATTCTTTAGATTCTTTAGATTTTTTAGATTCTTTAGATTTTTTAGATTCTTTAGATTCTTTAGATTCTTAAGATTCTTTAGATTCTTTAGATTCTTTAGATTCTTTAGATTCTTTAGATTTTTTAGATTCTTTAGTTTCCTTAGATTCTTTAAATTCTCTAGATTCTCTAGATTCTTTAGATTCTTTAGATTCTTTAGATTCTTTAGAAACTTTAGATTCTTTAGAATCTTTAGATTTTTAGATTCTTTAGATTCTTTAGTTTCTTTAGATTCTTTAGATTCTTTAGATTCCTTAGATTCTTTAGATTCTTTAGATTCTTTAGATTCTTTATATTCTTTAGATTCTTTAGATTCTTTAGATTCTTTAGATTCTTTAGATTCTTTAGATTCTTTAGATTCTTTAGATTTTTTAGATTCTTTAGATTCTTTAGATTCTTTAGATTCTTTAGATTCTTTAGATTCTTCAGATTCTTTAGATTCTTTAGATTCTTTAGATTCTTTAGATTCTTTAGATTCTTTAGATTCTTTAGTTTCTTTAGATTCTTTAGATTCTTTAGATTCTTTAGATTCTTTAGATTCTTTAGATTCTTTAGATTCTTTAGATTCTTTAGATTCTTTAGATTCTTTAGATTCTTTAGATTCTTTAGATTCTTTAGATTCTTTAGATTCTTTAGATTCTTTAGATTCTTTAGGTCCTTTGGTTTCTTTTGATTCTTTAGATTAATAGATTTTTTAGATTCCTTGGATTCTTTAGATTCTTTGCATTATTTAGATTCTTTAGATTCTTTAGATTCTTTAGATTCTTTAGATTCTTTAGATACCTTAGATTCTTTAGAATCTTTAGATTCTTTAGATTCTTTAGATTCTTTAGATTCTTTAGATTCTTCAGATTCTTTAGATTTTCTAGATACTTTAGATTCTTTAGATTCTTTAGATTCTTTAGATTCTTTAGATTCTTTAGATTCTTTAGATTCTTTAGATTCTTTAGATTCTTTAGATTTTTCAGATTCTTTAGATTTTTTAGATTCTTTAGATTCTTTAGATTCTTAAGATTCTTTAGATTCTTTAGATTCTTTAGATTCTTTAGATTCTTTAGATTCTTTATATTCTTTAGATTCTTTAGATTCTTTAGATTATTTAGATTTTTTAGATTCTTTAGATTCTTTAGATTCTTTAGATTCTTTAAATTCTTTAAATTCTTTAGATTCGTTAGAATCTTTAGATTCTTTAGATTCCTTAGATTCTTTAGATTCTCTAGATTCTTTAGATTCTTTAGATTCTTTAGATTCTTTAGATTCTTTAGATTCTTTAGATTCTTTAAATTCTTTAAATTCTTTAGATTCGTTAGAATCTTTAGATTCATTAGATTCCTTAGATTCTTTAGATTCTCTAGATTCTTTAGATTCTTTAGATTCTTTAGATTCTTTAGATTCTTTAGATTCTTTAGATTCTTTAGATTCTTTAGATACTTTAGATTCTTTAGATACTTTAGATTCTTTAGATTCGTTAGATTTTTTAGATTCTTGAGATTCTTTAGATTCTTCAGATTCTTTAGATTTTTTAGATTTTTTAGATTCTTTAGATTCTTTAGATTCTTTGGATTCTTTAGATTCTTCAGATTCTTTAGATTTTTTAGATTCTTTAGATTCTTTAGTTATTTTAGTTTCTTTAGATTTTTTAGATTCTTTAGATTCTTTAGATTCTTTGGATTCTTTAGATTCTTTAGATTCTTTAGATACTTTAGATTCATTAGATTCGTTAGATTCTTTAGATTCTTGAGATTCTTTAGATTCTTCAGATTCTTTAGATTTTTTAGATTCTTTAGATTCTTTAGATTCTTTAGATTCTTTAAATTCTTTAAATTCTTTAGATTCGTTAGAATCTTTAGATTCATTAGATTCCTTAGATTCTTTAGATTCTCTAGATTCTTTAGATTCTTTAGATTCTTTAGATTCTTTAGATTCTTTAGATTCTTTAGATTCTTTAGATTCTTTAGATTCTTTAGATACTTTAGATTCTTTAGATACTTTAGATTCTTTAGATTCGTTAGATTTTTTAGATTCTTGAGATTCTTTAGATTCTTCAGATTCTTTAGATTTTTTAGATTTTTTAGATTCTTTAGATTCTTTAGATTCTTTGGATTCTTTAGATTCTTTAGATTCTTTAGATTCTTTAGATTCTTTAGATTCTTTAGATTCTTTAGATTCTTTAGATTCTTTAGATTCTTTAGATTCTTTAGATTCTTTAGATTCTTTAGATTCTTTAGATTCTTTAGATACTTTAGATTCTTTAGATACTTTAGATTCTTTAAATTCTTTAGATTCTTTAGATTCTTTAGATTCTTTAGATTCTTTAGATACTTTAGATTCTTTAAATACTTTAGATACTTTAGATTCTTTAGATTCGTTAGATTTTTTAGATTCTTGAGATTCTTTAGATTCTTCAGATTCTTTAGATTTTTTAGATTTTTTAGATTCTTGAGATTCTTTAGATTCTTCAGATTCTTTAGATTCTTTAGATTCTTTAGATTCTTTAGATTCTTTAGATTCTTTAGATTCTTTAGATTCTTTAGATTCTTTAGATTCTTTAGATTCTTTAGATTCTTTAGATTCTTTAGATTTTTCAGATTCTTTAGATTTTTTAGATTCTTTAGATTCTTTAGATTCTTAAGATTCTTTAGATTCTTTAGATTCTTTAGATTCTTTAGATTCTTTAGATTCTTTAGATTCTTTATATTCTTTAGATTCTTTAGATTCTTTAGATTATTTAGATTTTTTAGATTCTTTAGATTCTTTAGATTCTTTAGATTCTTTAAATTCTTTAAATTCTTTAGATTCGTTAGAATCTTTAGATTCTTTAGATTCCTTAGATTCTTTAGATTCTCTAGATTCTTTAGATTCTTTAGATTCTTTAGATTCTTTAGATTCTTTAGATTCTTTAGATTCTTTAAATTCTTTAAATTCTTTAGATTCGTTAGAATCTTTAGATTCATTAGATTCCTTAGATTCTTTAGATTCTCTAGATTCTTTAGATTCTTTAGATTCTTTAGATTCTTTAGATTCTTTAGATTCTTTAGATTCTTTAGATTCTTTAGATACTTTAGATTCTTTAGATACTTTAGATTCTTTAGATTCGTTAGATTTTTTAGATTCTTGAGATTCTTTAGATTCTTCAGATTCTTTAGATTTTTTAGATTTTATAGATTCTTTAGATTCTTTAGATTCTTTGGATTCTTTAGATTCTTCAGATTCTTTAGATTTTTTAGATTCTTTAGATTCTTTAGTTACTTTAGTTTCTTTAGATTTTTTAGATTCTTTAGATTCTTTAGGTTCTTTGGATTCTTTAGATTCTTTAGATTCTTTAGATACTTTAGATTCATTAGATTCGTTAGATTCTTTAGATTCTTGAGATTCTTTAGATTCTTCAGATTCTTTAGATTTTTTAGATTCTTTAGATTCTTTAGATTCTTTAGATTCTTTAAATTCTTTAAATTCTTTAGATTCGTTAGAATCTTTAGATTCATTAGATTCCTTAGATTCTTTAGATTCTCTAGATTCTTTAGATTCTTTAGATTCTTTAGATTCTTTAGATTCTTTAGATTCTTTAGATTCTTTAGATTCTTTAGATTCTTTAGATACTTTAGATTCTTTAGATACTTTAGATTCTTTAGATTCGTTAGATTTTTTAGATTCTTGAGATTCTTTAGATTCTTCAGATTCTTTAGATTTTTTAGATTTTTTAGATTCTTTAGATTCTTTAGATTCTTTGGATTCTTTAGATTCTTTAGATTCTTTAGATTCTTTAGATTCTTTAGATTCTTTAGATTCTTTAGATTCTTTAGATTCTTTAGATTCTTTAGATTCTTTAGATTCTTTAGATTCTTTAGATTCTTTAGATACTTTAGATTCTTTAGATTCTTTAGATTCTTTAGATTCTTTAGATTCTTTAGATTCTTTAGATACTTTAGATTCTTTAGATACTTTAGATTCTTTAGATTCTTTAGATTCTTTGGATTCTTTAGATTCTTTAGATTCTTTAGATTCTTTAGATTCTTTAGATTCTTTAGATTCTTTAGGTTTTTTAGATTCTTTAGATTCTTTAGATTGTTTAGATTTTTTAGATTCTTTAGATTCTTTAGATTCTCTAGATTCTTTAGATTCTTCAGATTCTTTGGATTCTTTTGATTCTTTAGATTCTTTAGATTCTTTAGATTCTTTAGATTCTTTAGATTCTTTAGATTCTTTAGATTCTTTAGATTCTTTAGATTCTTTAGATTCTTTAGATTCTTTAGATTCTTTAGATTCTTTAGATTCTTTAGATTCTTTAGATTCTTTGGATTATTTAGATTCTTTAGATTCTTTAGGTTCTTTAAATTCTTTAGATTCTTTAGAATCTTCAGATTCTTTAGATTCCTTAGATTCTTTAGATTCTCTAGATTCTTTAGATTCTTTAGATTCTTTAGATTCTTTAGATTCTTTAGATTCTTTAGATACTTTAGATTCTTTAGATTCTTTAGTTACTTTAGTTTCTTTAGATTTTTTAGATTCTTTAGATTCTTTAGATCCTCTAGATTCTTTAGATTCTTTAGATTCTTTGGATTCTTTAGATTCTTTAGATTCTTTAGATTCTTTAGATTCTTTAGGTTCTTTAGATTCTTTAGATTCTTTAGATTCTTTAGATTCTTTAGATTCTTTAGATTCTTTAGATTCTTTAGATTCTTTAGTTTCTTTAGATTCTTTAGATTCTTTAGATTCTTTAGATTCTTTAGATTCTTTAGATTCTTTAGATTCTTTAGATTCTTTAGATACTTTAGATTCTTTAGATACTTTAGATTCTTTAGATTCTTTAGATTCTTTGGATTCTTTAGATTCTTTAGATTCTTTAGATTCTTTAGATTCTTTAGATTCTTTAGATTCTTTAGATTCTTTAGGTTTTTTAGATTCTTTAGATTCTTTAGATTGTTTAGATTTTTTAGATTCTTTAGATTTTTTATATTCTTTAGTTCCTTTAGTTTCTTTAGATTCTTTAAATTTTTTAGATTCATTAGATTCTTTAGATTTTTTAGATTCTTTAGATACTTTAGATTGTTTAGATTCCTTAGTTTCTTTTGATCCTTTAGATTAATAGATTTTTTAGATTCCTTGTATTCTTTAGATTTTTTAGATTCTCTAGATTCTTTAGATATTTTAGATACTTTAGATTCTTTAGATTCTGTAGATTCTTTAGATACTTTAGTTTCTTTTGATTCTTTAGATTAAAAGATTTTTTAGATTTATTGTATTCTTTAGATTTTTTAGATTCTCTAGATTCTTTAGATTTTTTAGATTCTTTAGATTCTTTAGATTCTTTAGATTCTTTAGATTCTTAAGATTCTTTAGATTCTTTAGGTTCGTTAGAATCTTTAGATTCTTTAGATTTTTTTGATTCTTTAGATTCTTTAGATTCTTTAGATTCTTTAGATTCTTTAGATTCTTTAGATACTTTAGATTCTTTAGATTCTTTAGATTCTTTAGATTCTTTAGATTTTTTAGATTCTTTAGATTCTTTAGATTCTTTAGATTCTTTAGATTCTTTAGATTCTTTAGATTCTTTAGATTTTTTAGATTCTTTAGGTTCTTTAGATTGTTTAGATTCTTTAGGTCCTTTAGTTTCTTTTGATTCTTTAGATTAATAGATTTTTTAGATTCCTTGGATTTTTTAGATTTTCTAGATTCTTTAGATTCTTTAGATTTTTTAGATTCTTTAGATTCTTTAGATTCTTTAGATTCTTTAGATTCTTTAGATTCTTTAGATTCTTTAGATACTTTAGATTCTTTAGATTCTTTAGATACTTTTGATTCTTTAGATTAATAGATTTTTTAGATTCCTTGGCTTTTTTAGATTTTTTAGATTCTTTAGATTTTTTAGATTCTTTAGATTCTTTAGATTCTCTAGATTCTTTAGATTCTTCAGATTCTTTGGATTCTTTTGATTCTTTAGATTCTTTAGATTCTTTAGATTCTTTAGATTCTTTAGATTCTTTAGATTCTTTAGATTCTTTAGATTCTTTAGATTCTTTAGATTCTTTAGATTCTTTAGATTCTTTAGATTCTTTAGATTCTTTAGATTCTTTAGATTCTTTAGATTCTTTAGATTCTTTAGATTCTTTAGATTCTTTAGATTCTTTAGATTCTTTAGATTCTTTAGATTCTTTGGATTATTTAGATTCTTTAGATTCTTTAGGTTCTTTAAATTCTTTAAATTCTTTAGATTCTTTAGAATCTTCAGATTCTTTAGATTCCTTAGATTCTTTAGATTCTCTAGATTCTTTAGATTCTTTAGATTCTTTAGATTCTTTAGATTCTTTAGATTCTTTAGATACTTTAGATACTTTAGATTCTTAGTTACTTTAGTTTCTTTAGATTTTTTAGATTCTTTAGATTCTTTAGATCCTCTAGATTCTTTAGATTCTTTAGATTCTTTGGATTCTTTAGATTCTTTAGATTCTTTAGATTCTTTAGATTCTTTAGGTTCTTTAGATTCTTTAGATTCTTTAGATTCTTTAGATTCTTTAGATTCTTTAGATTCTTTAGATTCTTTAGATTCTTTAGATTCTTTAGATTCTTTAGTTTCTTTAGATTCTTTAGATTCTTTAGATTCTTTAGATTCTTTAGATTCTTTAGATTTTTTAGATTCTTTAGATACTTTAGATTCTTTAGATACTTTAGATTCTTTAGATTCTTTAGATTCTTTGGATTCTTTAGATTCTTTAGATTCTTTAGATTCTTTAGATTCTTTAGGTTTTTTAGATTCTTTAGATTCTTTAGATTGTTTAGATTTTTTAGATTCTTTAGATTTTTTATATTCTTTAGTTCCTTTAGTTTCTTTAGATTCTTTAAATTTTTTAGATTCATTAGATTCTTTAGATTTTTTAGATTCTTTAGATACTTTAGATTGTTTAGATTCCTTAGTTTCTTTTGATCCTTTAGATTAATAGATTTTTTAGATTCCTTGTATTCTTTAGATTTTTTAGATTCTCTAGATTCTTTAGATATTTTAGATACTTTAGATTCTTTAGATTCTGTAGATTCTTTAGATACTTTAGTTTCTTTTGATTCTTTAGATTAAAAGATTTTTTAGATTCCTTGTATTCTTTAGATTTTTTAGATTCTCTAGATTCTTTAGATTTTTTAGATTCTTTAGATTCTTTAGATTCTTTAGATTTTTTAGATTCTTTAGATTCTTTAGATTCTTAAGATTCTTTAGATTCTTTAGATTCTTTAGGTTCGTTAGAATCTTTAGATTCTTTAGATTTTTTTGATTCTTTAGATTCTTTAGATTTTTAGATTCTTTAGATTCTTTAGATTCTTTAGATTCTTTAGATTCTTTAGATTCTTTAGATACTTTAGATTCTTTAGATTCTTTAGATTCTTTAGATTTTTTAGATTCTTTAGATTCTTTAGATTCTTTAGATTCTTTAGATTCTTTAGATTCTTTAGATTCTTTAGATTCTTTAGATTCTTTAGATTCTTTAGATTCTTTAGATTTTTTAGATTCTTTAGGTTCTTTAGATTGTTTAGATTCTTTAGATTCTTTAGGTCCTTTAGTTTCTTTTGATTCTTTAGATTAATAGATTTTTTAGATTCCTTGGATTTTTTAGATTTTCTAGATTCTTTAGATTCTTTAGATTTTTTAGATTCTTTAGATTCTTTAGATTCTTTAGATTCTTTAGATTCTTTAGATTCTTTAGATACTTTAGATTCTTTAGATTCTTTAGATTCTTTAGATTCTTTAGATTCTTTAGATTCTTTAGATACTTTAGATTCTTAAGATTCTTTAGATTCTTTAGATTCTTTAGGTTCGTTAGAATCTTTAGATTCTTTAGATTTTTTTGATTCTTTAGATTCTTTAGATTCTTTAGATTCTTTAGATTCTTTAGATTCTTTAGATACTTTAGATTCTTTAGATTCTTTAGATTCTTTAGATTCTTTAGATGTTTTTGATTCTTTAGATATTTTAGATTCTTTGGATTTTTTAGATTCTTTAGATTCTTTAGGTTCGTTAGAATCTTTGGATTCTTCAGATTTCTTTGATTCTTTAGATTCTTCAGATTTTTTAGATTCTTTAGATACTTTGGATTCTTTAGATTCTTTAGATTCTTTAGATTCTTTAGATTCTTTAGATTCTTTAGATTCTTTAGATTCTTTAGATTCTTTAGATTCTTTAGATTCTTTAGATTCTTTAGATTCTTTAGATTCTTTAGATTCTTTAGATTCTTTAGATTCTTTAGATTCTTTAGATTCTTTAGATTCTTTAGATTCTTTAGATTCTTTAGATTCTTTAGATTCTTTAGATTCTTTAGATTCTTTAGATTCTTTAGATTCTTTAGATTCTTTAGATTCTTTTGATTAATAGGTTTTTTAGATTCCTTGGATTTTTTAGATTCCTTGGATTTTTTAGATTTTTTAGATTTTTTAGATTTTTTAGATTCTTTGGATTTTTTAGATTTTTTAGATTCTTTAGATTCTTTGGATTTTTTAGATTCTTTAGATTCTTTAGATTCTTTAGATTCTTTAGATTCTTTAGATTCTTTAGATTCTTTAGATTCTTTAGATTCTTTAGATTCTTTAGATTCTTTAGATTCTTTAGAAACTTTAGATTCTTTAGATTCTTTAGTTACTTTAGTTTCTTTAGATTTTTTAGATTCTTTAGATTCTTTAGATCCTCTAGATTCTTTAGATTCTTTAGATTCTTTGGATTCTTTAGATTCTTTAGATTCTTTAGATTCTTTAGGTTCTTTAGATTCTTTAGATTCTTTAGATTCTTTAGATTATTTAGGTTCTTTAGATTCATTAGATTCTTTAGAATCTTTAGATTCTTTAGATTCTTTAGATTCTTTAGATTCTTTAGATTATTTAGATTATTTAGATTCTTTAGATTCTTTAGATTCTTTAGATTCTTTAGATTCTTTAGATTCTTTAGATTCTTTAGATTCTTTAGATTCTTTAGATTCTTTAGATTCTTTAGATTCCTTAGATTCTTTTGATTCTCTAATTTCTTTAGATTCTTTAGATTTTTTAGATCCTTTAGGTTCTTTAGATTCTTTAGATTCTTTAGATTCTTTAGATACTTTAGATTCTTTAGATTCTTTAGATTCTTTAGATTCTTTAGATTCTTTAGATTCTTTAGATTCTTTAAATTCTTTAGATTCTTTAGATTCCTTAGATTCTTTTGATTCTCTAGTTTCTTTAGATTCTTTAGATTTTTTAGATTCTTTAGATTCTTTAGATTCTTTAGATTCTTTAGATACTTTAGATTCTTTAGATTCTTTAGATTCTTTAGATTCTTTAGATTCTTTAGATTCTTTAGATTCTTTAGATTCTTTAGATTCTTTAGATTCTTTAGATTCTTCAGATTCTTTAGATTCTTTAGATTCTTTAGATTCTTTAGATTCTTTAGATTCTTTAGATTCTTTTGATCCTTTAGATTCTTTAGATTCTTTAGATTCTTTAGATTCTTTAGATTCTTTAGATTCTTTAGATTCTTTAGATTCTTCAGATTCTTTAGATTCTTTAGATTCTTTAGTTACTTTAGTTTCTTTAGATTTTTTAGATTCTTTAGATTCTTTAGATCCTCTAGATTCTTTAGATTCTTTAGATTCTTTAGATTCTTTAGATTCTTTAGATTCTTTAGATTCTTTTGATCCTTTAGATTCTTTAGATTCTTTAGATTCTTTAGATTCTTTAGATTCTTTAGATTCTTTAGATTCTTTAGATTCTTTAGATTCTTTAGATTCTTTAGATTCTTTAGATTCTTTAGATTCTTTAGATTCTTTAGATTCTTTAGATTCTTTAGATTTTTTAGATTCTTTAGATTCTTTAGATTCTTTAGATTCTTTAGATTCTTTAGATTCTTTAGATTCTTTAGATTCTTTATATTCTTTAGATTATTTAGATTCTTTAGATTCTTTAGATTCTTTAGACTCTTTAGATTCTTTAGATTCTTTAGATTCTTTAGATTCTTTAGATTCTTTAGATTCTTTAGATTCTTTAGATTCTTTAGATTCTTTAGATTCTTTAGATTCTTTAGATCTTTTAGATTCTTTAGATTCTTTAGATTCTTTAGATTCTTTAGATTCTTTAGATTATTTAGATTCTTTAGATGCTTTAGATTCTTTAGATTCTTTAGATTCTTTAGATTCTTTAGATTCTTTAGATTCTTTAGATTCTTTAGATTCTTTAGATTCTTTAGATTCTTTAGATTCTTTAGATTCTTTAGATTCTTTAGATTCTTTAGATTCTTTAGATTCTTTAGATTCTTTAGATTCTTTAGATTCTTTAGATTCTTTAGATTCTTTAGATTCTTTAGATTCTTTAGATTCTTTAGATTCTTTAGATTCTTTAGATTCTTTAGATTCTTTATATTCTTTAGATATTTTAGTTTCTTTTGATTCTTTAGATTAATAGATTTTTTAGATTCCATGTATTCTTTTGATTTTTTAGATTCTCTAGATTCTTTAGATTCTTTAGATCCCTTAGATTCTTTAGATTCTTTAGATTCTTTAGATTCTTTAGATTATTTAGATTCTGTAGATTCTTTAGATTCTTTAGATTCTTTAGATTCTTTAGATTCTTTGGATTATTTAGATTTTTTAGATTCTTTAGATTCTTTAGATTTTTTAGATTCTTTAAATTCTTTAAATTCTTTAGATTCTTTAGAATCTTTAGATTCTTTAGATTCCTTAGATTCTTTAGATTCTCTAGATTCTTTAGATTCTTTAGATTCTTTAGATTCTTTAGATTCTTTAGATTCTTTAGATTCTTTAGATACTTTAGATCCTTTAGATACTTTAGATTCTTTAGATTCGTTAGATTCTTTAGATTCTTGAGATTCTTTAGATTCTTCAGATTCTTTAGATTTTTTAGATTCTTTAGATTCTTTAGTTACTTTAGTTTCTTTAGATTTTTTAGATTCTTTAGATTCTTTAGATTCTTTGGATTATTTAGATTCTTTAGATTCTTTAGATTCTTTAGATTCTTTAGATTCTTTAGATTCTTTAGATTCTTTAGATTCTTTAGATTCTTTAGATTCTTTAGATTCTTTAGATCCTTTAGATTCTTTAGATTCTTTAGGTCCTTTAGTTTCTTTTGATTCTTTAGATTAATAGATTTTTTAGATTCCTTGGATTCTTTAGATTTTCTAGGTTCTTTAGATTCTTTAGATTTTTTAGATTCTTTAGATTCTTTCGATTCTTTGATTATTTATATTCTTTAGATTCTTTAGATTCTTTAGATTCTTTAGATTCTTTAGATTCTTTAAATTCTTTAAATTCTTTAGATTCTTTAGAATCTTTAGATTCTTTAGATTCCTTAGATTCTTTAGATTCTCTAGATTCTTTAGATTCTTTAGATTCTTTAGATTCTTTAGATTCTTTAGATTCTTTAGATTCTTTAGATACTTTAGATTTTTTAGATTCTTTAGATTCTTTAGATTCTTTAGATTCTTCAGATACTTTAGATTTTTTAGATTCTTTAGATTCTTTAGATTCTTTAGATTCTTTAGTTACTTTAGTTTCTTTAGATTTTTTAGATTCTTTAGATTCTTTAGATTCTCTAGATACTTTAGATTCTTTAGATTCTTTGGATTCTTTAGATTCTTTAGATTCTTTAGATTCTTTAGATTCTTTAGATTCTTTAGATTCTTTAGATTCTTTAGATTCTTTAGATTCTTTAGATTCTTTAGATTCTTTAGATTCTTTAGATTCTTTAGATTCTTTAGATTCTTTAAATTCTTTAGATTCTTTAGATTCTTTAGATTCTTTAGATTCTTTAGGATCTTTAGATTCTTTAGATTCTTTAGATTCTTTAGATTCTTTAGATTCTTTAGATTCTTTAGATTCTTTAGATTCTTTAGATTCTTTAGATTCTTTAGATTTTTTAGATTCTTTAGATTCTTTAGATTCTTTAGATTCTTTAGATTCTTTAGATTCTTTAGATTCTTTAGATACTTTAGATTCTTTAGATACTTTGGATTCTTTAGATTCTTTAGATTTTTAGATTCTTTAGATTCTTTAGATTTTTTAGATTCTTTAGATACTTTAGATTGTTTAGATTCCTTAGTTTCTTTTGATCCTTTAGATTAATAGATTTTTTAGATTCCTTGTATTCTTTAGATTTTTTAGAGTCTCAAGATTCTTTAGATATTTTAGATACTTTAGATCCTTTAGATTCTGTAGATTCTTTAGATACTTTAGTTTCTTTTGATTCTTTAGATTAAAAGATTTTTTAGATTTATTGTATTCTTTAGATTTTTTAGATTCTCTAGATTCTTTAGATTTTTTAGATTCTTTAGTTTCTTTAGATTCTTTAGATTTTTTAGATTCTTAAGATTCTTTAGATTCTTTAGATTCTTTAGGTTCGTTAGAATTTTTAGATTCTTTAGATTTTTTTGATTCTTTAGATTCTTTAGATTCTTTAGATTCTTTAGATACTTTAGATTCTTTAGATTCTTTAGATTCTTTAGATTCTTTAGATTTTTTAGATTCTTTAGATTCTTTAGATTCTTTAGATTCTTTAGATTCTTTAGATTCTTTAGATTCTTTAGATTCTTTAGATTCTTTAGATTTTTTAGATTCTTTAGGTTCTTTAGATTGTTTAGATTCTTTAGATTCTTTATGTCCTTTAGTTTCTTTTGATTCTTTAGATTAATAGATTTTTTAGATTCCTTGGATTTTTTAGATTTTCTAGATCCTTTAGATTCTTTAGATTTTTTAGATTCTTTAGATTCTTTAGATTCTTTAGATTCTTTAGATTCTTTAGATTCTTTAGATTCTTTAGATTCTTTAGATTCTTTAGATTCTTTAGATACTTTAGATTCTTTAGATTCTTTAGATACTTTTGATTCTTTAGATTAATAGATTTTTTAGATTCCTTGGCTTTTTTAGATTTTTTAGATTCTTTAGATTTTTTAGATTCTTTAGATTCTTTAGATTCTCTAGATTCTTTAGATTCTTTAGATTCTTTGGATTCTTTAGATTCTTTAGATTCTTTAGATTCTTTAGATTCTTTAGATTCTTTAGATTCTTTAGATTCTTTAGATTCTTTAGATTCTTTAGATTCTTTAGATTCTTTAGATTCTTTAGATTCTTTAGATTCTTTGGATTATTTAGATTCTTTAGATTCTTTAGATTCTTTAGATTCTTTAGATTCTTTAGATTCTTTAAATTCTTTAAATTCTTTAGATTCTTTAGAATCTTTAGATTCTTTAGATTCCTTAGATTCTTTAGATTCTCTAGATTCTTTAGATTCTTTAGATTCTTTAGATTCTTTAGATTCTTTAGATTCTTTAGATACTTTAGATTCTTTAGATTCTTTAGTTACTTTAGTTTCTTTAGATTTTTTAGTTTCTTTAGATTCTTTAGATCCTCTAGATTCTTTAGATTCTTTAGATTCTTTGGATTCTTTAGATTCTTTAGATTCTTTAGATTCTTTAGATTCTTTAGATTCTTTAGGTTCTTTAGATTCTTTAGATTCTTTAGATTCTTTAGATTCTTTAGATTCTTTAGATTCTTTAGATTCTTTAGATTCTTTAGATTCTTTAGATTCTTTAGATTCTTTAGATTCTTTAGATTCTTTAGATTCTTTAGATTCCTTAAATACTTTAGATTCTTTAGATACTTTAGATTCTTTAGATTCTTTATATTCTTTGGATTCTTTAGATTCTTTAGATTCTTTAGATTCTTTAGATTCTTTAGGTTTTTTAGATTCTTTAGATTCTTTAGATTGTTTAGATTTTTTAGATTCTTTAGATTTTTTATATTCTTTAGTTCCTTTAGTTTCTTTAGATTCTTTAAATTTTTTAGATTCATTAGATTCTTTAGATTTTTTAGATTCTTTAGATACTTTAGATTGTTTAGATTCCTTAGTTTCTTTTGATCCTTTAGATTAATAGATTTTTTAGATTCCTTGTATTCTTTAGGTTTTTTAGATTCTCTAGATTCTTTAGATATTTTAGATACTTTAGATTTTTTAGATTCTTTAGATTCTTTAGATTCTTTAGATTTTTTAGATTCTTTAGATTCTTTAGGTTCGTTAGAATCTTTAGATTCTTTAGATTTTTTTGATTCTTTAGATTCTTTAGATTTTTAGATTCTTTAGATTCTTTAGATTCTTTAGATTCTTTAGATTTTTTAGATTCTTTAGATTCTTTAGATTCTTTAGATTCTTTAGATTCTTTAGATTCTTTAGATTTTTTAGATTCTTTAGGTTCTTTAGATTGTTTAGATTCTTTAGATTCTTTAGGTCCTTTAGTTTCTTTTGATTCTTTAGATTAATAGATTTTTTAGATTCCTTGGATTTTTTAGATTTTCTAGATTCTTTAGATTCTTTAGATTCTTTAGATTTTTTAGATTCTTTAGATTTTTTAGATTCTTTGGATTTTTTAGATTCTTTAGATTTTTTAGGTTCGTTAGAATCTTTAGATTCTTTAGATTTCTTTGATTCTTTAGATTCTTCAGATTTTTTAGATTCTTTAGATTCTTTAGATTCTTTAGATTCTTTAGATTCTTTAGATTCTTTAGATTCTTTAGATTCTTTAGATTCTTTAGATTCTTTAGATTCTTTGGATTCTTTAGATTCTTTAGATTCTTTAGATTCTTTAGATTCTTTAGATTCTTTAGATTCTTTAGATTCTTTAGATTCTTTAGATTCTTTAGATTCTTTTGATTCTTTAGATTAATAGGTTTTTTAGATTCCTTGGATTTTTTAGATTCCTTGTATTCTTTAGATTTTTTAGATTCTCTAGATTCTTTAGATTTTTTAGATTCTTTAGATTCTTTAGATCCTTAAGATTCTTTAGATTCTTTAGATTCTTTAGATTCTTTAGATTCTTTAGATTCTTTACATTCTTTAGATTCTTTAGATTCTTTAGATTCTTTAGATTCTTTAGTTTCCTTAGTTTCTTTAGATACTTTAGTTTCTTTAGATTCTTTAGATTCTTTAGATTCTTTAGATTCTTTAGATTCTTTAGATTCTTTAGATTGTTTAGATTCTTTAGATTCTTTAGATTCTTTAGATTCTTTAGATTCTTTAGATTCTTTAGATTCTTTAGATTCTTTAGATTCTTTAGATTCTTTAGATTCTTTAGATTCTTTAGATTCTTTAGATTCTTTAGATTCTTTAGATTCTTTAGATTCTTTAGATTCTTTAGATTCTTTAGATTCTTTAGATTCTTTAGATTCTTTAGATTCTTTAGAGTCTTTAGATTCTTTAGAATCTCTAGATTCTTTAGATTCTTTAGATTCTTTAGATTCTTTAGATTCTTTTGATTCTTTAGATTCTTTAGATTCTTTAGATTCTTTAGATTCTTTAGATTCTTTAGATTCTTTAGATTCTTTAGATTCTTTAGATTCTTTAGATTCTTTAGATTCTTTAGATTCTTTAGATTCTTTAGATTCTTTAGGTCCTTTAGATTCTTTAGATTCTTTAGTTTCTTTTGATTCTTTAGATTAATAGATTTTTTAGATTCCTTGGATTTTTTAGTTTTTTTAAATTCTTTAGATTTTTTAGATTCTTTAGATTTTTTAGATTTTTTGGATTTTTTAGATTCTTTAGATTCTTTGGATTCTTTAGATTCTTTAGATTCTTTAGATTTTTTAGATTCTTTAAATTCTTTAGATCCTTTAGATTCTTTAGATTCTTTAGATTCTTTAGATTCTGTAGATTCTTTAGATACTTTAGATTCTTTAGATTCTTTATATTCTTTAGATTCTTTAGATACTTTAGATTCTTTAGATTCTTTAGATTCTTTAGATTCTTTAGATTCTTTAGATTCTTTAGATTCTTTAGATTCTTTAGATTCTTTAGATTCTTTAGATTCTTTAGATTCTTTAGATTCTTTAGATTTTTTAGATTCTTTAGATTCCTTAGATTCTTTAGATTAATAGATTTTTTAGATTCCTTGGATTTTTTAGATTTTTTAGATTCTTTAGATTTTTTAGATTCTTTAGATTCTTTAGAAACTTTGGATTTTATAGATTCCTTAGATTCTTTAGATTCTTTAGATTCTTTAGATTATTTAGATTCTTTAGATTCTTTAGATCCTTTGGATTCTTTAGATTCTTTAGATTCTTTAAATTCTTTAAATTCTTTAGATTCTTTAGAATCTTTAGATTCTTTAGATTCTTTAGATTCTTTAGATCCTTTAGATTCTTTAGATTCTTTAGATTCTTTAAATTCTTTAAATTCTTTAGATCATTTAGAATCTTTAGATTCTTTAGATTCCTTAGATTCTTTAGATTCTTTAGATTCTTTAGATCCTTTAGATTCTTTAGATTCTTTAGATTCTTTAAATTCTTTAAATTCTTTAGATTCTTTAGAATCTTTAGATTCTTTAGATTTCTTAGATTCTTTAGATTCTCTAGATTCTTTAGATTCTTTAGATTCTTTAGATTCTTCAGATTTTTTAGATACTTTAGATTCTTTAGATTCTTTAGATTCTTTAGATTCTTCAGATTCTTTAGATTTTTTAGATTCTTTAGATTCTTAAGTTACTTTAGTTTCTTTAGATTTTTTAGATCCTTTAGATTTTTAGATTCTCTAGATTCTTTAGATTCTTCAGATTTTTTGGATTCTTTAGATTCTTTAGATTCTTTAGATTCTTTAGATTCTTTAGATTCTTTAGATTCTTTAGATTCATTAGATTTTTTAGATTCTTTAGATTCTTTAGATTCTTTAGATTCTTTGGATTATTTAGATTCTTTAGATTCTTTAGATTCTTTAAATTCCTTAGATTCTTTAGAATCTTTAGATTCTTTAGATTCCTTAGATTCTTTAGATTCTCTAGATTCTTTAGATTCTTTAGATTCTTTAGATTCTTTAGATTCTTTAGATACTTTAGATTCTTTAGATTCTTTGGATTCTTTAGATTCTTCAGATTCTTGAGATTTTTTAGATTTTTTAGATTCTTTAGTTACTTTAGTTTCTTTAGATTTTTTAGATTCTTTAGATTCTTTAGATTCTCTAGATTCTTTAGATTCTTTAGATTCTTTGGATTCTTTAGATTCTTTAGATTCTTTAGATTCTTTAGATTCTTTAGATTCTTTAGATTCTTTAGATTCTTTAGATTCTTTAAATTCTTTAGATTCTTTAGATTCTTTAGATTCTTTAGATTCTTTAGGTTCTTTAGATTCTTTAGATTCTTTAGATTCTTTAGATTCTTTAGATTCTTTAGATTCTTTAGATTCTTTGGATTCTTTAGATTCTTCAGATTCTTTAGATTTTTTAGATTTTTTAGATTCTTTAGTTACTTTAGTTTCTTTAGATTTTTTAGATTCTTTAGATTCTTTAGATTCTCTAGATTCTTTAGATTCTTTAGATTCTTTGGATTCTTTAGATTCTTTAGATTCTTTAGATTCTTTGGATTCTTTAGATTCTTTAGATTCTTTAGATACTTTAGATTCTTTAGATTCTTTAGATTCTTTAGATTCTTTGGATTCTTTAGATTCTTTAGATTCTTTAGATTCTTTAGATACTTTAGATTGTTTAGATTCCTTAGTTTCTTTTGATCCTTTAGATTAATAGATTTTTTAGATTCCTTGTATTCTTTAGATTTTTTAGATTCTCTAGATTCTTTAGATATTTTAGATACTTTAGATTCTTTAGATTCTGTAGATTCTTTAGATACTTTAGTTTCTTTTGATTCTTTAGATTAATAGAATTTTTAGATTCCTTGTATTCTTTAGATTTTTTAGATTCTCTAGATTCTTTAGATTTTTTAGATTCTTTAGATTCTTTAGATCCTTAAGATTCTTTAGATTCTTTAGATTCTTTAGATTCTGTAGATTCTGTAGATTCTTTAGTTTCTTTAGATTTTTTAGATTATTTAGATTCTTTAGATTCTTAAGATTCTTTAGATTCTTTAGATTCTTTAGGTTCGTTAGAATCTTTAGATTCTTTAGATTTTTTTGATTCTTTAGATTCTTTAGATTTTTAGATTCTTTAGATTCTTTAGATTCTTTAGATTCCTTAGATTCTTTAGATTCTTTTGATTCTTTAGATTAATAGATTTTTTAGATTCCTTGGCTTTTATGGATTTTTTAGATTCTTTAGATTTTTTAGATTCTTTAGATTTTTTAGATTCTTTGGATTTTTTAGATTCTTTAGATTCTTTAGATTCTTTAGGTTCGTTAGAATCTTTAGATTCTTTAGATTTCTTTGATTCTTTAGATTCTTTAGATTTTTTAGATTCTTTAGATTCTTTAGATTCTTTAGATTCTTTAGATTCTTTAGATTCTTTAGATTCTTTAGATTCTTTAGATACTTTAGATTCTTTAGATTCTTTAGATTCTTTAGATTCTTTAGATTCTTTAGATCCTTTAGATTCTTTAGATTCTTTAGATTCTTTAAATTCTTTAAATTCTTTAGATTTTTTAGAATCTTTAGATTCTTTAGATTCTTTAGATTCTTTAGATCCTTTAGATTTTTTAGATTCTTTAGATTCTTTAAATTCTTTAAATTCTTTAGATTCTTTAGAATCTTTAGATTCTTTAGATTCCTTAGATTCTTTAGATTGTTTAGATTCTTTAGATCCTTTAGATTCTTTAGATTCTTTAGATTCTTTAAATTCTTTAAATTCTTTAGATTCTTTAGAATCTTTAGATTCTTTAGATTCCTTAGATTCTTTAGATTCTCTAGATTCTTTAGATTCTTTAGATTCTTTAGATTTTTCAGATTTTTTAGATACTTTAGATCCTTTGGATTCTTTAGATTCTTTAGATTCTTTAAATTCTTTAAATTCTTTAGATTCTTTAGAATCTTTAGATTCTTTAGATTCTTTAGATTCTTTAGATCCTTTAGATTCTTTAGATTCTTTAGATTCTTTAAATTCTTTAAATTCTTTAGATTCTTTAGAATCTTTAGATTCTTTAGATTCCTTAGATTCTTTAGATTCTTTAGATTCTTTAGATCCTTTAGATTCTTTAGATTCTTTAGATTCTTTAGATCCTTTAGATTCTTTAGATTCTTTAGATTCTTTAGATTCTTTAGATTCTTTAGATTCTTTAGATTCTTTAGATACTTTAGATTCCTTAGATTCTTTTGATTCTCTAGTTTCTTTAGATTCTTTAGATTTTTTAGATTCTTTAGATTCTTTAGATTCTTTAGATTCTTTAGATACTTTAGATTCTTTAGATTTTTTAGATTCTTTAGATTCTTTAGATTCTTTAGATTCTTTAGATTCTTTAGATCCTTTAGATTCTTTAGATTCTTTAGATTCTTTAGATTCTTTAGATACTTTAGATTCTTTAGATTCTTTAGATTCTTTAGTTTCCTTAGATTCTTTAGATTCTCTAGATTCTCTAGATTCTTTAGATTCTTTAGATTCTTTAGATTCTTTAGATTTTTTAGATTCTTTAGATTCTTTAGATTCTTTAGATTCTTTAGATTCTTTAGATTCTTTAGATTCTTTAGATTCTTTAGATTCTTTAGATTCTTTAGATTCTTTAGTTTCTTTAGATTCTTTAGATTCTTTAGATTCTTTAGATTCTTTAGATTCTTTAGATTCTTTAGATTCTTTAGATTCTTTAGATTCTTTAGATTCTTTAGATTTTTTAGATTCTTTAGATTCTTTAGATTCTTTAGATTCTTTAGATTCTTTAGATTCTTTAGATTCTTTAGATTCTTTAGATTCTTTAGATTCTTTAGATTCTTTAGATTCTTTAGATTCTTTAGATTCTTTAGATTCTTTAGATTCTTTAGATTCTTTAGATTCTTTAGATTCTTTAGATTCTTTAGATTCTTTAGATTCTTTAGATTCTTTAGATTCTTTAGATTCTTTAGATTCTTTAGATTCTTTAGATTCTTTAGATTCTTTAGATTCTTTAGATTCTTTAGATTCTTTAGATTCTTTATATTCTTTAGATTATTTAGATTCTTTAGATTCTTTAGATTCTTTAGACTCTTTAGATTCTTTAGATTCTTTAGATTCTTTAGATACTTTAGATTCTTTAGATTCTTTAGATTCTTTAGATTCTTTAGATTCTTTAGATTCTTTAGATTCTTTAGATCCTTTAGATTCTTTAGATTCTTTAGATTCTTTAGATTCTTTAGATTATTTAGATTCTTTAGATGCTTTAGATTCTTTAGATTCTTTAGATTCTTTAGATTCTTTAGATTCTTTAGATTCTTTAGATTCTTTAGATTCTTTAGATTCTTTAGATTCTTTAGATTCTTTATATTCTTTAGATATTTTAGTTTCTTTTGATTCTTTAGATTAATAGATTTTTTAGATTCCATGTATTCTTTTGATTTTTTAGATTCTCTAGATTCTTTAGATATTTTAGATTCTTTAGATTCTTTAGATCCCTTAGATTTTTTAGATTCTTTAGATTCTTTAGATTATTTAGATTCTGTAGATTCTTTAGATTCTTTAGATTCTTTAGATTCTTTAGATTCTTTAGATTCTTTAGATTCTTTAGATTCTTTAGATTCTTTAGATTCTTTAGATTCTTTAGATTCTTTAGATTCTTTAGATTCTCTAGATTCTTTAGATTTTCTAGATTCTTTAGATTCTTTAGATTCTTTAGATTCTTTAGATTCTTTAGATTCTTTAGATTCTTTAGATTCTTTAGATTTTTTAGATTCTTTAGATTTTTTAGATTCTTTAGATTCTTTAGATTCTTAAGATTCTTTAGATTCTTTAGATTCTTTAGATTCTTTAGATTCTTTAGATTCTTTAGATTCTTTAGATTCTTTAGATTCTTTGGATTATTTAGATTTTTTAGATTCTTTAGATTCTTTAGATTTTTTAGATTCTTTAAATTCTTTAAATTCTTTAGATTCTTTAGAATCTTTAGATTCTTTAGATTCCTTAGATTCTTTAGATTCTCTAGATTCTTTAGATTCTTTAGATTCTTTAGATTCTTTAGATTCTTTAGATTCTTTAGATTCTTTAGATTCTTTAGATACTTTAGATTCTTTAGATACTTTAGATTCTTTAGATTCGTTAGATTCTTTAGATTCTTGAGATTCTTTAGATTCTTCAGATTCTTTAGATTTTTTAGATTCTTTAGATTCTTTAGTTACTTTAGTTTCTTTAGATTTTTTAGATTCTTTAGATTCTTTAGATTCTTTGGATTATTTAGATTCTTTAGATTCTTTAGATTCTTTAGATTCTTTAGATTCTTTAGATTCTTTAGATTCTTTAGATTCTTTAGATTCTTTAGATTCTTTAGATTCTTTAGATTCTTTAGATTCTTTAGATTCTTTAGATTCTTTAGATTCTTTAGGTCCTTTAGTTTCTTTTGATTCTTTAGATTAATAGATTTTTTAGATTCCTTGGATTCTTTAGATTTTCTAGGTTCTTTAGATTCTTTAGATTTTTTAGATTCTTTAGATTCTTTAGATTCTTTGATTATTTATATTCTTTAGATTCTTTAGATTCTTTAGATTCTTTAGATTCTTTAGATTCTTTAGATTCTTTAAATTCTTTAAATTCTTTAGATTCTTTAGAATCTTTAGATTCTTTAGATTCCTTAGATTCTTTAGATTCTCTAGATTTTTAGATTCTTTAGATTCTTTAGATTCTTTAGATTCTTTAGATTCTTTAGATACTTTAGATTTTTTAGATTCTTTAGATTCTTTAGATTCTTTAGATTCTTCAGATTCTTTAGATTTTTTAGATTCTTTAGATTCTTTAGATTCTTTAGTTACTTTAGTTTCTTTAGATTTTTTAGATTCTTTAGATTCTTTAGATTCTCTAGATTCTTTAGATTCTTTAGATTCTTTAGATTCTTTGGATTCTTTAGATTCTTTAGATTCTTTAGATTCTTTAGATTCTTTAGATTCTTTAGATTCTTTAGATTCTTTAGATTCTTTAGATTCTTTAGATTCTTTAGATTCTTTAGATTCTTTAGATTCTTTAGATTCTTTAGATTCTTTAGATTCTTTAAATTCTTTAGATTCTTTAGATTCTTTAGATTCTTTAGATTCTTTAGGATCTTTAGATTCTTTAGATTCTTTAGATTCTTTAGATTTTTTAGATTCTTTAGATTCTTTAGATTCTTTATATTCTTTAGATTCTTTAGATTCTTTAGATTCTTTAGATTCTTTAGATTCTTTAGATTCTTTAGATTCTTTAGATTCTTTAGATTCTTTAGATTCTTTAGATTCTTTAGATTCTTTAGATTCTTTAGATTCTTTAGATACTTTAGATTCTTTAGATACTTTGGATTCTTTATATTCTTTAGATTCTTTATATTCTTTAGATTCTTTAGGTTTTTTAGATTCTTTAGATTCTTTAGATTGTTTAGATTTTTTAGATTCTTTAGATTTTTTATATTCTTTAGTTCCTTTAGTTTCTTTAGATTCTTTAAATTTGTTAGATTCATTAGATTCTTTAGATTTTTTAGATTCTTTAGATACTTTAGATTGTTTAGATTCCTTAGTTTCATTTGATCCTTTAGATTAATAGATTTTTTAGATTCCTTGTATTCTTTAGATTTTTTAGATTCTCTAGATTCTTTAGATATTTTATATACTTTAGATTCTTTAGATTCTGTAGATTCTTTAGATACTTTAGTTTCTTTTGATTCTTTAGATTAAAAGATTATTTAGATTTATTGTATTCTTTAGATTTTTTAGATTCTCTAGATTCTTTAGATTTTTTAGATTCTTTAGATTCTTTAGATTCTTTAGATTCTTAAGATTCTTTAGATTCTTTAGATTCTTTAGGTTCGTTAGAATCTTTAGATTCTTTAGATTTTTTTGATTCTTTAGATTCTTTAGATTCTTTAGATTCTTTAGATTCTTTAGATTCTTTAGATACTTTAGATTCTTTAGATTCTTTAGATTCTTTAGATTTTTTAGATTCTTTAGATTCTTTAGAATCTTTAGATTCTTTAGATTCTTTAGATTCTTTAGATTCTTTAGATTCTTTAGATTCTTTAGATTTTTTAGATTCTTTAGGTTCTTTAGATTGTTTAGATTCCTTAGATTCTTTATGTCCTTTAGTTTCTTTTGATTCTTTAGATTAATAGATTTTTTAGATTCCTTGGATTTTTTAGATTTTCTAGATCCTTTAGATTCTTTAGATTTTTTAGATTCTTTAGATTCTTTAGATTCTTTAGATTCTTTAGATTCTTTAGATTCTTTAGATTCTTTAGATACTTTAGATTCTTTAGATTCTTTAGATACTTTTGATTCTTTAGATTAATAGATTTTTTAGATTCCTTGGCTTTTTTAGATTTTTTAGATTCTTTAGATTTTTTAGATTCTTTAGATTCTTTAGATTCTCTAGATTCTTTAGTTTCTTTAGATTCTTTGGATTCTTTAGATTCTTTAGATTCTTTAGATTCTTTAGATTCTTTAGATTCTTTAGATTCTTTAGATTCTTTAGATTCTTTAGATTCTTTAGATTCTTTAGATTCTTTAGATTCTTTAGATTCTTTAGATTCTTTAGATTCTTTAGATTCTTTAGATTCTTTAGATTCTTTAGATTCTTTAGATTCTTTGGATTATTTAGATTCTTTAGATTCTTTAGATTCTTTAGATTCTTTAAATTCTTTAAATTCTTTAGATTCTTTAGAATCTTTAGATTCTTTAGATTCCTTAGATTCTTTAGATTCTCTAGATTCTTTAGATTCTTTAGATTCTTTAGATTCTTTAGATTCTTTAGATTCTTTAGATTCTTTAGATACTTTAGATTCTTTAGATTCTTTAGTTACTTTAGTTTCTTTAGATTTTTTAGATTCTTTAGATTCTTTAGATCCTCTAGATTCTTTAGATTCTTTAGATTCTTTGGATTCTTTAGATTCTTTAGATTCTTTAGATTCTTTAGGTTCTTTAGATTCTTTAGATTCTTTAGATTCTTTAGATTCTTTAGATTCTTTAGATTCTTTAGATTCTTTAGATTCTTTAGATTCTTTAGATTCTTTAGATTCTTTAGATTCTTTAGATTCCTTAGATACTTTAGATTCTTTAGATACTTTAGATTCTTTAGATTCTTTAGATTCTTTGGATTCTTTAGATTCTTTAGATTCTTTAGGTTTTTTAGATTCTTTAGATTCTTTAGATTGTTTAGATTTTTTAGTTTCTTTAGATTTTTTATATTCTTTAGTTCCTTTAGTTTCTTTAGATTCTTTAAATTTTTTAGATTCATTAGATTCTTTAGACTTTTTAGATTCTTTAGATACTTTAGATTGTTTAGATTCCTTAGTTTCTTTTGATCCTTTAGATTAATAGATTTTTTAGATTCCTTGTATTCTTTAGGTTTTTTAGATTCTCTAGATTCTTTAGATATTTTAGATACTTTAGATTCTTTAGATTCTGTAGATTCTTTAGATACTTTAGTTCCTTTTGATTCTTTAGATTAAAAGATTTTTTAGATTCCTTGTATTCTTTAGATATTTTAGATTCTCTAGATTCTTTAGATTTTTTAGATTGTTTAGATTCTTTAGATTCTTTAGATTCTTTAGATTCTTTAGATTCTTTAGATTCTTTAGATTCTTTAGATTCTTTAGATTCTTTAGATTCTTTAGATTCTTTAGATTCTTTAGATTCTTCAGATTCTTTAGATTCTTTAGATTCTTTAGATTCTTTAGATTCTTTAGATTCTTTAGATTCTTTAGATTCTTTAGATTCTTTATATTCTTTAGATATTTTAGTTTCTTTTGATTCTTTAGATTAATAGATTTTTTAGATTCCATGTATTCTTTTGATTTTTTAGATTCTCTAGATTCTTTAGATTCCTTAGATTCTTTTGATTCTCTAGTTTCTTTAGATTCTTTAGATTTTTTAGATTCTTTAGATTCTTTAGATTCTTTAGATTCTTTAGATACTTTAGATTCTTTAGATTCTTTAGATTCTTTAGATTCTTTAGATTCTTTAGATTCTTTAGATTCTTTAGATTCTTCAGATTCTTTAGATTCTTTAGATCCTTTAGATTCTTTAGATTCTTTAAATTCTTTAAATTCTTTAGATTCTTTAGAATCTTTAGATTCTTTAGATTCCTTAGATTCTTTAGATTCTTTAGATTCTTTAGATCCTTTAGATTCTTTAGATTCTTTAGATTCTTTAGATTCTTTAGATTCTTTAGATTCTCTAGATTCTCTAGATTCTTTAGATTCTTTAGATTCTTTAGATTCTTTAGATTTTTTAGATTCTTTAGATTCTTTAGATTCTTTAGATTCTTTAGATTCTTTAGATTCTTTAGATTCTTTAGATTCTTTAGATTCTTTAGATTCTTTAGATTCTTTAGATTCTTTAGATTCTTTAGATTCTTTAGATTCTTTAGATACTTTAGATTCCTTAGATTCTTTTGATTCTCTAGTTTCTTTAGATTATTTAGATTTTTTAGATTCTTTAGATTCTTTAGATTCTTTAGATTCTTTAGATACTTTAGATTCTTTAGATTTTTTAGATTCTTTAGATTCTTTAGATTCTTTAGATTCTTTAGATTCTTTAGATTCTTTAGATTCTTTAGATTCTTTAGATTCTTTAGATTCTTTAGATTCTTTAGATTTTTTAGATTCTTTAGATTCTTTAGATTCTTTAGATTCTTTAGATTCTTTAGATTCTTTAGATTCTTTATATTCTTTAGATTATTTAGATTCTTTAGATTCTTTAGATTCTTTAGACTCTTTAGATTCTTTAGATTCTTTAGATTCTTTAGATTCTTTAGATTCTTTAGATTCTTTAGATTCTTTAGATTATTTAGATTCTGTAGATTCTTTAGATTCTTTAGATTCTTTAGATTCTTTAGATTCTTTAGATTCTTTAGATTCTTTAGATTCTTTAGATTCTTTAGATTCTTTAGATTCTTTAGATTCTTTAGATTCTTTAGATTCTTTAGATTCTTTAGATTCTTTAGATTCTTTAGATTTTTTAGATTCTTTAGATTTTTTAGATTCTTAAGATTCTTTAGATTCTTTAGATTCTTTAGATTCTTTAGATTCTTTAGATTCTTTATATTCTTTAGATATTTTAGTTTCTTTTGATTCTTTAGATTAATAGATTTTTTAGATTCCATGTATTCTTTTGATTTTTTAGATTCTCTAGATTCTTTAGATTTTTTAGATTCTTTAGATTCTTTAGATCCCTTAGATTCTTTAGATTCTTTAGATTCTTTAGATTATTTAGATTCTGTAGATTTTTTAGATTCTTTAGATTCTTTAGATTCTTTAGATTCTTTAGATTCTTTAGATTCTTTAGATTCTTTAGATTCTTTAGATTCTTTAGATTCTTTAGATTCTTTAGATTCTCTAGATTCTTTAGATTTTCTAGATTCTTTAGATTCTTTAGATTCTTTAGATTCTTTAGATTCTTTAGATTCTTTAGATTCTTTAGATTCTTTAGATTCTTTAGATTTTTTAGATTCTTTAGATTTTTTAGATTCTTTAGATTCTTTAGATTCTTAAGATTCTTTAGATTCTTTAGATTCTTTAGATTCTTTAGATTCTTTAGATTCTTTAGATTCTTTAGATTCTTTAGATTCTTTGGATTATTTAGATTTTTTAGATTCTTTAGATTCTTTAGATTTTTTAGATTCTTTAAATTCTTTAAATTCTTTAGATTCTTTAGAATCTTTAGATTCTTTAGATTCCTTAGATTCTTTAGATTCTCTAGATTCTTTAGATTCTTTAGATTCTTTAGATTCTTTAGATTCTTTAGATTCTTTAGATTCTTTAGATTCTTTAGATACTTTAGATTCTTTAGATACTTTAGATTCTTTAGATTCGTTAGATTCTTTAGATTCTTGAGATTCTTTAGATTCTTCAGATTCTTTAGATTTTTTAGATTCTTTAGATTCTTTAGTTACTTTAGTTTCTTTAGATTTTTTAGATTCTTTAGATTCTTTAGATTCTTTGGATTATTTAGATTCTTTAGATTCTTTAGATTCTTTAGATTCTTTAGATTCTTTAGATTCTTTAGATTCTTTAGATTCTTTAGATTCTTTAGATTCTTTAGATTCTTGAGATTCTTTAGATTCTTTAGATTCTTTAGATTCTTTAGATTCTTTAGATTCTTTAGATTCTTTAGATTCTTTAGATTCTTTAGATTCTTTAGATTCTTTAGATACTTTAGATTCTTTAGATACTTTAGATTCTTTAGATTCTTTAGATTCTTTAGATTCTTTAGATTCTTTAGATTCTTTAGATTCTTTAGATTCTTTAGATTCTTTAGATACTTTAGATTCTTTAGATACTTTAGAATCTTTAGATTCGTTAGATTCTTTAGATTCTTGAGATTCTTTAGATTCTTCAGATTCTTTAGATTTTTTAGATTCTTTAGATTCTTTAGTTACTTTAGTTTCTTTAGATTTTTTAGATTCTTTAGATTCTTTAGATTCTTTGGATTATTTAGATTCTTTAGATTCTTTAGATTCTTTAGGTCCTTTAGTTTCTTTTGATTCTTTAGATTAATAGATTTTTTAGATTCCTTGGATTCTTTAGATTTTCTAGGTTCTTTAGATTCTTTAGATTTTTTAGATTCTTTAGATTCTTTAGATTCTTTGATTATTTATATTCTTTAGATTCTTTAGATTCTTTAGATTCTTTAGATTCTTTAGATTCTTTAAATTCTTTAAATTATTTAGATTCTTTAGAATCTTTAGATTCTTTAGATTCCTTAGATTCTTTAGATTCTCTAGATTTTTAGATTCTTTAGATTCTTTAGATTCTTTAGATTCTTTAGATTCTTTAGATACTTTAGATTTTTTAGATTCTTTAGATTCTTTAGATTCTTTAGATTCTTCAGATTCTTTAGATTTTTTAGATTCTTTAGATTCTTTAGATTCTTTAGTTACTTTAGTTTCTTTAGATTTTTTAGATTCTTTAGATTCTTTAGATTCTCTAGATTCTTTAGATTCTTTAGATTCTTTGGATTCTTTAGATTCTTTAGATTCTTTAGATTCTTTAGATTCTTTAGATTCTTTAGATTCTTTAGATTCTTTAGATTCTTTAGATTCTTTAGATTCTTTAGATTCTTTAGATTCTTTAGATTCTTTAGATTCTTTAGATTCTTTAGATTCTTTGGATTCTTTAGATTCTTTAAATTCTTTAGATTCTTTAGATTCTTTAGATTCTTTAGATTCTTTAGGATCTTTAGATTCTTTAGATTCTTTAGATTCTTTAGATTCTTTAGATTCTTTAGATTCTTTATATTCTTTAGATTCTTTAGATTCTTTAGATTCTTTAGATTCTTTAGATTCTTTAGATTCTTTAGATTCTTTAGATTCTTTAGATTCTTTAGATTCTTTAGATTCTTTAGATTCTTTAGATTCTTTAGATTCTTTAGATTCTTTAGATTCTTTAGATACTTTAGATTCTTTAGATACTTTGGATTCTTTAGATTCTTTAGATTCTTTATATTCTTTAGATTCTTTAGGTTTTTTAGATTCTTTAGATTCTTTAGATTGTTTAGATTTTTTAGATTCTTTAGATTTTTTATATTCTTTAGTTCCTTTAGTTTCTTTAGATTCTTTAAATTTGTTAAATTCATTAGATTCTTTAGATTTTTTAGATTCTTTAGATACTTTAGATTGTTTAGATTCCTTAGTTTCTTTTGATCCTTTAGATTAATAGATTTTTTAGATTCCTTGTATTCTTTAGATTTTTTAGATTCTCTAGATTCTTTAGATATTTTATATACTTTAGATTCTTTAGATTCTGTAGATTCTTTAGATACTTTAGTTTCTTTTGATTCTTTAGATTAAAAGATTATTTAGATTTATTGTATTCTTTAGATTTTTTAGATTCTCTAGATCCTTTAGATTTTTTAGATTCTTTAGATTCTTTAGATTCTTTAGATTCTTTAGATTCTTTAGATTCTTTAGGTTCGTTAGAATCTTTAGATTCTTTAGATTTTTTTGATTCTTTAGATTCTTTAGATTCTTTAGATTCTTTAGATTCTTTAGATTCTTTAGATACTTTAGATTCTTTAGATTCTTTAGATTCTTTAGATTTTTTAGATTCTTTAGATTCTTTAGATTCTTTAGATTCTTTAGATTCTTTAGATTCTTTATATTCTTTAGATTCTTTAGATTCTTTAGATTCTTTAGATTTTTTAGATTCTTTAGGTTCTTTAGATTGTTTAGATTCTTTAGATTCTTTATGTCCTTTAGTTTCTTTTGATTCTTTAGATTAATAGATTTTTTAGATTCCTTGGATTTTTTAGATTTTCTAGATCCTTTAGATTCTTTAGATTTTTTAGATTCTTTAGATTCTTTAGATTCTTTAGATTCTTTAGATTCTTTAGATTCTTTAGATTCTTTAGATTCTTTAGATACTTTAGATTCTTTAGATTCTTTAGATACTTTTGATTCTTTAGATTAATAGATTTTTTAGATTCCTTGGCTTTTTTAGATTTTTTAGATTCTTTAGATTTTTTAGATTCTTTAGATTCTCTAGATTCTTTAGTTTCTTTAGATTCTTTGGATTCTTTAGATTCTTTAGATTCTTTAGATTCTTTAGATTCTTTAGATTCTTTAGATTCTTTAGATTCTTTAGATTCTTTAGATTCTTTAGATTCTTTAGATTCTTTAGATTCTTTAGATTCTTTAGATTCTTTAGATTCTTTAGATTCTTTAGATTCTTTAGATTCTTTAGATTCTTTAGATTCTTTAGATTCTTTAGATTCTTTAGATTCTTTAGATTCTTTGGATTATTTAGATTCTTTAGATTCTTTAGATTCTTTAGATTCTTTAAATTCTTTAAATTCTTTAGATTCTTTAGAATCTTTAGATTCTTTAGATTCCTTAGATTCTTTAGATTCTCTAGATTCTTTAGATTCTTTAGATTCTTTAGATTCTTTAGATTCTTTAGATTCTTTAGATTCTTTAGATACTTTAGATTCTTTAGATTCTTTAGTTACTTTAGTTTCTTTAGATTTTTTAGATTCTTTAGATTCTTTAGATCCTCTAGATTCTTTAGATTCTTTAGATTCTTTGGATTCTTTAGATTCTTTAGATTCTTTAGATTCTTTAGGTTCTTTAGATTCTTTAGATTCTTTAGATTCTTTAGATTCTTTAGATTCTTTAGATTCTTTAGATTCTTTAGATTCTTTAGATTCTTTAGATTCTTTAGATTCCTTAGATACTTTAGATTCTTTAGATACTTTAGATTCTTTAGATTCTTTAGATTCTTTGGATTCTTTAGATTCTTTAGATTCTTTAGATTCTTTAGATTCTTTAGGTTTTTTAGATTCTTTAGATTCTTTAGATTGTTTAGATTTTTTAGATTCTTTAGATTTTTTATATTCTTTAGTTCCTTTAGTTTCTTTAGATTCTTTAAATTTTTTAGATTCATTAGATTCTTTAGACTTTTTAGATTCTTTAGATACTTTAGATTGTTTAGATTCCTTAGTTTCTTTTGATCCTTTAGATTAATAGATTTTTTAGATTCCTTGTATTCTTTAGGTTTTTTAGATTCTCTAGATTCTTTAGATATTTTAGATACTTTAGATTCTTTAGATTCTGTAGATTCTTTAGATACTTTAGTTCCTTTTGATTCTTTAGATTAAAAGATTTTTTAGATTCCTTGTATTCTTTAGATATTTTAGATTCTCTAGATTCTTTAGATTTTTTAGATTCTTTAGATTCTTTAGATTCTTTAGATTTTTAGATTCTTTAGATTCTTTAGATTCTTAAGATTCTTTAGATTCTTTAGATTCTTTAGGTTCGTTAGAATCTTTAGATTCTTTAGATTCCTTAGATTCTTTAGATTCTCTAGATTCTTTAGATTCTTTAGATTCTTTAGATTCTTTAGATTCTTTAGATTCTTTAGATTCTTTAGATTCTTTAGATACTTTAGATTCTTTAGATTCTTTAGTTACTTTAGTTTCTTTAGATTTTTTAGATTCTTTAGATTCTTTAGATCCTCTAGATTCTTTAGATTCTTTAGATTCTTTGGATTCTTTAGATTCTTTAGATTCTTTAGATTCTTTAGGTGCTTTAGATTCTTTAGATTCTTTAGATTCTTTAGATTCTTTAGATTCTTTAGATTCTTTAGATTCTTTAGATTCTTTAGATTCTTTAGATTCTTTAGATTCTTTAGATTCTTTAGATTCTTTAGATTCTTTAGATTCTTTAGATTCCTTAGATACTTTAGATTCTTTAGATACTTTAGATTCTTTAGATTCTTTAGATTCTTTGGATTCTTTAGATTCTTTAGATTCTTTAGATTCTTTAGATTCTTTAGATTCTTTAGGTTTTTTAGATTCTTTAGATTCTTTAGATTGTTTAGATTTTTTAGATTCTTTAGATTTTTTATATTCTTTAGTTCCTTTAGTTTCTTTAGATTCTTTAAATTTTTTAGATTCATTAGATTCTTTAGATTTTTTAGATTCTTTAGATACTTTAGATTGTTTAGATTCCTTAGTTTCTTTTGATCCTTTAGATTAATAGATTTTTTAGATTCCTTGTATTCTTTAGGTTTTTTAGATTCTCTAGATTCTTTAGATATTTTAGATACTTTAGATTCTTTAGATTCTGTAGATTCTTTAGATACTTTAGTTCCTTTTGATTCTTTAGATTAAAAGATTTTTTAGATTCCTTGTATTCTTTAGATATTTTAGATTCTCTAGATTCTTTAGATTTTTTAGATTCTTTAGATTCTTTAGATTCTTTAGATTTTTTAGATTCTTTAGATTCTTTAGATTCTTAAGATTCTTTAGATTCTTTAGATTCTTTAGGTTCGTTAGAATCTTTAGATTCTTTAAATTTTTTTGATTCTTTAGATTCTTTAGATTTTTAGATTCTTTAGATTCTTTAGATTCTTTAGATTCTTTAGATTCTTTAGATACTTTAGATTCTTTAGATTCTTTAGATTCTTTAGATTTTTTAGATTCTTTAGATTCTTTAGATTCTTTAGATTCTTTAGATTCTTTAGATTTTTTAGATTTTTTAGATTCTTTAGGTTCTTTAGATTGTTTAGATTCTTTAGATTCTTTAGGTCCTTTAGTTTCTTTTGATTCTTTAGATTAATAGATTTTTTAGATTCCTTGGATTTTTTAGATTTTCTAGATTCTTTAGATTCTTTAGATTTTTTAGATTCTTTAGATTTTTTAGATTCTTTAGATTTTTTAGATTCTTTGGATTTTTTAGATTCTTTAGATTTTTTAGGTTCGTTAGAATCTTTAGATTCTTTAGATTTCTTTGATTCTTTAGATTCTTCAGATTTTTTAGATTCTTTAGATTCTTTAGATTCTTTAGATTCTTTAGATTCTTTAGATTCTTTAGATTCTTTAGATTCTTTAGATTCTTTAGATTCTTTAGATTCTTTAGATTCTTTAGATTCTTTAGATTCTTTAGATTCTTTAGATTCTTTAGATTCTTTAGATTCTTTAGATTCTTTAGATTCTTTAGATTCTTTAGATTCTTTAGATTCTTTAGATTCTTTAGATTCTTTAGATTCTTTAGATTCTTTAGATTCTTTAGATTCTTTTGATTCTTTAGATTAATAGGTTTTTTAGATTCCTTGGATTTTTTAGATTCCTTGTATTCTTTAGATTTTTTAGATTCTCTAGATTCTTTAGATTTTTTAGATTCTTTAGATTCTTTAGATCCTTAAGATTCTTTAGATTCTTTAGATTCTTTAGATTCTTTAGATTCTGTAGATTCTTTAGATTCTTTAGATTCTTTAGATTCTTTAGATTCTTTAGATTCTTTAGATTCTTTAGATTCTTTAGATTCTTTAGTTTCTTTAGTTTCTTTAGATACTTTAGTTTCTTTAGATTCTTTAGATTCTTTAGATTCTTTAGATTCTTTAGATTCTTTAGATTCTTTAGATTCTTTAGATTCTTTAGATTCTTTAGATTCTTTAGATTCTTTAGATTCTTTAGATTCTTTAGATTCTTTAGATTCTTTAGATTCTTTAGATTCTTTAGATTCTTTAGATTCTTTAGATTCTTTAGATTCTTTAGATTGTTTAGATTCCTTAGTTTCTTTTGATTCTTTAGATTAATAGATTTTTTAGATTCCTTGGATTTTTTAGATTTTCTAGATTCTTTAGATTCTTTAGATTTTTTAGATTCTTTAGATTTTTTAGATTCTTTAGATTTTTTAGATTCTTTGGATTTTTTAGATTCTTTAGATTTTTTAGGTTCGTTAGAATCTTTAGATTCTTTAGATTTCTTTGATTCTTTAGATTCTTCAGATTTTTTAGATTCTTTAGATTCTTTAGATTCTTTAGATTCTTTAGATTCTTTAGATTCTTTAGATTCTTTAGATTCTTTAGATTCTTTAGATTCTTTAGATTCTTTAGATTCTTTAGATTCTTTAGATTCTTTAGATTCTTTAGATTCTTTAGATTCTTTAGATTCTTTAGATTCTTTAGATTCTTTAGATTCTTTAGATTCTTTAGATTCTTTAGATTCTTTAGATTCTTTAGATTCTTTAGATTCTTTAGATTCTTTAGATTCTTTTGATTCTTTAGATTAATAGGTTTTTTAGATTCCTTGGATTTTTTAGATTCCTTGTATTCTTTAGATTTTTTAGATTCTCTAGATTCTTTAGATTTTTTAGATTCTTTAGATTCTTTAGATCCTTAAGATTCTTTAGATTCTTTAGATTCTTTAGATTCTTTAGATTCTGTAGATTCTTTAGATTCTTTAGATTCTTTAGATTCTTTAGATTCTTTAGATTCTTTAGATTCTTTAGATTCTTTAGATTCTTTAGTTTCTTTAGTTTCTTTAGATACTTTAGTTTCTTTAGATTCTTTAGATTCTTTAGATTCTTTAGATTCTTTAGATTCTTTAGATTCTTTAGATTCTTTAGATTCTTTAGATTCTTTAGATTCTTTAGATTCTTTAGATTCTTTAGATTCTTTAGATTCTTTAGATTCTTTAGATTCTTTAGATTCTTTAGATTCTTTAGATTCTTTAGATTCTTTAGATTCTTTAGATTCTTTAGATTGTTTAGATTCCTTAGTTTCTTTTGATCCTTTAGATTAATAGATTTTTTAGATTCCTTGTATTCTTTAGGTTTTTTAGATTCTCTAGATTCTTTAGATATTTTAGATACTTTAGATTCTTTAGATTCTGTAGATTCTTTAGATACTTTAGTTCCTTTTGATTCTTTAGATTAAAAGATTTTTTAGATTCCTTGTATTCTTTAGATATTTTAGATTCTCTAGATTCTTTAGATTTTTTAGATTCTTTAGATTCTTTAGATTCTTTAGATTTTTTAGATTCTTTAGATTCTTTAGATTCTTAAGATTCTTTAGATTCTTTAGATTCTTTAGGTTCGTTAGAATCTTTAGATTCTTTAGATTTTTTTGATTCTTTAGATTCTTTAGATTTTTAGATTCTTTAGATTCTTTAGATTCTTTAGATTCTTTAGATTCTTTAGATACTTTAGATTCTTTAGATTCTTTAGATTCTTTAGATTTTTTAGATTCTTTAGATTCTTTAGATTCTTTAGATTCTTTAGATTCTTTAGATTCTTTAGATTTTTTAGATTCTTTAGATACTTTAGATTGTTTAGATTCCTTAGTTTCTTTTGATCCTTTAGATTAATAGATTTTTTAGATTCCTTGTATTCTTTAGGTTTTTTAGATTCTCTAGATTCTTTAGATATTTTAGATACTTTAGATTCTTTAGATTCTGTAGATTCTTTAGATACTTTAGTTCCTTTTGATTCTTTAGATTAAAAGATTTTTTAGATTCCTTGTATTCTTTAGATATTTTAGATTCTCTAGATTCTTTAGATTTTTTAGATTCTTTAGATTCTTTAGATTCTTTAGATTTTTTAGATTCTTTAGATTCTTTAGATTCTTAAGATTCTTTAGATTCTTTAGATTCTTTAGGTTCGTTAGAATCTTTAGATTCTTTAAATTTTTTTGATTCTTTAGATTCTTTAGATTTTTAGATTCTTTAGATTCTTTAGATTCTTTAGATTCTTTAGATTCTTTAGATACTTTAGATTCTTTAGATTCTTTAGATTCTTTAGATTTTTTAGATTCTTTAGATTCTTTAGATTCTTTAGATTCTTTAGATTCTTTAGATTTTTTAGATTTTTTAGATTCTTTAGGTTCTTTAGATTGTTTAGATTCTTTAGATTCTTTAGGTCCTTTAGTTTCTTTTGATTCTTTAGATTAATAGATTTTTTAGATTCCTTGGATTTTTTAGATTTTCTAGATTCTTTAGATTCTTTAGATTTTTTAGATTCTTTAGATTTTTTAGATTCTTTAGATTTTTTAGATTCTTTGGATTTTTTAGATTCTTTAGATTTTTTAGGTTCGTTAGAATCTTTAGATTCTTTAGATTTCTTTGATTCTTTAGATTCTTCAGATTTTTTAGATTCTTTAGATTCTTTAGATTCTTTAGATTCTTTAGATTCTTTAGATTCTTTAGATTCTTTAGATTCTTTAGATTCTTTAGATTCTTTAGATTCTTTAGATTCTTTAGATTCTTTAGATTCTTTAGATTCTTTAGATTCTTTAGATTCTTTAGATTCTTTAGATTCTTTAGATTCTTTAGATTCTTTAGATTCTTTAGATTCTTTAGATTCTTTAGATTCTTTAGATTCTTTAGATTCTTTAGATTCTTTTGATTCTTTAGATTAATAGGTTTTTTAGATTCCTTGGATTTTTTAGATTCCTTGTATTCTTTAGATTTTTTAGATTCTCTAGATTCTTTAGATTTTTTAGATTCTTTAGATTCTTTAGATCCTTAAGATTCTTTAGATTCTTTAGATTCTTTAGATTCTTTAGATTCTGTAGATTCTTTAGATTCTTTAGATTCTTTAGATTCTTTAGATTCTTTAGATTCTTTAGATTCTTTAGATTCTTTAGATTCTTTAGTTTCTTTAGTTTCTTTAGATACTTTAGTTTCTTTAGATTCTTTAGATTCTTTAGATTCTTTAGATTCTTTAGATTCTTTAGATTCTTTAGATTCTTTAGATTCTTTAGATTCTTTAGATTCTTTAGATTCTTTAGATTCTTTAGATTCTTTAGATTCTTTAGATTCTTTAGATTCTTTAGATTCTTTAGATTCTTTAGATTCTTTAGATTCTTTAGATTCTTTAGATTGTTTAGATTCCTTAGTTTCTTTTGATCCTTTAGATTAATAGATTTTTTAGATTCCTTGTATTCTTTAGGTTTTTTAGTTTCTCTAGATTCTTTAGATATTTTAGATACTTTAGATTCTTTAGATTCTGTAGATTCTTTAGATACTTTAGTTCCTTTTGATTCTTTAGATTAAAAGATTTTTTAGATTCCTTGTATTCTTTAGATATTTTAGATTCTCTAGATTCTTTAGATTTTTTAGATTCTTTAGATTCTTTAGATTCTTTAGATTTTTTAGATTCTTTAGATTCTTTAGATTCTTAAGATTCTTTAGATTCTTTAGATTCTTTAGGTTCGTTAGAATCTTTAGATTCTTTAGATTTTTTTGATTCTTTAGATTCTTTAGATTTTTAGATTCTTTAGATTCTTTAGATTCTTTAGATTCTTTAGATTCTTTAGATACTTTAGATTCTTTAGATTCTTTAGATTCTTTAGATTTTTTAGATTCTTTAGATTCTTTAGATTCTTTAGATTCTTTAGATTCTTTAGATTCTTTAGATTTTTTAGATTTTTTAGATTCTTTAGGTTCTTTAGATTGTTTAGATTCTTTAGATTCTTTAGGTCCTTTAGTTTCTTTTGATTCTTTAGATTAATAGATTTTTTAGATTCCTTGGATTTTTTAGATTTTCTAGATTCTTTAGATTCTTTAGATTTTTTAGATTCTTTAGATTTTTTAGATTCTTTAGATTTTTTAGATTCTTTGGATTTTTTAGATTCTTTAGATTTTTTAGGTTCGTTAGAATCTTTAGATTCTTTAGATTTCTTTGATTCTTTAGATTCTTCAGATTTTTTAGATTCTTTAGATTCTTTAGATTCTTTAGATTCTTTAGATTCTTTAGATTCTTTAGATTCTTTAGATTCTTTAGATTCTTTAGATTCTTTAGATTCTTTAGATTCTTTAGATTCTTTAGATTCTTTAGATTCTTTAGATTCTTTAGATTCTTTAGATTCTTTAGATTCTTTAGATTCTTTAGATTCTTTAGATTCTTTTGATTCTTTAGATTAATAGGTTTTTTAGATTCCTTGGATTTTTTAGATTCCTTGTATTCTTTAGATTTTTTAGATTCTCTAGATTCTTTAGATTTTTTAGATTCTTTAGATTCTTTAGATCCTTAAGATTCTTTAGATTCTTTAGATTCTTTAGATTCTTTAGATTCTGTAGATTCTTTAGATTCTTTAGATTCTTTAGATTCTTTAGATTCTTTAGATTCTTTAGATTCTTTAGATTCTTTAGATTCTTTAGATTCTTTAGATTCTTTAGTTTCTTTAGTTTCTTTAGATACTTTAGTTTCTTTAGATTCTTTAGATTCTTTAGATTCTTTAGATTCTTTAGATTCTTTAGTTTCTTTAGTTTCTTTAGATACTTTAGTTTCTTTAGATTCTTTAGATTCTTTAGATTCTTTAGATTCTTTAGATTCTTTAGATTCTTTAGATTCTTTAGATTGTTTAGATTTTTTAGATTCTTTAGATTTTTTATATTCTTTAGTTCCTTTAGTTTCTTTAGATTCTTTAAATTTGTTAGATTCATTAGATTCTTTAGATTTTTTAGATTCTTTAGATACTTTAGATTGTTTAGATTCCTTAGTTTCATTTGATCCTTTAGATTAATAGATTTTTTAGATTCCTTGTATTCTTTAGATTTTTTAGATTCTCTAGATTCTTTAGATATTTTATATACTTTAGATTCTTTAGATTCTGTAGATTCTTTAGATACTTTAGTTTCTTTTGATTCTTTAGATTAAAAGATTATTTAGATTTATTGTATTCTTTAGATTTTTTAGATTCTCTAGATTCTTTAGATTTTTTAGATTCTTTAGATTCTTTAGATTCTTTAGATTCTTAAGATTCTTTAGATTCTTTAGATTCTTTAGGTTCGTTAGAATCTTTAGATTCTTTAGATTTTTTTGATTCTTTAGATTCTTTAGATTCTTTAGATTCTTTAGATTCTTTAGATTCTTTAGATACTTTAGATTCTTTAGATTCTTTAGATTCTTTAGATTTTTTAGATTCTTTAGATTCTTTAGAATCTTTAGATTCTTTAGATTCTTTAGATTCTTTAGATTCTTTAGATTCTTTAGATTCTTTAGATTTTTTAGATTCTTTAGGTTCTTTAGATTGTTTAGATTCCTTAGATTCTTTATGTCCTTTAGTTTCTTTTGATTCTTTAGATTAATAGATTTTTTAGATTCCTTGGATTTTTTAGATTTTCTAGATCCTTTAGATTCTTTAGATTTTTTAGATTCTTTAGATTCTTTAGATTCTTTAGATTCTTTAGATTCTTTAGATTCTTTAGATTCTTTAGATACTTTAGATTCTTTAGATTCTTTAGATACTTTTGATTCTTTAGATTAATAGATTTTTTAGATTCCTTGGCTTTTTTAGATTTTTTAGATTCTTTAGATTTTTTAGATTCTTTAGATTCTTTAGATTCTCTAGATTCTTTAGTTTCTTTAGATTCTTTGGATTCTTTAGATTCTTTAGATTCTTTAGATTCTTTAGATTCTTTAGATTCTTTAGATTCTTTAGATTCTTTAGATTCTTTAGATTCTTTAGATTCTTTAGATTCTTTAGATTCTTTAGATTCTTTAGATTCTTTAGATTCTTTAGATTCTTTAGATTCTTTAGATTCTTTAGATTCTTTAGATTCTTTGGATTATTTAGATTCTTTAGATTCTTTAGATTCTTTAGATTCTTTAAATTCTTTAAATTCTTTAGATTCTTTAGAATCTTTAGATTCTTTAGATTCCTTAGATTCTTTAGATTCTCTAGATTCTTTAGATTCTTTAGATTCTTTAGATTCTTTAGATTCTTTAGATTCTTTAGATTCTTTAGATACTTTAGATTCTTTAGATTCTTTAGTTACTTTAGTTTCTTTAGATTTTTTAGATTCTTTAGATTCTTTAGATCCTCTAGATTCTTTAGATTCTTTAGATTCTTTGGATTCTTTAGATTCTTTAGATTCTTTAGATTCTTTAGGTTCTTTAGATTCTTTAGATTCTTTAGATTCTTTAGATTCTTTAGATTCTTTAGATTCTTTAGATTCTTTAGATTCTTTAGATTCTTTAGATTCTTTAGATTCTTTAGATTCTTTAGATTCCTTAGATACTTTAGATTCTTTAGATACTTTAGATTCTTTAGATTCTTTAGATTCTTTGGATTCTTTAGATTCTTTAGATTCTTTAGGTTTTTTAGATTCTTTAGATTCTTTAGATTGTTTAGATTTTTTAGTTTCTTTAGATTTTTTATATTCTTTAGTTCCTTTAGTTTCTTTAGATTCTTTAAATTTTTTAGATTCATTAGATTCTTTAGACTTTTTAGATTCTTTAGATACTTTAGATTGTTTAGATTCCTTAGTTTCTTTTGATCCTTTAGATTAATAGATTTTTTAGATTCCTTGTATTCTTTAGGTTTTTTAGATTCTCTAGATTCTTTAGATATTTTAGATACTTTAGATTCTTTAGATTCTGTAGATTCTTTAGATACTTTAGTTCCTTTTGATTCTTTAGATTAAAAGATTTTTTAGATTCCTTGTATTCTTTAGATATTTTAGATTCTCTAGATTCTTTAGATTTTTTAGATTGTTTAGATTCTTTAGATTCTTTAGATTCTTTAGATTCTTTAGATTCTTTAGATTCTTTAGATTCTTTAGATTCTTTAGATTCTTTAGATTCTTTAGATTCTTTAGATTCTTTAGATTCTTCAGATTCTTTAGATTCTTTAGATTCTTTAGATTCTTTAGATTCTTTAGATTCTTTAGATTCTTTAGATTCTTTAGATTCTTTATATTCTTTAGATATTTTAGTTTCTTTTGATTCTTTAGATTAATAGATTTTTTAGATTCCATGTATTCTTTTGATTTTTTAGATTCTCTAGATTCTTTAGATTCCTTAGATTCTTTTGATTCTCTAGTTTCTTTAGATTCTTTAGATTTTTTAGATTCTTTAGATTCTTTAGATTCTTTAGATTCTTTAGATACTTTAGATTCTTTAGATTCTTTAGATTCTTTAGATTCTTTAGATTCTTTAGATTCTTTAGATTCTTTAGATTCTTCAGATTCTTTAGATTCTTTAGATCCTTTAGATTCTTTAGATTCTTTAAATTCTTTAAATTCTTTAGATTCTTTAGAATCTTTAGATTCTTTAGATTCCTTAGATTCTTTAGATTCTTTAGATTCTTTAGATCCTTTAGATTCTTTAGATTCTTTAGATTCTTTAGATTCTTTAGATTCTTTAGATTCTCTAGATTCTCTAGATTCTTTAGATTCTTTAGATTCTTTAGATTCTTTAGATTTTTTAGATTCTTTAGATTCTTTAGATTCTTTAGATTCTTTAGATTCTTTAGATTCTTTAGATTCTTTAGATTCTTTAGATTCTTTAGATTCTTTAGATTCTTTAGATTCTTTAGATTCTTTAGATTCTTTAGATTCTTTAGATACTTTAGATTCCTTAGATTCTTTTGATTCTCTAGTTTCTTTAGATTATTTAGATTTTTTAGATTCTTTAGATTCTTTAGATTCTTTAGATTCTTTAGATACTTTAGATTCTTTAGATTTTTTAGATTCTTTAGATTCTTTAGATTCTTTAGATTCTTTAGATTCTTTAGATTCTTTAGATTCTTTAGATTCTTTAGATTCTTTAGATTCTTTAGATTCTTTAGATTTTTTAGATTCTTTAGATTCTTTAGATTCTTTAGATTCTTTAGATTCTTTAGATTCTTTAGATTCTTTATATTCTTTAGATTATTTAGATTCTTTAGATTCTTTAGATTCTTTAGACTCTTTAGATTCTTTAGATTCTTTAGATTCTTTAGATTCTTTAGATTCTTTAGATTCTTTAGATTCTTTAGATTATTTAGATTCTGTAGATTCTTTAGATTCTTTAGATTCTTTAGATTCTTTAGATTCTTTAGATTCTTTAGATTCTTTAGATTCTTTAGATTCTTTAGATTCTTTAGATTCTTTAGATTCTTTAGATTCTTTAGATTCTTTAGATTCTTTAGATTCTTTAGATTCTTTAGATTTTTTAGATTCTTTAGATTTTTTAGATTCTTAAGATTCTTTAGATTCTTTAGATTCTTTAGATTCTTTAGATTCTTTAGATTCTTTATATTCTTTAGATATTTTAGTTTCTTTTGATTCTTTAGATTAATAGATTTTTTAGATTCCATGTATTCTTTTGATTTTTTAGATTCTCTAGATTCTTTAGATTTTTTAGATTCTTTAGATTCTTTAGATCCCTTAGATTCTTTAGATTCTTTAGATTCTTTAGATTATTTAGATTCTGTAGATTTTTTAGATTCTTTAGATTCTTTAGATTCTTTAGATTCTTTAGATTCTTTAGATTCTTTAGATTCTTTAGATTCTTTAGATTCTTTAGATTCTTTAGATTCTTTAGATTCTCTAGATTCTTTAGATTTTCTAGATTCTTTAGATTCTTTAGATTCTTTAGATTCTTTAGATTCTTTAGATTCTTTAGATTCTTTAGATTCTTTAGATTCTTTAGATTTTTTAGATTCTTTAGATTTTTTAGATTCTTTAGATTCTTTAGATTCTTAAGATTCTTTAGATTCTTTAGATTCTTTAGATTCTTTAGATTCTTTAGATTCTTTAGATTCTTTAGATTCTTTAGATTCTTTGGATTATTTAGATTTTTTAGATTCTTTAGATTCTTTAGATTTTTTAGATTCTTTAAATTCTTTAAATTCTTTAGATTCTTTAGAATCTTTAGATTCTTTAGATTCCTTAGATTCTTTAGATTCTCTAGATTCTTTAGATTCTTTAGATTCTTTAGATTCTTTAGATTCTTTAGATTCTTTAGATTCTTTAGATTCTTTAGATACTTTAGATTCTTTAGATACTTTAGATTCTTTAGATTCGTTAGATTCTTTAGATTCTTGAGATTCTTTAGATTCTTCAGATTCTTTAGATTTTTTAGATTCTTTAGATTCTTTAGTTACTTTAGTTTCTTTAGATTTTTTAGATTCTTTAGATTCTTTAGATTCTTTGGATTATTTAGATTCTTTAGATTCTTTAGATTCTTTAGATTCTTTAGATTCTTTAGATTCTTTAGATTCTTTAGATTCTTTAGATTCTTTAGATTCTTTAGATTCTTGAGATTCTTTAGATTCTTTAGATTCTTTAGATTCTTTAGATTCTTTAGATTCTTTAGATTCTTTAGATTCTTTAGATTCTTTAGATTCTTTAGATTCTTTAGATACTTTAGATTCTTTAGATACTTTAGATTCTTTAGATTCTTTAGATTCTTTAGATTCTTTAGATTCTTTAGATTCTTTAGATTCTTTAGATTCTTTAGATTCTTTAGATACTTTAGATTCTTTAGATACTTTAGATTCTTTAGATTCGTTAGATTCTTTAGATTCTTGAGATTCTTTAGATTCTTCAGATTCTTTAGATTTTTTAGATTCTTTAGATTCTTTAGTTACTTTAGTTTCTTTAGATTTTTTAGATTCTTTAGATTCTTTAGATTCTTTGGATTATTTAGATTCTTTAGATTCTTTAGATTCTTTAGGTCCTTTAGTTTCTTTTGATTCTTTAGATTAATAGATTTTTTAGATTCCTTGGATTCTTTAGATTTTCTAGGTTCTTTAGATTCTTTAGATTTTTTAGATTCTTTAGATTCTTTAGATTCTTTGATTATTTATATTCTTTAGATTCTTTAGATTCTTTAGATTCTTTAGATTCTTTAGATTCTTTAAATTCTTTAAATTATTTAGATTCTTTAGAATCTTTAGATTCTTTAGATTCCTTAGATTCTTTAGATTCTCTAGATTTTTAGATTCTTTAGATTCTTTAGATTCTTTAGATTCTTTAGATTCTTTAGATACTTTAGATTTTTTAGATTCTTTAGATTCTTTAGATTCTTTAGATTCTTCAGATTCTTTAGATTTTTTAGATTCTTTAGATTCTTTAGATTCTTTAGTTACTTTAGTTTCTTTAGATTTTTTAGATTCTTTAGATTCTTTAGATTCTCTAGATTCTTTAGATTCTTTAGATTCTTTGGATTCTTTAGATTCTTTAGATTCTTTAGATTCTTTAGATTCTTTAGATTCTTTAGATTCTTTAGATTCTTTAGATTCTTTAGATTCTTTAGATTCTTTAGATTCTTTAGATTCTTTAGATTCTTTAGATTCTTTAGATTCTTTAGATTCTTTGGATTCTTTAGATTCTTTAAATTCTTTAGATTCTTTAGATTCTTTAGATTCTTTAGATTCTTTAGGATCTTTAGATTCTTTAGATTCTTTAGATTCTTTAGATTCTTTAGATTCTTTAGATTCTTTATATTCTTTAGATTCTTTAGATTCTTTAGATTCTTTAGATTCTTTAGATTCTTTAGATTCTTTAGATTCTTTAGATTCTTTAGATTCTTTAGATTCTTTAGATTCTTTAGATTCTTTAGATTCTTTAGATTCTTTAGATTCTTTAGATTCTTTAGATACTTTAGATTCTTTAGATACTTTGGATTCTTTAGATTCTTTAGATTCTTTATATTCTTTAGATTCTTTAGGTTTTTTAGATTCTTTAGATTCTTTAGATTGTTTAGATTTTTTAGATTCTTTAGATTTTTTATATTCTTTAGTTCCTTTAGTTTCTTTAGATTCTTTAAATTTGTTAAATTCATTAGATTCTTTAGATTTTTTAGATTCTTTAGATACTTTAGATTGTTTAGATTCCTTAGTTTCTTTTGATCCTTTAGATTAATAGATTTTTTAGATTCCTTGTATTCTTTAGATTTTTTAGATTCTCTAGATTCTTTAGATATTTTATATACTTTAGATTCTTTAGATTCTGTAGATTCTTTAGATACTTTAGTTTCTTTTGATTCTTTAGATTAAAAGATTATTTAGATTTATTGTATTCTTTAGATTTTTTAGATTCTCTAGATCCTTTAGATTTTTTAGATTCTTTAGATTCTTTAGATTCTTTAGATTCTTTAGATTCTTTAGATTCTTTAGGTTCGTTAGAATCTTTAGATTCTTTAGATTTTTTTGATTCTTTAGATTCTTTAGATTCTTTAGATTCTTTAGATTCTTTAGATTCTTTAGATACTTTAGATTCTTTAGATTCTTTAGATTCTTTAGATTTTTTAGATTCTTTAGATTCTTTAGATTCTTTAGATTCTTTAGATTCTTTAGATTCTTTATATTCTTTAGATTCTTTAGATTCTTTAGATTCTTTAGATTTTTTAGATTCTTTAGGTTCTTTAGATTGTTTAGATTCTTTAGATTCTTTATGTCCTTTAGTTTCTTTTGATTCTTTAGATTAATAGATTTTTTAGATTCCTTGGATTTTTTAGATTTTCTAGATCCTTTAGATTCTTTAGATTTTTTAGATTCTTTAGATTCTTTAGATTCTTTAGATTCTTTAGATTCTTTAGATTCTTTAGATTCTTTAGATTCTTTAGATACTTTAGATTCTTTAGATTCTTTAGATACTTTTGATTCTTTAGATTAATAGATTTTTTAGATTCCTTGGCTTTTTTAGATTTTTTAGATTCTTTAGATTTTTTAGATTCTTTAGATTCTCTAGATTCTTTAGTTTCTTTAGATTCTTTGGATTCTTTAGATTCTTTAGATTCTTTAGATTCTTTAGATTCTTTAGATTCTTTAGATTCTTTAGATTCTTTAGATTCTTTAGATTCTTTAGATTCTTTAGATTCTTTAGATTCTTTAGATTCTTTAGATTCTTTAGATTCTTTAGATTCTTTAGATTCTTTAGATTCTTTAGATTCTTTAGATTCTTTAGATTCTTTAGATTCTTTAGATTCTTTAGATTCTTTGGATTATTTAGATTCTTTAGATTCTTTAGATTCTTTAGATTCTTTAAATTCTTTAAATTCTTTAGATTCTTTAGAATCTTTAGATTCTTTAGATTCCTTAGATTCTTTAGATTCTCTAGATTCTTTAGATTCTTTAGATTCTTTAGATTCTTTAGATTCTTTAGATTCTTTAGATTCTTTAGATACTTTAGATTCTTTAGATTCTTTAGTTACTTTAGTTTCTTTAGATTTTTTAGATTCTTTAGATTCTTTAGATCCTCTAGATTCTTTAGATTCTTTAGATTCTTTGGATTCTTTAGATTCTTTAGATTCTTTAGATTCTTTAGGTTCTTTAGATTCTTTAGATTCTTTAGATTCTTTAGATTCTTTAGATTCTTTAGATTCTTTAGATTCTTTAGATTCTTTAGATTCTTTAGATTCTTTAGATTCCTTAGATACTTTAGATTCTTTAGATACTTTAGATTCTTTAGATTCTTTAGATTCTTTGGATTCTTTAGATTCTTTAGATTCTTTAGATTCTTTAGATTCTTTAGGTTTTTTAGATTCTTTAGATTCTTTAGATTGTTTAGATTTTTTAGATTCTTTAGATTTTTTATATTCTTTAGTTCCTTTAGTTTCTTTAGATTCTTTAAATTTTTTAGATTCATTAGATTCTTTAGACTTTTTAGATTCTTTAGATACTTTAGATTGTTTAGATTCCTTAGTTTCTTTTGATCCTTTAGATTAATAGATTTTTTAGATTCCTTGTATTCTTTAGGTTTTTTAGATTCTCTAGATTCTTTAGATATTTTAGATACTTTAGATTCTTTAGATTCTGTAGATTCTTTAGATACTTTAGTTCCTTTTGATTCTTTAGATTAAAAGATTTTTTAGATTCCTTGTATTCTTTAGATATTTTAGATTCTCTAGATTCTTTAGATTTTTTAGATTCTTTAGATTCTTTAGATTCTTTAGATTTTTAGATTCTTTAGATTCTTTAGATTCTTAAGATTCTTTAGATTCTTTAGATTCTTTAGGTTCGTTAGAATCTTTAGATTCTTTAGATTCCTTAGATTCTTTAGATTCTCTAGATTCTTTAGATTCTTTAGATTCTTTAGATTCTTTAGATTCTTTAGATTCTTTAGATTCTTTAGATTCTTTAGATACTTTAGATTCTTTAGATTCTTTAGTTACTTTAGTTTCTTTAGATTTTTTAGATTCTTTAGATTCTTTAGATCCTCTAGATTCTTTAGATTCTTTAGATTCTTTGGATTCTTTAGATTCTTTAGATTCTTTAGATTCTTTAGGTGCTTTAGATTCTTTAGATTCTTTAGATTCTTTAGATTCTTTAGATTCTTTAGATTCTTTAGATTCTTTAGATTCTTTAGATTCTTTAGATTCTTTAGATTCTTTAGATTCTTTAGATTCTTTAGATTCTTTAGATTCTTTAGATTCCTTAGATACTTTAGATTCTTTAGATACTTTAGATTCTTTAGATTCTTTAGATTCTTTGGATTCTTTAGATTCTTTAGATTCTTTAGATTCTTTAGATTCTTTAGATTCTTTAGGTTTTTTAGATTCTTTAGATTCTTTAGATTGTTTAGATTTTTTAGATTCTTTAGATTTTTTATATTCTTTAGTTCCTTTAGTTTCTTTAGATTCTTTAAATTTTTTAGATTCATTAGATTCTTTAGATTTTTTAGATTCTTTAGATACTTTAGATTGTTTAGATTCCTTAGTTTCTTTTGATCCTTTAGATTAATAGATTTTTTAGATTCCTTGTATTCTTTAGGTTTTTTAGATTCTCTAGATTCTTTAGATATTTTAGATACTTTAGATTCTTTAGATTCTGTAGATTCTTTAGATACTTTAGTTCCTTTTGATTCTTTAGATTAAAAGATTTTTTAGATTCCTTGTATTCTTTAGATATTTTAGATTCTCTAGATTCTTTAGATTTTTTAGATTCTTTAGATTCTTTAGATTCTTTAGATTTTTTAGATTCTTTAGATTCTTTAGATTCTTAAGATTCTTTAGATTCTTTAGATTCTTTAGGTTCGTTAGAATCTTTAGATTCTTTAAATTTTTTTGATTCTTTAGATTCTTTAGATTTTTAGATTCTTTAGATTCTTTAGATTCTTTAGATTCTTTAGATTCTTTAGATACTTTAGATTCTTTAGATTCTTTAGATTCTTTAGATTTTTTAGATTCTTTAGATTCTTTAGATTCTTTAGATTCTTTAGATTCTTTAGATTTTTTAGATTTTTTAGATTCTTTAGGTTCTTTAGATTGTTTAGATTCTTTAGATTCTTTAGGTCCTTTAGTTTCTTTTGATTCTTTAGATTAATAGATTTTTTAGATTCCTTGGATTTTTTAGATTTTCTAGATTCTTTAGATTCTTTAGATTTTTTAGATTCTTTAGATTTTTTAGATTCTTTAGATTTTTTAGATTCTTTGGATTTTTTAGATTCTTTAGATTTTTTAGGTTCGTTAGAATCTTTAGATTCTTTAGATTTCTTTGATTCTTTAGATTCTTCAGATTTTTTAGATTCTTTAGATTCTTTAGATTCTTTAGATTCTTTAGATTCTTTAGATTCTTTAGATTCTTTAGATTCTTTAGATTCTTTAGATTCTTTAGATTCTTTAGATTCTTTAGATTCTTTAGATTCTTTAGATTCTTTAGATTCTTTAGATTCTTTAGATTCTTTAGATTCTTTAGATTCTTTAGATTCTTTAGATTCTTTAGATTCTTTAGATTCTTTAGATTCTTTAGATTCTTTAGATTCTTTAGATTCTTTAGATTCTTTTGATTCTTTAGATTAATAGGTTTTTTAGATTCCTTGGATTTTTTAGATTCCTTGTATTCTTTAGATTTTTTAGATTCTCTAGATTCTTTAGATTTTTTAGATTCTTTAGATTCTTTAGATCCTTAAGATTCTTTAGATTCTTTAGATTCTTTAGATTCTTTAGATTCTGTAGATTCTTTAGATTCTTTAGATTCTTTAGATTCTTTAGATTCTTTAGATTCTTTAGATTCTTTAGATTCTTTAGATTCTTTAGTTTCTTTAGTTTCTTTAGATACTTTAGTTTCTTTAGATTCTTTAGATTCTTTAGATTCTTTAGATTCTTTAGATTCTTTAGATTCTTTAGATTCTTTAGATTCTTTAGATTCTTTAGATTCTTTAGATTCTTTAGATTCTTTAGATTCTTTAGATTCTTTAGATTCTTTAGATTCTTTAGATTCTTTAGATTCTTTAGATTCTTTAGATTCTTTAGATTCTTTAGATTGTTTAGATTCCTTAGTTTCTTTTGATTCTTTAGATTAATAGATTTTTTAGATTCCTTGGATTTTTTAGATTTTCTAGATTCTTTAGATTCTTTAGATTTTTTAGATTCTTTAGATTTTTTAGATTCTTTAGATTTTTTAGATTCTTTGGATTTTTTAGATTCTTTAGATTTTTTAGGTTCGTTAGAATCTTTAGATTCTTTAGATTTCTTTGATTCTTTAGATTCTTCAGATTTTTTAGATTCTTTAGATTCTTTAGATTCTTTAGATTCTTTAGATTCTTTAGATTCTTTAGATTCTTTAGATTCTTTAGATTCTTTAGATTCTTTAGATTCTTTAGATTCTTTAGATTCTTTAGATTCTTTAGATTCTTTAGATTCTTTAGATTCTTTAGATTCTTTAGATTCTTTAGATTCTTTAGATTCTTTAGATTCTTTAGATTCTTTAGATTCTTTAGATTCTTTAGATTCTTTAGATTCTTTAGATTCTTTAGATTCTTTTGATTCTTTAGATTAATAGGTTTTTTAGATTCCTTGGATTTTTTAGATTCCTTGTATTCTTTAGATTTTTTAGATTCTCTAGATTCTTTAGATTTTTTAGATTCTTTAGATTCTTTAGATCCTTAAGATTCTTTAGATTCTTTAGATTCTTTAGATTCTTTAGATTCTGTAGATTCTTTAGATTCTTTAGATTCTTTAGATTCTTTAGATTCTTTAGATTCTTTAGATTCTTTAGATTCTTTAGATTCTTTAGTTTCTTTAGTTTCTTTAGATACTTTAGTTTCTTTAGATTCTTTAGATTCTTTAGATTCTTTAGATTCTTTAGATTCTTTAGATTCTTTAGATTCTTTAGATTCTTTAGATTCTTTAGATTCTTTAGATTCTTTAGATTCTTTAGATTCTTTAGATTCTTTAGATTCTTTAGATTCTTTAGATTCTTTAGATTCTTTAGATTCTTTAGATTCTTTAGATTCTTTAGATTCTTTAGATTGTTTAGATTCCTTAGTTTCTTTTGATCCTTTAGATTAATAGATTTTTTAGATTCCTTGTATTCTTTAGGTTTTTTAGATTCTCTAGATTCTTTAGATATTTTAGATACTTTAGATTCTTTAGATTCTGTAGATTCTTTAGATACTTTAGTTCCTTTTGATTCTTTAGATTAAAAGATTTTTTAGATTCCTTGTATTCTTTAGATATTTTAGATTCTCTAGATTCTTTAGATTTTTTAGATTCTTTAGATTCTTTAGATTCTTTAGATTTTTTAGATTCTTTAGATTCTTTAGATTCTTAAGATTCTTTAGATTCTTTAGATTCTTTAGGTTCGTTAGAATCTTTAGATTCTTTAGATTTTTTTGATTCTTTAGATTCTTTAGATTTTTAGATTCTTTAGATTCTTTAGATTCTTTAGATTCTTTAGATTCTTTAGATACTTTAGATTCTTTAGATTCTTTAGATTCTTTAGATTTTTTAGATTCTTTAGATTCTTTAGATTCTTTAGATTCTTTAGATTCTTTAGATTCTTTAGATTTTTTAGATTCTTTAGATACTTTAGATTGTTTAGATTCCTTAGTTTCTTTTGATCCTTTAGATTAATAGATTTTTTAGATTCCTTGTATTCTTTAGGTTTTTTAGATTCTCTAGATTCTTTAGATATTTTAGATACTTTAGATTCTTTAGATTCTGTAGATTCTTTAGATACTTTAGTTCCTTTTGATTCTTTAGATTAAAAGATTTTTTAGATTCCTTGTATTCTTTAGATATTTTAGATTCTCTAGATTCTTTAGATTTTTTAGATTCTTTAGATTCTTTAGATTCTTTAGATTTTTTAGATTCTTTAGATTCTTTAGATTCTTAAGATTCTTTAGATTCTTTAGATTCTTTAGGTTCGTTAGAATCTTTAGATTCTTTAAATTTTTTTGATTCTTTAGATTCTTTAGATTTTTAGATTCTTTAGATTCTTTAGATTCTTTAGATTCTTTAGATTCTTTAGATACTTTAGATTCTTTAGATTCTTTAGATTCTTTAGATTTTTTAGATTCTTTAGATTCTTTAGATTCTTTAGATTCTTTAGATTCTTTAGATTTTTTAGATTTTTTAGATTCTTTAGGTTCTTTAGATTGTTTAGATTCTTTAGATTCTTTAGGTCCTTTAGTTTCTTTTGATTCTTTAGATTAATAGATTTTTTAGATTCCTTGGATTTTTTAGATTTTCTAGATTCTTTAGATTCTTTAGATTTTTTAGATTCTTTAGATTTTTTAGATTCTTTAGATTTTTTAGATTCTTTGGATTTTTTAGATTCTTTAGATTTTTTAGGTTCGTTAGAATCTTTAGATTCTTTAGATTTCTTTGATTCTTTAGATTCTTCAGATTTTTTAGATTCTTTAGATTCTTTAGATTCTTTAGATTCTTTAGATTCTTTAGATTCTTTAGATTCTTTAGATTCTTTAGATTCTTTAGATTCTTTAGATTCTTTAGATTCTTTAGATTCTTTAGATTCTTTAGATTCTTTAGATTCTTTAGATTCTTTAGATTCTTTAGATTCTTTAGATTCTTTAGATTCTTTAGATTCTTTAGATTCTTTAGATTCTTTAGATTCTTTAGATTCTTTAGATTCTTTAGATTCTTTTGATTCTTTAGATTAATAGGTTTTTTAGATTCCTTGGATTTTTTAGATTCCTTGTATTCTTTAGATTTTTTAGATTCTCTAGATTCTTTAGATTTTTTAGATTCTTTAGATTCTTTAGATCCTTAAGATTCTTTAGATTCTTTAGATTCTTTAGATTCTTTAGATTCTGTAGATTCTTTAGATTCTTTAGATTCTTTAGATTCTTTAGATTCTTTAGATTCTTTAGATTCTTTAGATTCTTTAGATTCTTTAGTTTCTTTAGTTTCTTTAGATACTTTAGTTTCTTTAGATTCTTTAGATTCTTTAGATTCTTTAGATTCTTTAGATTCTTTAGATTCTTTAGATTCTTTAGATTCTTTAGATTCTTTAGATTCTTTAGATTCTTTAGATTCTTTAGATTCTTTAGATTCTTTAGATTCTTTAGATTCTTTAGATTCTTTAGATTCTTTAGATTCTTTAGATTCTTTAGATTCTTTAGATTGTTTAGATTCCTTAGTTTCTTTTGATCCTTTAGATTAATAGATTTTTTAGATTCCTTGTATTCTTTAGGTTTTTTAGTTTCTCTAGATTCTTTAGATATTTTAGATACTTTAGATTCTTTAGATTCTGTAGATTCTTTAGATACTTTAGTTCCTTTTGATTCTTTAGATTAAAAGATTTTTTAGATTCCTTGTATTCTTTAGATATTTTAGATTCTCTAGATTCTTTAGATTTTTTAGATTCTTTAGATTCTTTAGATTCTTTAGATTTTTTAGATTCTTTAGATTCTTTAGATTCTTAAGATTCTTTAGATTCTTTAGATTCTTTAGGTTCGTTAGAATCTTTAGATTCTTTAGATTTTTTTGATTCTTTAGATTCTTTAGATTTTTAGATTCTTTAGATTCTTTAGATTCTTTAGATTCTTTAGATTCTTTAGATACTTTAGATTCTTTAGATTCTTTAGATTCTTTAGATTTTTTAGATTCTTTAGATTCTTTAGATTCTTTAGATTCTTTAGATTCTTTAGATTCTTTAGATTTTTTAGATTTTTTAGATTCTTTAGGTTCTTTAGATTGTTTAGATTCTTTAGATTCTTTAGGTCCTTTAGTTTCTTTTGATTCTTTAGATTAATAGATTTTTTAGATTCCTTGGATTTTTTAGATTTTCTAGATTCTTTAGATTCTTTAGATTTTTTAGATTCTTTAGATTTTTTAGATTCTTTAGATTTTTTAGATTCTTTGGATTTTTTAGATTCTTTAGATTTTTTAGGTTCGTTAGAATCTTTAGATTCTTTAGATTTCTTTGATTCTTTAGATTCTTCAGATTTTTTAGATTCTTTAGATTCTTTAGATTCTTTAGATTCTTTAGATTCTTTAGATTCTTTAGATTCTTTAGATTCTTTAGATTCTTTAGATTCTTTAGATTCTTTAGATTCTTTAGATTCTTTAGATTCTTTAGATTCTTTAGATTCTTTAGATTCTTTAGATTCTTTAGATTCTTTAGATTCTTTAGATTCTTTAGATTCTTTTGATTCTTTAGATTAATAGGTTTTTTAGATTCCTTGGATTTTTTAGATTCCTTGTATTCTTTAGATTTTTTAGATTCTCTAGATTCTTTAGATTTTTTAGATTCTTTAGATTCTTTAGATCCTTAAGATTCTTTAGATTCTTTAGATTCTTTAGATTCTTTAGATTCTGTAGATTCTTTAGATTCTTTAGATTCTTTAGATTCTTTAGATTCTTTAGATTCTTTAGATTCTTTAGATTCTTTAGATTCTTTAGATTCTTTAGATTCTTTAGTTTCTTTAGTTTCTTTAGATACTTTAGTTTCTTTAGATTCTTTAGATTCTTTAGATTCTTTAGATTCTTTAGATTCTTTAGATTCTTTAGATTCTTTAGATTCTTTAGATTCTTTAGATTCTTTAGATTCTTTAGATTCTTTAGATTCTTTAGATTCTTTAGATTCTTTAGATTCTTTAGATTCTTTAGATTCTTTAGATTCTTTAGATTCTTTAGATTCTTTAGATTCTTTAGATTCTTTAGATTCTTTAGATTCTTTAGATTCTTTAGATTCTTTAGATTCTTTAGAGTCTTTAGATTCTTTAGATTCTCTAGATTCTTTAGATTCTTTAGATTCTTTAGATTCTTTAGATTCTTTTGATTCTTTAGATTCTTTAGATTCTTTAGATTCTTTAGATTCTTTAGATTCTTTGGATTCTTTAGATTCTTTAGATTCTTTAGATTCTTTAGATTCTTTAGTTTCTTTTGATTCTTTAGATTAATAGATTTTTTAGATTCCTTGGATTTTTTAGTTTTTTTAAATTCTTTAGATTTTTTAGATTTTTTAGATTTTTTAGATTCTTTGGATTTTTTAGATTCTTTAGATTCTTTAGATTTTTTAGATTCTTTAAATTCTTTAGATCCTTTAGATTCTTTAGATTCTTTAGATTCTTTAGATTCTTTAGATTCTGTAGATTCTTTAGATACTTTAGATTCTTTAGATTCTTTATATTCTTTAGATTCTTTAGATACTTTAGATTCTTTAGATTCTTTAGATTCTTTAGATTCTTTAGATTCTTTAGATTCTTTAGATTCTTTAGATTCTTTAGATTCTTTAGATTCTTTAGATTCTTTAGATTCTTTAGATTCTTTAGATTCTTTAGATTTTTTAGATTCTTTAGATTCCTTAGATTCTTTAGATTAATAGATTTTTTAGATTCCTTGGATTTTTTAGATTCTTTAGATTTTTTAGATTCTTTAGATTCTTTAGATTCTTTAGATTCTTTAGATTCTTTAGATTCTTTAGATTCTTTAGATTCTTTAGATTCTTTAGATTCTTTAGATTCTTTAGATTCTTTAGATTCTTTAGATTCTTTAGAGTCTTTAGATTCTTTAGATTCTCTAGATTCTTTAGATTCTTTAGATTCTTTAGATTCTTTAGATTCTTTTGATTCTTTAGATTCTTTAGATTCTTTAGATTCTTTAGATTCTTTAGATTCTTTGGATTCTTTAGATTCTTTAGATTCTTTAGATTCTTTAGATTCTTTAGTTTCTTTTGATTCTTTAGATTAATAGATTTTTTAGATTCCTTGGATTTTTTAGTTTTTTTAAATTCTTTAGATTTTTTAGATTCTTTAGATTTTTTAGATTCTTTGGATTTTTTAGATTCTTTAGATTCTTTAGATTTTTTAGATTCTTTAAATTCTTTAGATCCTTTAGATTCTTTAGATTCTTTAGATTCTTTAGATTCTTTAGATTCTGTAGATTCTTTAGATACTTTAGATTCTTTAGATTCTTTATATTCTTTAGATTCTTTAGATACTTTAGATTCTTTAGATTCTTTAGATTCTTTAGATTCTTTAGATTCTTTAGATTCTTTAGATTCTTTAGATTCTTTAGATTCTTTAGATTCTTTAGATTCTTTAGATTCTTTAGATTCTTTAGATTCTTTAGATTTTTTAGATTCTTTAGATTCCTTAGATTCTTTAGATTAATAGATTTTTTAGATTCCTTGGATTTTTTAGATTCTTTAGATTTTTTAGATTCTTTAGATTCTTTAGAAACTTTGGATTTTATAGATTCCTTAGATTCTTTAGATTCTTTAGATTCTTTAGATTATTTAGATTCTTTAGATTCTTTAGATCCTTTGGATTCTTTAGATTCTTTAGATTCTTTAAATTCTTTAAATTCTTTAGATTCTTTAGAATCTTTAGATTCTTTAGATTCTTTAGATTCTTTAGATTCTTTAGATCCTTTAGATTCTTTAGATTCTTTAGATTCTTTAAATTCTTTAAATTCTTTAGATTCTTTAAATTCTTTAGATCCTTTAGATTCTTTAGATTCTTTAGATTCTTTAGATTCTTTAGATTCTGTAGATTCTTTAGATACTTTAGATTCTTTAGATTCTTTATATTCTTTAGATTCTTTAGATACTTTAGATTCTTTAGATTCTTTAGATTCTTTAGATTCTTTAGATTCTTTAGATTCTTTAGATTCTTTAGATTCTTTTGATTCTTTAGATTCTTTAGATTCTTTAGATTCTTTAGATTCTTTAGATTCTTTGGATTCTTTAGATTCTTTAGATTCTTTAGATTCTTTAGATTCTTTAGTTTCTTTTGATTCTTTAGATTAATAGATTTTTTAGATTCCTTGGATTTTTTAGTTTTTTTAAATTCTTTAGATTTTTTAGATTCTTTAGATTTTTTAGATTCTTTGGATTTTTTAGATTCTTTAGATTCTTTAGATTTTTTAGATTCTTTAAATTCTTTAGATCCTTTAGATTCTTTAGATTCTTTAGATTCTTTAGATTCTTTAGATTCTGTAGATTCTTTAGATACCTTAGATTCTTTAGATTCTTTATATTCTTTAGATTCTTTAGATACTTTAGATTCTTTAGATTCTTTAGATTCTTTAGATTCTTTAGATTCTTTAGATTCTTTAGATTCTTTAGATTCTTTAGATTCTTTAGATTCTTTAGATTCTTTAGATTCTTTAGATTCTTTAGATTCTTTAGATTTTTTAGATTCTTTAGATTCCTTAGATTCTTTAGATTAATAGATTTTTTAGATTCCTTGGATTTTTTAGATTCTTTAGATTTTTTAGATTCTTTAGATTCTTTAGAAACTTTGGATTTTATAGATTCCTTAGATTCTTTAGATTCTTTAGATTCTTTAGATTCTTTAGATTATTTAGATTCTTTAGATTCTTTAGATTCTTTAGATCCTTTAGATTCTTTAGATTCTTTAGATTCTTTAAATTCTTTAAATTCTTTAAATTCTTTAGATTCTTTAGATTCTTTAGAATCTTTAGATTCTTTAGATTCTTTAGATTCTTTAGATTCTTTAGATTCTTTAGATTCTTTAGATTCTTTAGATTCTTTAGATTCTTTAGATTCTTTAGATTCTTTAGATTCTTTAGATTCTTTAGATTCTTTAGATTCTTTAGATTTTTTAGATTCTTTAGATTCCTTAGATTCTTTAGATTAATAGATTTTTTAGATTCCTTGGATTTTTTAGATTCTTTAGATTTTTTAGATTCTTTAGATTCTTTAGAAACTTTGGATTTTATAGATTCCTTAGATTCTTTAGATTCTTTAGATTCTTTAGATTCTTTAGATTCTTTAGATTCTTTAGATTATTTAGATTCTTTAGATTCTTTAGATCCTTTGGATTCTTTAGATTCTTTAGATTCTTTAAATTCTTTAAATTCTTTAGATTCTTTAGAATCTTTAGATTCTTTAGATTCTTTAGATTCTTTAGATTCTTTAGATCCTTTAGATTCTTTAGATTCTTTAGATTCTTTAAATTCTTTAAATTCTTTAGATTCTTTAGAATCTTTAGATTCTTTAGATTCTTTAGATTCTTTAGATTCTTTAGATCCTTTAGATACTTTAGATTCTTTAGATTCTTTAGATTCTTTAGATTCTTTAGATTCTTTAGATTCTTTAGATACTTTAGATTCTTTAGATTCTTTAGTTACTTTAGTTTCTTTAGATTTTTTAGATTCTTTAGATTCTTTAGATCCTCTAGATTCTTTAGATTCTTTGGATTCCTTAGATTCTTTAGATTCTTTAGATTCTTTAGGTTCTTTAGATTCTTTAGATTCTTTAGATTCTTTAGATTCTTTAGATTCTTTAGATTCTTTAGATTCTTTAGATTCTTTAGATTCTTTAGATTCTTTAGATTCTTTAGATTCTTTAGATTCTTTAGATTCTTTAGATTCTTTAGATTCCTTAGATACTTTAGATTCTTTAGATACTTTAGATTCTTTAGATTCTTTAGATTCTTTGGATTCTTTAGATTCTTTAGATTCTTTAGATTCTTTAGATTCTTTAGATTCTTTAGGTTTTTTAGATTCTTTAGATTCTTTAGATTGTTTAGATTTTTTAGATTCTTTAGATTTTTTATATTCTTTAGTTCCTTTAGTTTCTTTAGATTCTTTAAATTTTTTAGATTCATTAGATTCTTTAGATTTTTTAGATTCTTTAGATACTTTAGATTGTTTAGATTCCTTAGTTTCTTTTGATCCTTTAGATTAATAGATTTTTTAGATTCCTTGTATTCTTTAGGTTTTTTAGATTCTCTAGATTCTTTAGATATTTTAGATACTTTAGATTCTTTAGATTCTGTAGATTCTTTAGATACTTTAGTTCCTTTTGATTCTTTAGATTAAAAGAATTTTTAGATTCCTTGTATTCTTTAGATATTTTAGATTCTCTAGATTCTTTAGATTTTTTAGATTCTTTAGATTCTTTAGATTCTTTAGATTTTTTAGATTCTTTAGATTCTTTAGATTCTTAAGATTCTTTAGATTCTTTAGATTCTTTAGGTTCGTTAGAATCTTTAGATTCTTTAGATTTTTTTGATTCTTTAGATTCTTTAGATTTTTAGATTCTTTAGATTCTTTAGATTCTTTAGATTCTTTAGATTCTTTAGATTCTTTAGATACTTTAGATTCTTTAGATTCTTTAGATTCTTTAGATTTTTTAGATTCTTTAGATTCTTTAGATTCTTTATATTCTTTAGATTCTTTAGATTCTTTAGATTCTTTAGATTTTTTAGATTCTTTAGGTTCTTTAGATTGTTTAGATTCTTTAGATTCTTTAGGTCCTTTAGTTTCTTTTGATTCTTTAGATTAATAGATTTTTTAGATTCCTTGGATTTTTTAGATTTTCTAGATTCTTTAGATTCTTTAGATTTTTTAGATTCTTTAGATTTTTTAGATTCTTTAGATTTTTTAGATTCTTTGGATTTTTTAGATTCTTTAGATTTTTTAGGTTCGTTAGAATTTTTAGATTCTTTAGATTTCTTTGATTCTTTAGATTCTTCAGATTTTTTAGATTCTTTAGATTCTTTAGATTCTTTAGATTCTTTAGATTCTTTAGATTCTTTAGATTCTTTAGATTCTTTAGATTCTTTAGATTCTTTAGATTCTTTAGATTCTTTAGATTCTTTAGATTCTTTAGATTCTTTAGATTCTTTAGATTCTTTAGATTCTTTAGATTCTTTAGATTCTTTAGATTCTTTAGATTCTTTAGATTCTTTAGATTCTTTAGATTCTTTAGATTCTTTTGATTCTTTAGATTAATAGGTTTTTTAGATTCCTTGGATTTTTTAGATTCCTTGTATTCTTTAGATTTTTTAGATTCTCTAGATTCTTTAGATTTTTTAGATTCTTTAGATTCTTTAGATCCTTAAGATTCTTTAGATTCTTTAGATTCTTTAGATTCTTTAGATTCTGTAGATTCTTTAGATTCTTTAGATTCTTTAGATTCTTTAGATTCTTTAGTTTCTTTTGATTCTTTAGATTAATAGATTTTTTAGATTCCTTGGATTTTTTAGTTTTTTTAAATTCTTTAGATTTTTTAGATTCTTTAGATTTTTTAGATTCTTTAGATTCTTTGGTTTCTTTAGATTCTTTAGATTCTTTAGATTTTTTAGATTCTTTAAATTCTTTAGATCCTTTAGATTATTTAGATTCTTTAGATTCTTTAGATTCTTTAGATTCTGTAGATTCTTTAGATACTTTAGATTCTTTAGATTCTTTATATTCTTTAGATTCTTTAGATACTTTAGATTCTTTAGATTCTTTAGATTCTTTAGATTCTTTAGATTCTTTAGATTCTTTAGATTCTTTAGATTCTTTAGATTCTTTAGATTCTTTAGATTCTTTAGATTCTTTAGATTCTTTAGATTCTTTAGATTCTTTAAATTTTTTAGATTCTTTAGATTCCTTAGATTCTTTAGATTAATAGATTTTTTAGATTCCTTGGATTTTTTAGATTCTTTAGATTTTTTAGATTCTTTAGATTCTTTAGAAACTTTGGATTTTATAGATTCCTTAGATTCTTTAGATTCTTTAGATTCTTTAGATTATTTAGATTCTTTAGATTCTTTAGATCCTTTGGATTCTTTAGATCCTTTAGATTCTTTAAATTCTTTAAATTCTTTAGATTCTTTAGAATCTTTAGATTCTTTAGATTCTTTAGATTCTTTAGATTCTTTGGATCCTTTAGATTCTTTAGATTCTTTAGATTCTTTAAATTCTTTAAATTCTTTAGATTCTTTAGAATCTTTAGATTCTTTAGATTCCTTAGATTCTTTAGATTCTTTAGATTCTTTAGATCCTTTAGATTCTTTAGATTCTTTAGATTCTTTAAATTCTTTAAATTCTTTAGATTCTTTAGAATCTTTAGATTCTTTAGATTCCTTAGATTCTTTAGATTCTCTAGATTCTTTAGATTCTTTAGATTCTTTAGATTCTTCAGATTTTTTAGATACTTTAGATTCTTTAGATTCTTTAGATTCTTTAGATTCTTTAGATTCTTCAGATTCTTTAGATTTTTTAGATTCTTTAGATTCTTAAGTTACTTTAGTTTCTTTAGATTTTTTAGATCCTTTAGATTTTTAGATTCTCTAGATTCTTTAGATTCTTCAGATTTTTTGGATTCTTTAGATTCTTTAGATTCTTTAGATTCTTTAGATTCTTTAGATTCTTTAGATTCTTTAGATTCTTTAGATTCATTAGATTCTTTAGATTCTTTAGATTCTTTAGATTCTTTGGATTATTTAGATTCTTTAGATTCTTTAGATTCTTTAAATTCTTTAGATTCTTTAGAATCTTTAGATTCTTTAGATTCCTTAGATTCTTTAGATTCTCTAGATTCTTTAGATTCTTTAGATTCTTTAGATTCTTTAGATTCTTTAGATACTTTAGATTCTTTAGATTCTTTAGATTCTTTAGATTCTTTGGATTCTTTAGATTCTTCAGATTCTTTAGATTTTTTAGATTTTTTAGATTCTTTAGTTACTTTAGTTTCTTTAGATTTTTTAGATTCTTTAGAATCTTTAGATTCTCTAGATTCTTTAGATTCTTTAGATTCTTTGGATTCTTTAGATTCTTTAGATTCTTTAGATTCTTTAGATTCTTTAGATTCTTTAGATTCTTTAGATTCTTTAGATTCTTTAGATTCTTTAGATTCTTTAAATTCTTTAGATTCTTTAGATTCTTTAGATTCTTTAGATTCTTTAGGTTCTTTAGATTCTTTAGATTCTTTAGATTCTTTAGATTCTTTAGATTCTTTAGATTCTTTAGATTCTTTAGATTCTTTAGATTTTTTAGATTTTTTAGATTCATTAGTTACTTTAGTTTCTTTAGATTTTTTAGATTCTTTAGATTCTTTATATTCTCTAGATTCTTTAGATTCTTTAGATTCTTTGGATTCTTTAGATTCTTTAGATTCTTTAGATTCTTTAGATTCTTTAGATTCTTTGGATTCTTTAGATTCTTTAGATTCTTTAGATACTTTAGATTCTTTAGATTCTTTAGATTCTTTAGATTCTTTGGATTCTTTAGATTCTTTAGATTCTTTAGATTCTTTAGATTCTTTAGATACTTTAGATTGTTTAGATTCCTTAGTTTCTTTTGATCCTTTAGATTAATAGATTTTTTAGATTCCTTGTATTCTTTAGATTTTTTAGATTCTCTAGATTCTTTAGATATTTTAGATACTTTAGATTCTTTAGATTCTGTAGATTCTTTAGATACTTTAGTTTCTTTTGATTCTTTAGATTAATAGAATTTTTAGATTCCTTGTATTCTTTAGATTTTTTAGATTCTCTAGATTCTTTAGATTTTTTAGATTCTTTAGATTCTTTAGATCCTTAAGATTCTTTAGATTCTTTAGATTCTTTAGATTCTGTAGATTCTGTAGATTCTTTAGTTTCTTTAGATTTTTTAGATTATTTAGATTCTTTAGATTCTTAAGATTCTTTAGATTCTTTAGATTCTTTAGGTTCGTTAGAATCTTTAGATTCTTTAGATTTTTTTGATTCTTTAGATTCTTTAGATTTTTAGATTCTTTAGATTCTTTAGATTCTTTAGATTCCTTAGATTCTTTAGATTCTTTAGATTCTTTAGATTTTTTAGATTCTTTAGATTCTTTAGATTGTTTAGATTCTTTAGATTCTTTAGGTCCTTTAGTTTCTTTTGATTCTTTAGATTAATAGATTTTTTAGATTCCTTGGATTTTTTAGATTTTCTAGATTCTTTAGATTCTTTAGATTTTTTAGATTCTTTAGATTCTTTAGATTCTTTAGATTCTTTAGATACTTTAGATTCTTTAGATTCTTTAGATTCTTTTGATTCTTTAGATTAATAGATTTTTTAGATTCCTTGGCTTTTATAGGTTTTTTAGATTCTTTAGATTTTTTAGATTCTTTAGATTTTTTAGATTCTTTGGATTTTTTAGATTCTTTAGATTCTTTAGATTCTTTAGGTTCGTTAGAATCTTTAGATTCTTTAGATTTCTTTGATTCTTTAGATTCTTTAGATTTTTTAGATTCTTTAGATTCTTTAGATTCTTTAGATTCTTTAGATTCTTTAGATTCTTTAGATTCTTTAGATTCTTTAGATTCTTTAGATTCTTTAGATTCTTTAGATTCTTTAGATTCTTTAGATTCTTTAGACCCTTTAGATTCTTTAGATTCTTTAAATTCTTTAAATTCTTTAGATTTTTTAGAATCTTTAGATTCTTTAGATTCTTTAGATCCTTTAGATTTTTTAGATTCTTTAGATTCTTTAAATTCTTTAAATTCTTTAGATTCTTTAGAATCTTTAGATTCTTTAGATTCCGTAGATTCTTTAGATTGTTTAGATTCTTTAGATCCTTTAGATTCTTTAGATTCTTTAGATTCTTTAAATTCTTTAAATTCCTTAGATTCTTTAGAATCTTTAGATTCTTTAGATTCCTTAGATTCTTTAGATTCCTTAGATTCTTTAGATTCTCTAGATTCTTTAGATTCTTTAGATTCTTTAGATTTTTCAGATTTTTTAGATACTTTAGATTCTTTAGATTCTTTAGATTCTTTAGATTCTTTAGATTCTTTAGATTCTTTAGATTCTTTAGATTCTTTAGATTCCTTAGATTCTTTAGATTCTCTAGATTCTTTAGATTCTTTAGATTCTTTAGATTCTTTAGATTCTTTAGATTCTTTAGATTCTTTAGATTCTTTAGATTCTTTAGATTCTTTAGATTCTTTAGATTCTTTAGATTCTTTAGATTCTTTAGATTCTTTAGATTCTTTAGATTCTTTAGATTCTTTAGATTCTTTAGATTTTTTAGATTCTTTAGGTTTTTTAGATTGTTTAGATTCTTTAGATTCTTTAGGTCCTTTAGTTTCTTTTGATTCTTTAGATTAATAGATTTTTTAGATTCCTTGGATTTTTTAGATTTTCTAGATTCTTTAGATTCTTTAGATTTTTTAGATTCTTTAGATTTTTTAGATTCTTTAGATTTTTTAGATTCTTTGGATTTTTTAGATTCTTTAGATTTTTTAGGTTCGTTAGAATCTTTAGATTCTTTAGATTTCTTTGATTCTTTAGATCCTTCAGATTTTTTAGATTCTTTAGATTCTTTAGATTCTTTAGATTCTTTAGATTCTTTAGATTCTTTAGATTCTTTAGATTCTTTAGATTCTTTAGATTCTTTAGATTCTTTAGATTCTTTAGATTCTTTAGATTCTTTAGATTCTTTAGATTCTTTAGATTCTTTAGATTCTTTAGATTGTTTAGATTCTTTAGATTCTTTAGTTTGTTTAGATTCTTTAGATTCTTTAGATTCTTTAGATTCTTTAGATTCTTTAGATTCTTTAGATTCTTTAGATTCTTTAGTTTCTTTAGATTGTTTAGATTCTTTAGATTCTTTAGATTCTTTAGATTCTTTAGATTCTTTAGATTCTTTAGATTCTTTAGATTCTTTAGATTCTTTAGATTCTTTAGATTCTTTAGATTCTTTAGATTCTTTAGATTCTTTAGATTCTTTAGGTCCTTTAGATTCTTTAGATTCTTTAGTTTCTTTTGATTCTTTAGATTAATAGGTTTTTTAGATTCCTTGGATTTTTTAGATTCCTTGTATTCTTTAGATTTTTTAGATTCTCTAGATTCTTTAGATTTTTTAGATTCTTTAGATTCTTTAGATCCTTAAGATTCTTTAGATTCTTTAGATTCTTTAGATTCTTTAGATTCTGTAGATTCTTTAGATTCTTTAGATTCTTTAGATTCTTTAGATTCTTTAGATTCTTTATATTCTTTAGATTCTTTAGATTCTTTAGTTTCTTTAGTTTCTTTAGATAATTTAGTTTCTTTAGATTCTTTAGATTCTTTAGATTCTTTAGATTCTTTAGATTCTTTAGATTCTTTAGATTCTTTAGATTCTTTAGATCCTTTAGATTGTTTAGATTCTTTAGATTCTTTAGATTCTTTAGATTCTTTAGATTCTTTAGATTCTTTAGATTCTTTAGATTCTTTAGATTCTTTAGATTCTTTAGATTCTTTAGATTCTTTAGATTCTTTAGATTCTTTAGATTCTTTAGATTCTTTAGAGTCTTTAGATTCTTTAGATTCTCTAGATTCTTTAGATTCTTTAGATTCTTTAGATTCTTTAGATTCTTTTGATTCTTTAGATTCTTTAGATTCTATAGATTCTTTAGATTCTTTAGATTCTTTAGATTCTTTAGATTCTTTAGATTCTTTAGATTCTTTAGGTCCTTTAGATTCTTTAGATTCTTTAGTTTCTTTTGATTCTTTAGATTAATAGATTTTTTAGATTCCTTGGATTTTTTAGTTTTTTTTTTAAATTCTTTAGATTTTTTAGATTCTTTAGATTTTTTAGATTCTTTGGATTTTCTAGATTCTTTAGATTCTTTGGATTCTTTAGATTCTTTAGATTCTTTAGATTTTTTAGATCCTTTAAATTCTTTAGATCCTTTAGATTCTTTAGATTCTTTAGATTCTTTAGATTCTTTAGATTCTTTAGATTCTGTAGATTCATTAGATACTTTAAATTCTTTAGATTCTTTATATTCTTTAGATTCTTTAGATACTTTAGATTCTTTAGATTCTTTAGATTCTTTAGATTCTTTAGATTCTTTAGATTCTTTAGATTCTTTAGATTCTTTAGATTCTTTAGATTTTTTAGATTCTTTAGATTCCTTAGATTCTTTAGATTAATAGATTTTTTAGATTCCTTGGATTTTTTAGATTTTTTAGATTCTTTAGATTTTTTAGATTCTTTAGATTCTTTAGAAACTTTGGATTTTATAGATTCCTTAGATTCTTTAGATTCTTTAGATTCTTTAGATTATTTAGATTCTTTAGATTCTTCAGATCCTTTGGATTCTTTAGATTCTTTAGATTCTTTAAATTCTTTAAATTCTTTAGATTCTTTAGAATCTTTAGATTCTTTAGATTCTTTAGATTCTTTAGATCCTTTAGATTCTTTAGATTCTTTAGATTCTTTAAATTCTTTAAATTCTTTAGATTCTTTAGAATCTTTAGATTCTTTAGATTCCTTAGATTCTTTAGATTCTTTAGATTCTTTAGATTCTTTAGATCCTTTAGATTCTTTAGATTCTTTAGATTCTTTAAATTCTTTAAATTCTTTAGATTCTTTTGAATCTTTAGATTCTTTAGATTCCTTAGATTCTTTAGATTCTCTAGATTCTTTAGATTCTTTAGATTCTTTAGATTCTTCAGATTTTTTAGATACTTTAGATTCTTTAGATTCTTTAGATTCTTTAGATTCTTCAGATTCTTTAGATTTTTTAGATTCTTTAGATTCTTAAGTTACTTTAGTTTCTTTAGATTTTTTAGATCCTTTAGATTTTTAGATTCTCTAGATTCTTTAGATTCTTCAGATTTTTTGGATTCTTTAGATTCTTTAGATTCTTTAGATTCTTTAGATTCTTTCGATTCATTAGATTCTTTAGATTCTTTAGATTCTTTAGATTCTTTGGATTATTTAGATTCTTTAGATTCTTTAGATTCTTTAAATTCTTTAGATTCTTTAGAATCTTTAGATTCTTTAGATTCCTTAGATTCTTTAGATTCTCTAGATTCTTTAGATTCTTTAGATTCTTTAGATTCTTGAGATTCTTTAGATTCTTTAGATTCTTTAGATTCTTTAGATTCTTTAGATTCTTTGGATTCTTTAGATTCTTCAGATTCTTTAGATTTTTTAGATTTTTAGATTCTTTAGTTACTTTAGTTTCTTTAGATTTTTTAAATTCTTTAGATTCTTTAGATTCTCTAGATTCTTTAGATTCTTTAGATTCTTTGGATTCTTTAGATTCTTTAGATTCTTTAGATTCTTTAGATTTTTTAGATTCTTTAGATTCTTTAGATTCTTTAGATTCTTTAAATTCTTTAGATTCTTTAGATTCTTTAGATTCTTTAGATTCTTTAGGTTCTTTAGATTCTTTAGATTCTTTAGATTCTTTAGATTCTTTAGATTCTTTAGATTCTTTAGATTCTTTAGATTCTTTAGATTCTTTGGATTCTTTAGATTCTTCAGATTCTTTAGATTTTTTAGATTTTTTAGATTCTTTAGTTACTTTAGTTTCTTTAGATTTTTTAGATTCTTTAGATTCTTTATATTCTCTAGATTCTTTAGATTCTTTAGATTCTTTGGATTCTTTAGATTCTTTAGATTCTTTAGATTCTTTAGATTCTTTGGATTCTTTAGATTCTTTAGATTCTTTAGATTCTTTAGATTCTTTACATTCTTTAGATTCTTTAGATTCTTTAGATTCTTTAGATTCTTTAGATTCTTTAGATTCTTTAGATTCTTTGGATTCTTTAGATTCTTTAGATTCTTTAGATTCTTTAGATACTTTGGATCGTTTAGATTCCTTAGTTTCTTTTGATCCTTTAGATTAATAGATTTTTTAGATTCCTTGTTTTCTTTAGATTTTTTAGACTCTCTAGATTCTTTAGATATTTTAGATACTTTAGATTCTTTAGATTCTGTAGATTCTTTAGATTCTTTAGATTCTTTAGATTCTTTAGATTCTTTAGATTCTTTAGATTCTTTAGATTCTTTAGATTCTTTAGATTCTTTAAATTCTTTAAATTCTTTAGATTCTTTAGAATCTTTAGATTCTTTAGATATTTTAGATACTTTAGATTCTTTAGATTCTGTAGATTCTTTAGATTCTTTAGATTCTTTAGATTCTTTAGATTCTTTAGATTCTTTAGATTCTTTAGATTCTTTAGATTCTTTAGATTCTTTAGATTCTTTAAATTCTTTAAATTCTTTAGATTCTTTAGAATCTTTAGATTCTTTAGATTCTTTAGATTCTTTAGATTCTTTAGATTCTTTAGATTCTTTAGATTCTTTAGATTCTTTAGATTCATTAGATTCTTTAGATTCTTTAGATTCTTTAGATACTTTAGATTCTTTAGATTCTTTAAATTCTTTAAATTCTTTAGATTCTTTAGAATCTTTAGATTCTTTAGATTCTTTAGATTCTTTAGATTCTTTAGATTCTTTAGATTCTTTAGATACTTTAGATTCTTTAGATTCTTTAGATTCTTTAGATTCTTTAGATTCTTTAGATTCTGTAGATTCTTTAGATACTTTAGTTTCTTTTGATTCTTTAGATTAATAGATTTTTTAGATTCCTTGTTTTCTTTAGATTTTTTAGACTCTCTAGATTCTTTAGATATTTTAGATACTTTAGATTCTTTAGATTCTGTAGATTCTTTAGATTCTTTAGATTCTTTAGATTCTTTAGATTCTTTAGATTCCTTGGATTTTTTAGATTTTTTAGATTCTTTAGATTTTTTAGATTCTTTAGATTCTTTAGAAACTTTGGATTTTATAGATTCCTTAGATTCTTTAGATTCTTTAGATTCTTTAGATTATTTAGATTCTTTAGATTCTTTAGATCCTTTGGATTCTTTAGATTCTTTAGATTCTTTAAATTCTTTAAATTCTTTAGATTCTTTAGAATCTTTAGATTCTTTAGATTCTTTAGATTCTTTAGATCCTTTAGATTCTTTAGATTCTTTAGATTCTTTAAATTCTTTAAATTCTTTAGATTCTTTAGAATCTTTAGATTCTTTAGATTCCTTAGATTCTTTAGATTCTTTAGTTTCTTTAGATCCTTTAGATTCTTTAGATTCTTTAGATTCTTTAAATTCTTTAAATTCTTTAGATTCTTTAGAATCTTTAGATTCTTTAGATTCCTTAGATTCTTTAGATTCTCTAGATTCTTTAGATTCTTTAGATTCTTTAGATTCTTCAGATTTTTTAGATACTTTAGATTCTTTAGATTCTTTAGATTCTTTAGATTCTTTAGATTCTTCAGATTCTTTAGATTTTTTAGATTCTTTAGATTCTTAAGTTACTTTAGTTTCTTTAGATTTTTTAGATCCTTTAGATTTTTAGATTCTCTAGATTCTTTAGATTCTTCAGATTTTTTGGATTCTTTAGATTCTTTAGATTCTTTAGATTCTTTAGATTCTTTAGATTCTTTAGATTCTTTAGATTCTTTAGATTCTTTAGATTCATTAGATTCTTTAGATTCTTTAGATTCTTTAGATTCTTTAGATTCTTTGGATTATTTAGATTCTTTAGATTCTTTAGATTCTTTAAATTCTTTAGATTCTTTAGAATCTTTAGATTCTTTAGATTCCTTAGATTCTTTAGATTCTCTAGATTCTTTAGATTCTTTAGATTCTTTAGATTCTTTAGATTCTTTAGATACTTTAGATTCTTTAGAATCTTTAGATTTTTAGATTCTTTGGATTCTTTAGATTCTTCAGATTCTTTAGATTTTTTAGATTTATTAGATTCTTTAGTTACTTTAGTTTCTTTAGATTTTTTAGATTCTTTAGTTTCTTTAGATTCTCTAGATTCTTTAGATTCTTTAGATTCTTTGGATTCTTTAGATTCTTTAGATTCTTTAGATTTTTTAGATTCTTTAGATTCTTTAGATTCTTTAGATTCTTTAGATTCTTTAGATTCATTAGATTCTTTAGATTCTTTAGATTCTTTAGATTCTTTAGATTCTTTAGATTCTTTGGATTATTTAGATTCTTTAGATTCTTTAGATTCTTTAAATTCTTTAGATTCTTTAGAATCTTTAGATTCTTTAGATTCCTTAGATTCTTTAGATTCTCTAGATTCTTTAGATTCTTTAGATTCTTTAGATTCTTTAGATTCTTTAGATACTTTAGATTCTTTAGAATCTTTAGATTCTTTAGATTCTTTGGATTCTTTAGATTCTTCAGATTCTTTAGATTTTTTAGATTTATTAGATTCTTTAGTTACTTTAGTTTCTTTTGATTTTTTAGATTCTTTAGTTTCTTTAGATTCTCTAGATTCTTTAGATTCTTTAGATTCTTTGGATTCTTTAGATTCTTCAGATTCTTTAGATTTTTTAGATTTATTAGATTCTTTAGTTACTTTAGTTTCTTTAGATTTTTTAGATTCTTTAGTTTCTTTAGATTCTCTAGATTCTTTAGATTCTTTAGATTCTTTGGATTCTTTAGATTCTTTAGATTCTTTAGATTCTCTAGATTCTTTAGATTCTTTAGATTCTTTGGATTCTTTAGATTCTTCAGATTCTTTAGATTTTTTAGATTTTTAGATTCTTTAGTTACTTTAGTTTCTTTAGATTTTTTAAATTCTTTAGATTCTTTAGATTCTCTAGATTCTTTAGATTCTTTAGATTCTTTGGATTCTTTAGATTCTTTAGATTCTTTAGATTCTTTAGATTCTTTAGATTCTTTAGATTCTTTAGATTCTTTAGATTCTTTAGATTCTTTAGATTCTTTAGATTCTTTAAATTCTTTAGATTCTTTAGATTCTTTAGATTCTTTAGATTCTTTAGGTTCTTTAGATTCTTTAGATTCTTTAGATTCTTTAGATTCTTTAGATTCTTTAGATTCTTTAGATTCTTTAGATTCTTTGGATTCTTTAGATTCTTCAGATTCTTTAGATTTTTTAGATTTTTTAGATTCTATAGTTACTTTAGTTTCTTTAGATTTTTTAGATTCTTTAGATTCTTTATATTCTCTAGATTCTTTAGATTCTTTAGATTCTTTGGATTCTTTAGATTCTTTAGATTCTTTAGATTCTTTAGATTCTTTGGATTCTTTAGATTCTTTAGATTCTTTAGATTCTTTAGATTCTTTACATTCTTTAGATTCTTTAGATTCTTTAGATTCTTTAGATTCTTTAGATTCTTTAGATTCTTTAGATTCTTTGGATTCTTTAGATTCTTTAGATTCTTTAGATTCTTTAGATACTTTGGATCGTTTAGATTCCTTAGTTTCTTTTGATCCTTTAGATTAATAGATTTTTTAGATTCCTTGTTTTCTTTAGATTTTTTAGACTCTCTAGATTCTTTAGATATTTTAGATACTTTAGATTCTTTAGATTCTGTAGATTCTTTAGATTCTTTAGATTCTTTAGATTCTTTAGATTCTTTAGATTCTTTAGATTCTTTAGATTCTTTAGATTCTTTAGATTCTTTAGATTCTTTAGATACTTTAGATTCTTTAAATTCTTTAAATTCTTTAGATTCTTTAGAATCTTTAGATTCTTTAGATATTTTAGATACTTTAGATTCTTTAGATTCTGTAGATTCTTTAGATTCTTTAGATTCTTTAGATCCTTTAGATTCTTTAGATTCTTTAGATTCTTTAGATTCTTTAGATTCTTTAGATTCTTTAAATTCTTTAAATTCTTTAGATTCTTTAGAATCTTTAGATTCTTTAGATTCTTTAGATTCTTTAGATTCTTTAGATTCTTTAGATTCTTTAGATTCTTTAGATTCTTTAGATTCTTTAGATTCTTTAGATTCTTTAGATACTTTAGATTCTTTAGATTCTTTAGATTCTTTAGATTCTTTAGATTCTTTAGATTCTGTAGATTCTTTAGATACTTTAGTTTCTTTTGATTCTTTAGATTAATAGATTTTTTAGATTCCTTGTTTTCTTTAGATTTTTTAGACTCTCTAGATTCTTTAGATATTTTAGATACTTTAGATTCTTTAGATTCTGTAGATTCTTTAGATTCTTTAGATTCTTTAGATTCTTTAGATTCTTTAGATTTTTTAGATTCTTTAGATTCCTTAGATTCTTTAGATTAATAGATTTTTTAGATTCCTTGGATTTTTTAGATTTTTTAGATTCTTTAGATTTTTTAGATTCTTTAGATTCTTTAGAAACTTTGGATTTTATAGATTCCTTAGATTCTTTAGATTCTTTAGATTCTTTAGATTATTTAGATTCTTTAGATTCTTTAGATCCTTTGGATTCTTTAGATTCTTTAGATTCTTTAAATTCTTTAAATTCTTTAGATTCTTTAGAATCTTTAGATTCTTTAGATTCTTTAGATTCTTTAGATCCTTTAGATTCTTTAGATTCTTTAGATTCTTTAAATTCTTTAAATTCTTTAGATTCTTTAGAATCTTTAGATTCTTTAGATTCCTTAGATTCTTTAGATTCTTTAGTTTCTTTAGATCCTTTAGATTCTTTAGATTCTTTAGATTCTTTAAATTCTTTAAATTCTTTAGATTCTTTAGAATCTTTAGATTCTTTAGATTCCTTAGATTCTTTAGATTCTCTAGATTCTTTAGATTCTTTAGATTCTTTAGATTCTTCAGATTTTTTAGATACTTTAGATTCTTTAGATTCTTTAGATTCTTTAGATTCTTTAGATTCTTCAGATTCTTTAGATTTTTTAGATTCTTTAGATTCTTAAGTTACTTTAGTTTCTTTAGATTTTTTAGATCCTTTAGATTTTTAGATTCTCTAGATTCTTTAGATTCTTCAGATTTTTTGGATTCTTTAGATTCTTTAGATTCTTTAGATTCTTTAGATTCTTTAGATTCTTTAGATTCTTTAGATTCTATAGATTCTTTAGATTCATTAGATTCTTTAGATTCTTTAGATTCTTTAGATTCTTTAGATTCTTTGGATTATTTAGATTCTTTAGATTCTTTAGATTCTTTAAATTCTTTAGATTCTTTAGAATCTTTAGATTCTTTAGATTCCTTAGATTCTTTAGATTCTCTAGATTCTTTAGATTCTTTAGATTCTTTAGATTCTTTAGATTCTTTAGATACTTTAGATTCTTTAGAATCTTTAGATTCTTTAGATTCTTTGGATTCTTTAGATTCTTCAGATTCTTTAGATTTTTTAGATTTATTAGATTCTTTAGTTACTTTAGTTTCTTTAGATTTTTTAGATTCTTTAGTTTCTTTAGATTCTCTAGATTCTTTAGATTCTTTAGATTCTTTGGATTCTTTAGATTCTTTAGATTCTTTAGATTCTTTAGATTCTTTAGATTCTTTAGATTTTTAGATTCTTTAGATTCTTTAGATTCTTTAAATTCTTTAGATTCTTTAGATTCTTTAGATTCTTTAGATTCTTTAGGTTCTTTAGATTCTTTAGATTCTTTAGATTCTTTAGATTCTTTAGATTCTTTAGATTCTTTAGATTCTTTAGATTCTTTAGATTCTTTGGATTCTTTAGATTCTTCAGATTCTTTAGATTTTTTAGATTTTTTAGATTCTTTAGTTACTTTAGTTTCTTTAGATTTTTTAGATTCTTTAGATTCTTTAGATTCTCTAGATTCTTTAGATTCTTTAGATTCTTTGGATTCTTTAGATTCTTTAGATTCTTTAGATTCTTTAGATTCTTTGGATTCTTTAGATTCTGTAGATTCTGTAGATTCTTTAGATTCTTTAGATACTTTAGATTCTTTAGATTCTTTAGATTCTTTAGATTCTTTGGATTCTTTAGATTCTTTAGATTCTTTAGATTCTTTAGATACTTTAGATTGTTTAGATTCCTTAGTTTCTTTTGATCCTTTAGATTAATAGATTTTTTAGATTCCTTGTATTCTTTAGATTTTTTAGATTCTCTAGATTCTTTAGATATTTTAGATACTTTAGATTCTTTAGATTCTGTAGATTCTTTAGATACTTTAGTTTCTTTTGATTCTTTAGATTAATAGAATTTTTAGATTCCTTGTATTCTTTAGATTTTTTAGATTCTCTAGATTCTTTAGATTTTTTAGATTCTTTAGATTCTTTAGATCCTTAAGATTCTTTAGATTCTTTAGATTCTTTAGATTCTGTAGATTCTGTAGATTCTTTAGTTTCTTTAGATTTTTTAGATTATTTAGATTCTTTAGATTCTTAAGATTCTTTAGATTCTTTAGATTCTTTAGGTTCGTTAGAATCTTTAGATTCTTTAGATTTTTTTTGATTCTTTAGATTCTTTAGATTTTTAGATTCTTTAGATTCTTTAGATTCTTTAGATTCCTTAGATTCTTTAGATTCTTTAGATTCTTTAGATTTTTTAGATTCTTTAGATTCTTTAGATTGTTTAGATTCTTTAGATACTTTAGGTACTTTAGTTTCTTTTGATTCTTTAGATTAATAGATTTTTTAGATTCCTTGGATTTTTTAGATTTTCTAGATTCTTTAGATTCTTTAGATTTTTTAGATTCTTTAGATTCTTTAGATTCTTTAGATTCTTTAGATACTTTAGATTCTTTAGATTCTTTAGATTCTTTTGATTCTTTAGATTAATAGATTTTTTAGATTCCTTGGCTTTTATAGGTTTTTTAGATTCTTTAGATTTTTTAGATTCTTTAGATTTTTTAGATTCTTTGGATTTTTTAGATTCTTTAGATTCTTTAGATTCTTTAGGTTCGTTAGAATCTTTAGATTCTTTAGATTTCTTTGATTCTTTAGATTCTTTAGATTTTTTAGATTCTTTAGATTCTTTAGATTCTTTAGATTCTTTAGATTCTTTAGATTCTTTAGATTCTTTAGATTCTTTAGATTCTTTAGATTCTTTAGATTCTTTAGATTCTTTAGATTCTTTAGATCCTTTAGATTCTTTAGATTCTTTAAATTCTTTAAATTCTTTAGATTTTTTAGAATCTTTAGATTCTTTAGATTCTTTAGATTCTTTAGATCCTTTAGATTTTTTAGATTCTTTAGATTCTTTAAATTCTTTAAATTCTTTAGATTCTTTAGAATCTTTAGATTCTTTAGATTCCTTAGATTCTTTAGATTGTTTAGATTCTTTAGATCCTTTAGATTCTTTAGATTCTTTAGATTCTTTAAATTCTTTAAATTCTTTAGATTCTTTAGAATCTTTAGATTCTTTAGATTCCTTAGATTCCTTAGATTCTTTAGATTCTCTAGATTCTTTAGATTCTTTAGATTCTTTAGATTTTTCAGATTTTTTAGATACTTTAGATTCTTTAGATTCTTTAGATTCTTTAGATTCTTTAGATTCTTTAGATTCCTTAGATTCTTTAGATTCTTTAGATTCTCTAGATTCTTTAGATTCTTTAGATTCTTTAGATTCTTTAGATTCTTTAGATTCTTTAGATTCTTTAGATTCTTTAGATTCTTTAGATTCTTTAGATTCTTTAGATTCTTTAGATTCTTTAGATTCTTTAGATTCTTTAGATTCTTTAGATTCTTTAGATTCTTTAGATTCTTTAGATTCTTTAGATTCTTTAGATTCTTTAGATTCTTTGGATTATTTAGATTCTTTAGATTCTTTAGATTCTTTAAATTCTTTAGACTCTTTAGAATCTTTAGATTCTTTAGATTCCTTAGATTCTTTAGATTCTCTAGATTCTTTAGATTCTTTAGATTCTTTAGATTCTTTAGATTCTTTAGATTCTTTAGATTCTTTAGATTCTTTGGTTTCTTTAGATTCTTCAGATTCTTTAGATTTTTTAGATTTTTTAGATTCTTTAGTTACTTTAGTTTCTTTAGATTTTTTAGATTCTTTAGATTATTTAGATTCTCTAGATTCTTTAGATTCTTTAGATTCTTTGGATTCTTTAGATTCTTTAGACTCTTTAGATTCTTTAGATTCTTTAGATTCTTTAGATTCTTTAGATTCTTTAGATTCTTTAAATTCTTTAGATTCTTTAGATTCTTTAGATTCTTTAGATTCTTTAGGTTCTTTAGATTCTTTAGATTCTTTAGATTCTTTAGATTCTTTAGATTCTTTAGATTCTTTACATTCTTTAGATTCTTTAGATTCTTTAGATTCTTTAGATTCTTTAGATTCTTTAGATTCTTTAGATTCTTTGGATTCTTTAGATTCTTTAGATCCTTTAGATTCTTTAGATACTTTAGATTGTTTAGATTCCTTAGTTTCTTTTGATCCTTTAGATTAATAGATTTTTTAGATTCCTTGTTTTCTTTAGATTTTTTAGATTCTCTAGATTTTTTAGATATTTTAGATACTTTAGATTCTTTAGATTCTGTAGATTCTTTAGATACTTTAGTTTCTTTTGATTCTTTAGATTAATAGAATTTTTAGATTCCTTGTATTCTTTAGATTTTTTAGATTCTCTAGATTCTTTAGATTTTTTAGATTCTTTAGATTCTTTAGATCCTTAAGATTCTTTAGATTCTTTAGATTCTTTAGATTCTTTAGATTCTGTAGATTCTGTAGATTCTTTAGTTTCTTTAGATTTTTTAGATTATTTAGATTCTTTAGATTCTTAAGATTCTTTAGATTCTTTAGATTCTTTAGGTTCGTTAGAATCTTTAGATACTTTAGATTTTTTTGATTCTTTAGATTCTTTAGATTTTTAGATTCTTTAGATTCTTTAGATTCTTTAGATTCTTTAGATTCTTTAGATTCCTTAGATTCTTTAGATTCTTTAGATTCTTTAGATTTTTTAGATTCTTTAGATTCTTTAGATTGTTTAGATTCTTTAGATTCTTTAGGTCCTTTAGTTTCTTTTGATTCTTTAGATTAATAGAATTTTTAGATTCCTTGTATTCTTTAGATTTTTTAGATTCTCTAGATTCTTTAGATTTTTTAGATTCTTTAGATTCTTTAGATCCTTAAGATTCTTTAGATTCTTTAGATTCTTTAGATTCTTTAGATTCTGTAGATTCTGTAGATTCTTTAGATACTTTAGATTCTTTAGATTCTTTAGATTCTTTTGATTCTTTAGAATAATAGATTTTTTAGATTCCTTGGCTTTTATAGGTTTTTTAGATTCTTTAGATTTTTTAGATTCTTTAGATTTTTTAGATTCTTTAGATTCTTTAGATTCTTTAGGTTCGTTAGAATCTTTAGATTCTTTAGATTTCTTTGATTCTTTAGATTCTTTAGATTTTTTAGATTCTTTAGATTCTTTAGATTCTTTAGATTCTTTAGATTCTTTAGATTCTTTAGATTCCTTAGATTCTTTAGATTCTTTAGATTCTTTAGATTCTTTAGATTCTTTTGATTCTTTAGATTAATAGATTTTTTAGATTCCTTGGATTTTTTAGATTCCTTGAATTTTTTAGATTTTTTAGGTTCTTTAGATTTTTTAGATTCTTTGGATTTTTTAGATTCTTTAGATTCTTTAGATTCTTTGGATTTTTTAGATTCTTTAGATTCTTTAGATTCTTTAGATTCTTTAGATTCTTTAGATTCTTTAGATTCTTTAGATTCTTTAGATTCTTTAGATTCTTTAGATTCTTTAGATTCTTTAGATTCTTTAGATTCTTTAGATTCTTTAGATTCTTTAGATTCTTTAGATTCTTTAGATTCTTTAGATTCTTTAGATTCTTTAGATTCTTCAGATTCTTTAGATTCTTTAGATTCTTTAGATTCTTTAGATTCTTTAGATTCTTTAGATTCTTTAGATTCTTTAGATTCTTTAGATTCTTTAGATTCTTTAGATTCTTTAGATTCTTTAGATTCTTTAGATTCTTTAGTTTATTTAGTTTCTTTAGATACTTTAGTTTCTTTAGATTCTTTAGATTCTTTAGTTTCTTTAGATTCTTTAGATTCTTTAGATTCTTTAGATTCTTTAGATTCTTTAGATTCTTTAGATTCTTTAGATTCTTTAGATTCTTTAGATTCTTTAGATTCTTTTGATTCTTTAGATTCTTTAGATTCTTTAGATTCTTTAGATTCTTTAGATTCTTTAGATTCTTTAGATTCTTTAGATTCTTTAGATTCTTTAGATTCTTTAGATTCTTTAGATTCTTTAGATTCTTTAGATTCTTTAGATTCTTTAGATTCTTTAGATTCTTTAGATTCTTTAGATTCTTTAGATTCTTTAGATTCTTTAGATTCTTTAGTTTCCTTAGATTCTTTAGATTCTTTAGATTCTTTAGATTCTTTAGATTCTTTAGATTCTTTAGATTCTTTAGATTCTTTAGATTCTTTAGATTCTTTAAATTCTTTAAATTCTTTAGATTCTTTAGAATCTTTAGATTCTTTAGATTCCTTAGATTCTTTAGATTCTCTAGATTCTTTAGATTCTTTAGATACTTTAGATTTTTTAGATTTTTAGATTCTTTAGATTCTTTAGATTCTTAAGATTCTTCAGATTCTTTAGATTTTTTAGATTCTTTAGATTCTTAAGTTACTTTAGTTTCTTTAGACTTTTTAGATTCTTTAGAGTCTTTAGATTCTTTAGATTCTTTAGATTCATTAAATTCTTTAGATTCTTTAGATTCTTTAGATTCTGTAGATTCCTTAGATTCTTTAGATTCTCTAGATTTTTTAGATTCTTTAGATTCTTTAGATTCTTTAGATTCTTTAGATTCTTTAGATTCTTTAGATTTTTTAGATTTTTTAGATTTTTTAGATTTTTTAGATTCTTTAGATTCTGTAGATTCTTTAGATTCTTTAGATTCTTTGGATTTTTTAGATTCTTTAGATTCTTTAGATTCTTTAGATTCTTTATATTCTTTAGTTTCTTTAGATTCTTTAGATTCTTTAGATACTTTAGATTCTTTAGATTTTTTAGATTCTTTAGATTCTTTAGATTCTTTAGATTCTTTAGATTCTTTAGATTCTTTAGATTCTTTAGATTCTTTAGATTCTTTAGATTCTTTAGATTCTTTAGATTCTTTAGATTCTTTAGATTCTTTAGTTTCTTTAGATTCTTTAGATTCTTTAGATTCTTTAGATTCTTTAGATTCTTTAGATTCTTTAAATTCTTTAGATTCTTTAGATTCTTTAGATTCTTTAGATCCTTTAGATTCTTTAGATTATTTAGATTCTTTAGTTTCTTTTGATTCTTTAGATTAATAGATTTTTTAGATTCCTTGGATTTTTTAGATTTTTTAGATTCTTTAGATTTTTTAGATTCTTTAGATTTTTTAGATTCTTTAGATTCTTTAGATTCTTTAGATTCTTTGGATTTTTTAGATTCTTTAGATTCTTTGGATTCTTTAGATTCTTTAGATTCTTTAGATTCTTTAGATCTTTAGATTCTTTAGATTCTTTAGTTTCTTTTGATTCTTTAGATTAATAGATTTTTTAGATTCCTTGGATTTTTTAGATTTTTTAGATTTTTTAGATTCTTTAGATTTTTTAGATTCTTTAGATTTTTTAGATTCTTTAGATTCTTTGGATTTTTTAGATTCTTTAGATTCTTTGGATTCTTTAGATTCTTTAGATTCTTTAGGTCCTTTAGATTCTTTAGATTGTTTAGTTTCTTTTGATTCTTTAGATTAATAGATTTTTTAGATTCCTTGGATTTTTTAGATTTTTTAAATTTTTTAGATTTTTTAGATTCTTTAGATTCTTTAGATTCTTTGGATTTTTTAGATTCTTTAGATTCCTTGGATTTTTTAGATTTTTTAGATTCTTTAGATTTTTTAGATTCTTTAGATTCTTTAGATACTTTGGATTTTATAGATTCCTTAGATTGTTTAAATTCTTTAGATTCTTTAGATTCTTTAGATTCTTTAGATCCTTTAGTTTCTTTTGATTCTTTAGATTAATAGATTTTTTAGATTCCATGTATTCTTTAAATTTTTTAGATTCTCTAGATTCTTTAGATTCTTTAGATCCTTTAGATTCTTTAGATTCTTTAGATTCTTTAGATTTTTTATATTCTTTAGATTCTTTAGATTCTTTAGATTCTTTAGATTCTTTAGATTCTTTAGATTCTTTAGATTCTTTATATTCTTTAAATTCCTTAGATTCTTTAGATTCTTTAGATTCCTTAGATTCTTTAGATTAATAGACTTTTTAGATTCCATGTATTCTTTAGATTTTTTAGATTCTCTAGATTCTTTAGATTCTTTAGATTCTTTAGATTCTTTAGATTCTTTAGATTCTTTAGATTCTTTAGTTTCTTTAAATTCCTTAGATTCTTTAGATTCTTTAGATCCTTTAGATTCTTTAGATTATTTAGATTCTTTAGATTCTTTAGATTCTTTAAATTCTTTAGATTCTTTAGATTCTTTAGATTCTTTAAATTCTTTAGATTCTTTAGATTCTTTAGATTCTTTAGATTCTTTAGATTCTTTAGATTCTTTAGATTCTTTAGATTCTTTAGATTCTTTAGATTCTTTAGATTCTTTAAATTCCTTAGATTCTTTAGATTCTTTAGATTCCTTAGATTCTTTAGATTAATAGACTTTTTAGATTCCATGTATTCTTTAGATTTTTTAGATTCTCTAGATTCTTTAGATTCTTTAGATTCTTTAGATTCTTTAGATTCTTTAGATTCTTTAGTTTCTTTAAATTCCTTAGATTCTTTAGATTCTTTAGATCCTTTAGATTCTTTAGATTATTTAGATTCTTTAGATTCTTTAGATTCTTTAAATTCTTTAGATTCTTTAGATTCTTTAGATTCTTTAAATTCTTTAGATTCTTTAGATTCTTTAGATTCTTTAGATTCTTTAGATTCTTTAGATTCTTTAGATTCTTTAGATTCTTTAGATTCTTTAGATTCTTTAGATTCTTTAGAATCTTTAGATTCTTTAGTTTCTTTAAATTCCTTAGATTCTTTAGATTCTTTAGATTCTTTAGATTCCTTAGATTCTTTAGATTAATAGATTTTTTAGATTCCATGTATTCTTTAGATTTTTTAGATTCTCTAGATTCTTTATATTCTTTAGATTTTTTAGATTCTTTAGATTCTTTAGATTCTTTAGATTCTTTAGATTCTTTAGATTCCATAGATTCTTTTAATTCTCAAGTTTCTTTAGATTCTTTAGATTCTTTAGATTCTTTAGATTCTTTAAATTCTTTAGATTCTTTAGATTCCTTAGATTCTTTAGATTTTTTAGATTATTTAGATTCTTTAGATTCTTTAGATTCTTTAGATTTTTTAGATTCTTTAGATTCTTTAGATTCTTTAGATTCTTTAGATTCTTTAGATTCTTTAGATTCTTTAGATTCTTTAGATTCTTTAGATTCTTTAGATTCTTTAGATTCATTAGATCCTTTAGATCCTTTAGATTCTTTAGTTTCTTGTGATTCTTTAGATTAATAGATTTTTAGATTCCTTGGATTTTTTAGATTTTTTAGATTCTTTAGATTTTTTAGATTCTTTAGATTTTTGAGATTCTTTAGATACCTTGGATTTTTTAGATTCTTTAGATTTTTTGGATTTTTTAGATTTTTTAGATTCTTTAGATTCTATAGATTCTTTGGATTTTTTAGAATTTTTAGATTCTTTAGATTCTTTAGATTCTTTAGATTCTTTAAATTTTTTAGATTTTTTAGATTATTTAGATTCTATAGATTCTTTAGATTCTTTAGATTCTTTAGATCCTTTAGATTCTTTAGATTCTTTAGTTTCTTTTGATTCTTTAGAATAATAGATTTTTAGATTCCTTGGATTTTTAAGATTTTTTAGATTCTTTAGATTTTTTAGTTTCTTTAGATTCTTTGGATTTTTTAGATTCTTTAGATTCTTTAGATTCTTTAGATTCTTTAGATTCTTTAGATTCTTTAGATTCTTTAGATTCTTTAGATTCTTTAGATTCTTTAGATCCTTTAGATTCTTTAGATTCTTTAGATTCCTTAGATTCTTTAAATTCCTTAGATTCTTTAGATTAATAGATTTTTTAGATTCCATGTATTCTTTAGATTTTTTAGATTCTCTAGATTCTTTAGATTCTTTAGATTCTTTAGATTCTTTAGTTTCTTTAAATTCCTTAGATTCTTTAGATTCCTTAGATCCTTTAGATTCTTTAGATTATTTAGATTCTTTATTTTCTTTAGATTCTTTAAATTCTTTAGATTCTTTAGATTCTTTAGATTCTTTAAATTCTTTAGATTCTTTAGATTCTTTAGATTCTTTAGATTCTTTAGATTCTTTAGATTCTTTAGATTCTTTAGATTCTTTAGATTCTTTAGATTCCTTAGATTCTTTAGATTCCTTAGATTCTTTAGATTCTCTAGATTCTTTAGATTCTTTAGATTCTTTAGATTCTTTAGATTCTTTAGATTCTTTAGATTCTTTAGATTCTTTAGATTCTTTAGATTCTTTAGATTCTTTAAATTCTTTAGATTCTTTAGAATCATTAGATTCTTTAGTTTCTTTAAATTCCTTAGATTCTTTAGATTCTTTAGATTCTTTAGATTCCTTAGATTCTTTAGATTAATAGATTTTTTAGATTCCATGTATTCTTTAGATTTTTTAGATTCTCTAGATTCTTTATATTCTTTAGATTTTTTAGATTCTTTAGATTCTTTAGATTCTTTAGATTCTTTAGATTCCATAGATTCTTTTAATTCTCAAGTTTCTTTAGATTCTTTAGATTCTTTAGATTCTTTAAATTCTTTAGATTCTTTAGATTCCTTAGATTCTTTAGATTTTTTAGATTATTTAGATTCTTTAGATTCTTTAGATTCTTTAGATTCTTTAGATTTTTTAGATTCTTTAGATTCTTTAGATTCTTTAGATTCTTTAGATTCTTTAGATTCTTTAGATTCTTTAGATTCTTTAGATTCATTAGATCCTTTAGATCCTTTAGATTCTTTAGTTTCTTGTGATTCTTTAGATTAATAGATTTTTAGATTCCTTGGATTTTTTAGATTTTTTAGATTCTTTAGATTTTTTAGATTCTTTAGATTTTTGAGATTCTTTAGATTCCTTGGATTTTTTAGATTCTTTAGATTTTTTGGATTCTTTAGATTTTTTAGATTCTTTAGATTCTTTAGATTCTTTGGATTTTTTAGAATTTTTAGATTCTTTAGATTCTTTAGATTCTTTAGATTCTTTAGATTCTTTAAATTTTTTAGATTTTTTAAATTATTTAGATTCTATAGATTCTTTAGATTCTTTAGATTCTTTAGATCCTTTAGATTTTTTAGATTCTTTAGATTCTTTAAATTCTTTAGATTCTTTAAATTCTTTAGATTCTTTAGATTCTTTAGATTCTTTAGATTTTTTAGATTCTTTAGTTTCTTTAGATTCTTTAGATTCCTTAGATTCTTTAGATTCTCTAGATTCTTTAGATTCTTTAGATTCTTTAGATTCTTTAGATTCTTTAGATTCTTTAGATTCTTCAGATTCTTTAGATTCTTTAGATTCTTTAGATTTTTTAGAATTTTTAGATTCTTTAGATTCTTTAGATTCTTTAAATTCTTTAGATTCTTTAATTTCTTTAGATTCTTTAAATTCTTTAGATTCTTTAGATTTTTTAGATTCTTTAGTTTCTTTAGATTCTTTAGATTCCTTAGATTCTTTAGATTCTCTAGATTCTTTAGATTCTTTAGATTCTTTAGATTCCTTAGATTCTTTAGATTCTTTAGATTCTTTAAATTCTTTAGATTCTTTAGATTCTTTAGATTCTTTAAAGTCTTTAGATTCTTTAGATTCTTTAGATTCTTTAGATTTTTTAGATTCTTTAGTTTCTTTAGATTCTTTAGATTCCTTAGATTCTTTAGATTCTCTAGATTCTTTAGATTCTTTAGATTCTTTAGATTCTTTAGATTCTTTAGATTCTTTAGATTCTTCAGATTCTTTAGATTCTTTAGATTCTTTAGATTTTTTAGATTCTTTAGATTCTTTAGATTCTTTAGATTCTTTAGATTCTTTAGATTCTTTAGATTCTTTAGATTCTTTAGATTCATTAGAATCTTTAGATTCTTTAGATACTTTAGATTCTTTAGTTTCTTTAAATTCCTTAGATTCTTTAGATTCTTTAGATTCTTTAGATTCCTTAGATTCTTTAGATTCTTTAGATTTTTTAGATTAATAGATTTTTTAGATTCCATGAATTCTTTAGATTTTTTAGATTCTCTAGATTCTTTAGATTCTTTAGATTTTTTAGATTCTTTAGATTCTTTAGATTCTTTAGATTCTTTAGATTCTTTAGATTCTTTAGATTCTTTAGATTCTTTAGATTCTTTAGATTCTTTAGATTCTTTAGATTCTTTAGATTCTTTAGATTCTTTAGATTCTTTAGATTCTTTAGATTCTTTAGATTCTTTAGATTCTTTAGATTCTTTAGATTCTTTAGATTCTTTAGATTCTTTAGATTCTTTAGATTCTTTTGATTCTTTAGATTAATAGATTTTTTAGATTCCTTGGATTTTTTAGATTCCTTGAATTTTTTAGATTTTTTAGATTCTTTAGATTTTTTAGATTCTTTGGATTTTTTAGATTTTTTAGATTCTTTAGATTTTTTAGATTCTTTAGATTCTTTAGAAACTTTGGATTTTATAGATTCCTTAGATTCTTTAGATTCTTTAGATTCTTTAGATTATTTAGATTCTTTAGATTCTTTAGATCCTTTAGATTCTTTAGATTCTTTAGATTCTTTAAATTCTTTAAATTCTTTAGATTCTTTAGAATCTTTAGATTCTTTAGATTCTTTAGATTCTTTAGATCCTTTAGATTCTTTAGATTCTTTAGATTCTTTAAATTCTTTAAATTCTTTAGATTCTTTAGAATCTTTAGATTCTTTAGATTCCTTAGATTCTTTAGATTCTTTAGATTCTTTAGATCCTTTAGATTCTTTAGATTCTTTAGATTCTTTAAATTCTTTAAATTCTTTAGATTCTTTAGAATCTTTAGATTCTTTAGATTCCTTAGATTCTTTAGATTCTCTAGATTCTTTAGATTCTTTAGATTCTTTAGATTCTTCAGATTTTTTAGATATTTTAGATTCTTTAGATTCTTTAGATTCTTTAGATTCTTTAGATTCTTTAGATTCTTTAGATTCTTTAGATTCTTTAGATTCTTTAGATTCTTTAGATTCTTTAAATTCTTTAGATTCTTTAGATTCTTTAGATTCTTTAGATTCTTTAGGTTCTTTAGATTCTTTAGATTCTTTAGATTCTTTAGATTCTTTAGATTCTTTAGATTCTTTAGATTCTTTAGATCCTTTGGATTCTTTAGATTCTTCAGATTCTTTAGATTTTTTAGATTTTTTAGATTCTTTAGTTACTTTAGTTTCTTTAGATTTTTTAGATTCTTTAGATTCTTTAGATTCTCTAGATTCTTTAGATTCTTTAGATTCTTTGGATTCTTTAGATTCTTTAGATTCTTTAGATTCTTTAGATTCTTTGGATTCTTTAGATTCTTTAGATTCTTTAGATACTTTAGATTCTTTAGATTATTTAGATTCTTTAGATTCTTTGGATTCTTTAGATTCTTTAGATTCTTTAGATTCTTTAGATACTTTAGATTGTTTAGATTCCTTAGTTTCTTTTGATCCTTTAGATTAATAGATTTTTTAGATTCCTTGTATTCTTTAGATTTTTTAGATTCTCTAGATTCTTTAGATATTTTAGATACTTTAGATTCTTTAGATTCTGTAGATTCTTTAGATACTTTAGTTCCTTTTGATTCTTTAGATTAATAGAATTTTTAGATTCCTTGTATTCTTTAGATTTTTTAGATTCTCTAGATTCTTTAGATTTTTTAGATTCTTTAGATTCTTTAGATCCTTAAGATTCTTTAGATTCTTTAGATTCTTTAGATTCTGTAGATTCTGTAGATTCTTTAGTTTCTTTAGATTTTTTAGATTATTTAGATTCTTTAGATTCTTAAGATTCTTTAGATCCTTTAGTTTCTTTAGGTTCGTTAGAATCTTTAGATTCTTTAGATTTTTTTGATTCTTTAGATTCTTTAGATTTTTAGATTCTTTAGATTCTTTAGATTCTTTAGATTCCTTAGATTCTTTAGATTCTTTAGATTCTTTAGATTTTTTAGATTCTTTAGATTCTTTAGATTGTTTAGATTCTTTAGATTCTTTAGGTCCTTTAGTTTCTTTTGATTCTTTAGATTAATAGATTTTTTAGATTCATTGGATTTTTTAGATTTTCTAGATTCTTTAGATTCTTTAGATTTTTTAGATTCTTTAGATTCTTTAGATTCTTTAGATTCTTTAGATTCTTTAGATACTTTAAATTCTTTTAGATTCTTTAGATTCTTTTGATTCTTTAGATTAATAGATTTTTTAGATTCCTTGGCTTTTATAGGTTTTTTAGATTCTTTAGATTTTTTAGATTCTTTAGATTTTTTAGATTCTTTGGATTTTTTAGATTCTTTAGATTCTTTAGATTCTTTAGGTTCGTTAGAATCTTTAGATTCTTTAGATTTCTTTGATTCTTTAGATTCTTTAGATTTTTTAGATTCTTTAGATTCTTTAGATTCTTTAGATTCTTTAGATTCTTTAGATTCTTTAGATTCTTTAGATTCTTTAGATTCTTTAGATTCTTTAGATTCTTTAGATTCTTTAGATTCTTTAGATTCTTTAGATCCTTTAGATTCTTTAGATTCTTAAGATTCTTTAAATTCTTTAAATTCTTTAGATTTTTTAGAATCTTTAGATCCTTTAGATTCTTTAGATTCTTTAGATCCTTTAGATTCTTTAGATTCTTTAGATTCTTTAGATTCTTTAGATTCTTTAGATTCTTTAGATTCTTTAGATTCTTTAGATTCTTTAGATCCTTTAGATTCTTTAGATGCTTTAAATTCTTTAGATTCTTTAGATTCTTTAGATTCTTTAGATTCTTTAGGTTCTTTAGATTCTTTAGATTCTTTAGATTCTTTAGATTCTTTAGATTCTTTAGATTCTTTAGATTCTTTAGATTCTTTAGATTCTTTAGATTCTTTAGATTCTTTGGATTCTTTAGATTCTTCAGATTCTTTAGATTTTTTAGATTTTTTAGATTCTTTAGTTACTTTAGTTTCTTTAGATTTTTTAGATTCTTTAGATTCTTTAGATTCTCTAGATTCTTTAGATTCTTTAGATTCTTTGGATTCTTTAGATTCTTTAGATTCTTTAGATTCTTTAGATTCTTTGGATTCTTTAGATTCTTTAGATTCTTTAGATACTTTAGATTCTTTAGATTCTTTAGATTCTTTAGATTCTTTGGATTCTTTAGATTCTTTAGATTCTTTAGATTCTTTAGATACTTTAGATTGTTTAGATTCCTTAGTTTCTTTTGATCCTTTAGATTAATAGATTTTTTAGATTCCTTGTATTCTTTAGATTTTTTAGATTCTCTAGATTCTTTAGATATTTTAGATACTTTAGATTCTTTAGATCCTGTAGATTCTTTAGATACTTTAGTTTCTTTTGATTCTTTAGATTAATAGAATTTTTAGATTCCTTGTATTCTTTAGATTTTTTAGATTCTCTAGATTCTTTAGATTTTTTAGATTCTTTAGATTCTTTAGATCCTTAAGATTCTTTAGATTCTTTAGATTCTTTAGATTCTGTAGATTCTGTAGATTCTTTAGTTTCTTTAGATTTTTTAGATTATTTAGATTCTTTAGATTCTTAAGATTCTTTAGATTCTTTAGGTTCGTTAGAATCTTTAGATTCTTTAGATTTTTTTGATTCTTTAGATTCTTTAGATTTTTAGATTCTTTAGATTCTTTAGATTCTTTAGATTCCTTAGATTCTTTAGATTCTTTAGATTCTTTAGATTTTTTAGATTCTTTAGATTCTTTAGATTGTTTAGATTCTTTAGATTCTTTAGGTCCTTTAGTTTCTTTTGATTCTTTAGATTAATAGATTTTTTAGATTCCTTGGATTTTTTAGATTTTCTAGATTCTTTAGATTCTTTAGATTTTTTAGATTCTTTAGATTCTTTAGATTCTTTAGATTCTTTAGATACTTTAAATTCTTTAGATTCTTTAGATTCTTTTGATTCTTTAGATTAATAGATTTTTTAGATTCCTTGGTTTTTATAGGTTTTTTAGATTCTTTAGATTTTTTAGATTCTTTAGATTTTTTAGATTCTTTGGATTTTTTAGATTCTTTAGATTCTTTAGATTCTTTAGGTTCGTTAGAATCTTTAGATTCTTTAGATTTCTTTGATTCTTTAGATTCTTTAGATTTTTTAGATTCTTTAGATTCTTTAGATTCTTTAGATTCTTTAGATTCTTTAGATTCTTTAGATTCTTTAGATTCTTTAGATTCTTTAGATTCTTTAGATTCTTTAGATTCTTTAGATTCTTTAGATTCTTTAGATTCTTTAGATTCTTTAGATCCTTTAGATTCTTTAGATTCTTAAGATTCTTTAAATTCTTTAAATTCTTTAGATTTTTTAGAATCTTTAGATTCTTTGGATTCTTTAGATTCTTTAGATCCTTTAGATTCTTTAGATTCTTTAGATTCTTTAAATTCTTTAAATTCTTTAGATTCTTTAGAATCTTTAGATTCTTTAGATTCCTTAGATTCTTTAGATTGTTTAGATTCTTTAGATCCTTTAGGTTCTTTAGATTCTTTAGATTCTTTAAATTCTTTAAATTCTTTAGATTCTTTAGAATCTTTAGATTCTTTAGATTCCTTAGATTCTTTAGATTCTCTAGATTCTTTAGATTCTTTAGATTCTTTAGATTCTTTAGATTCTTTAGATTTTTTAGATTATTTAGATTCTTTAGATTCTTAAGATTCTTTAGATCCTTTAGTTTCTTTAGGTTCGCTAGAATCTTTAGATTCTTTAGATTTTTTTGATTCTTTAGATTCTTTAGATTTTTAGATTCTTTAGATTCTTTAGATTCTTTAGATTCCTTAGATTCTTTAGATTCTTTAGATTCTTTAGATTTTTTAGATTCTTTAGATTCTTTAGATTGTTTAGATTCTTTAGATTCTTTAGGTCCTTTAGTTTCTTTTGATTCTTTAGATTAATAGAATTTTTAGATTCCTTGTATTCTTTAGATTTTTTAGATTCTCTAGATTCTTTAGATTTTTTAGATTCTTTAGATTCTTTAGATCCTTAAGATTCTTTAGATTCTTTAGATTCTTTAGATTCTGTAGATTCTGTAGATTCTTTAGTTTCTTTAGATTTTTTAGATTATTTAGATTCTTTAGATTCTTTAGATTGTTTAGATTCTTTAGATTGTTTAGATTCTTTAGGTCCTTTAGTTTCTTTTGATTCTTTAGATTAATAGATTTTTTAGATTCCTTGTATTCTTTAGATTTTTTAGATTCTCTAGATTCTTTAGATATTTTAGATTCTTTGGATTCTTTAGATTCTTTAGATTCTTTAGATTCTTTAGATTCTTTAGATTCTTTAGATTCTTTAGATTCTTTAGATTCTTTAGATTCTTTAGATTCTTTGGATTCTTTAGATTCTTCAGATTCTTTAGATTTTTTAGATTTTTTAGATTCTTTAGTTACTTTAGTTTCTTTAGATTTTTTAGATTCTTTAGATTATTTAGATTCTCTAGATTTTTTAGATTCTTTAGATACTTTGGATTCTTTAGATTCTTTAGACTCTTTAGATTCTTTAGATTCTTTAGATTCTTTAGATTCTTTAGATTCTTTAGATTTTTTAGATTATTTAGATTCTTTAGATTCTTAAGATTCTTTAGATCCTTTAGTTTCTTTAGGTTCGTTAGAATCTTTAGATTCTTTAGATTTTTTTGATTCTTTAGATTCTTTAGATTTTTAGATTCTTTAGATTCTTTAGATTTTTTAGATTCCTTAGATTCTTTAGATTCTTTAGATTCTTTAGATTTTTTAGTTTCTTTAGATTCTTTAGATTGTTTAGATTCTTTAGATTCTTTAGGTCCTTTAGTTTCTTTTGATTCTTTAGATTAATAGATTTTTTAGATTCCTTGTATTCTTTAGATTTTTTAGATTCTCTAGATTCTTTAGATTTTTTAGATTCTTTAGATTCTTTAGATTCTGTAGATTCTGTAAATTCTTTAGTTTCTTTAGATTTTTTAGATTATTTAGATTCTTTAGATTCTTAAGATTCTTTAGATCCTTTAGTTTCTTTAGGTTCGTTAGAATCTTTAGATTCTTTAGATTTTTTTGATTCTTTAGATTCTTTAGATTTTTAGATTCTTTAGATTCTTTAGATTCTTTAGATTCCTTAGATTCTTTAGATTCTTTAGATTCTTTAGATTTTTTAGATTCTTTAGATTCTTTAGATTCTTTAGATTCTTTAGATACTTTAAATTCTTTAGATTCTTTAGATTCTTTTGATTCTTTAGATTAATAGATTTTTTAGATTCCTTGGCTTTTATAGGTTTTTTAGATTCTTTAGATTTTTTAGATTCTTTAGATTTTTTAGATTCCTTAGATTCTTTAGATTCTTTAGATTCTTTAGATTTTTTAGATTCTTTAGATTCTTTAGATTGTTTAGATTCTTTAGATTCTTTAGGTCCTTTAGTTTCTTTTGATTCTTTAGATTAATAGATTTTTTAGATTCCTTGTATTCTTTAGATTTTTTAGATTCTCTAGATTCTTTAGATTTTTTAGATTCTTTAGATTCTTTAGATTCTGTAGATTCTGTAAATTCTTTAGTTTCTTTAGATTTTTTAGATTATTTAGATTCTTTAGATTCTTAAGATTCTTTAGATCCTTTAGTTTCTTTAGGTTCGTTAGAATCTTTAGATTCTTTAGATTTTTTTGATTCTTTAGATTCTTTAGATTTTTAGATTCTTTAGATTCTTTAGATTCTTTAGATTCCTTAGATTCTTTAGATTCTTTAGATTCTTTAGATTTTTTAGATTCTTTAGATTCTTTAGATTCTTTAGATTCTTTAGATACTTTAAATTCTTTAGATTCTTTAGATTCTTTTGATTCTTTAGATTAATAGATTTTTTAGATACCTTGGCTTTTATAGGTTTTTTAGATTCTTTAGATTTTTTAGATTCTTTAGATTTTTTAGATTCTTTGGATTTTTTAGATTCTTTAGATTCTTTAGATTCTTTAGGTTCGTTAGAATCTTTAGATTCTTTAGATTTCTTTGATTCTTTAGATTCTTTAGATTTTTTAGATTCTTTAGATTCTTTAGATTCTTTAGATTCTTTAGATTCTTTAGATTCTTTAGATTCTTTAGATTCTTTAGATTCTTTAGATTCTTTAGATTCTTTAGATTCTTTAGATTCTTTAGATTCTTTAGATTCTTTAGATCCTTTAGATTCTTTAGATTCTTAAGATTCTTTAAATTCTTTAAATTCTTTAGATTTTTTAGAATCTTTAGATTCTTTAGATTCTTTAGATTCTTTAGATCCTTTAGATTCTTTAGATTCTTTAGATTCTTTAAATTCTTTAAATTCTTTAGATTCTTTAGAATCTTTAGATTCTTTAGATTCCTTAGATTCTTTAGATTGTTTAGATTCTTTAGATCCTTTAGGTTCTTTAGATTCTTTAGATTCTTTAAATTCTTTAAATTCTTTAGATTCTTTAGAATCTTTAGATTCTTTAGATTCCTTAGATTCTTTAGATTCTCTAGATTCTTTAGATTCTTTAGATTCTTTAGATTTTTCAGATTTTTTAGATACTTTAGATTCTTTAGATTCTTTAGATTCTTTAGATTCTTTAGATTCCTTAGATTCTTTAGATTCTCTAGATTCTTTAGATTCTTTAGATTCTTTAGATTCTTTAGATTCTTTAGATTCTTTAGATTCTTTAGATTCTTTAGATTCTTTAGATTCTTTAGATTCTTTAGATTCTTTAGATTCTTTAGATTCTTTAGATTCTTTGGATTATTTAGATTCTTTAGATTCTTTAGATTCTTTAAATTCTTTAGATTCTTTAGAATCTTTAGATTCTTTAGATTCCTTAGATTCTTTAGATTCTCTAGATTTTTTAGATTCTTTAGATTCTTTAGATTCTTTAGATTTTTTAGATTCTTTGGATTCTTTAGATTCTTCAGATTCTTTAGATTTTTTAGATTTTTTAGATTCTTTAGTTACTTTAGTTTCTTTAGATTTTTTAGATTCTTTAGATTATTTAGATTCTCTAGATTTTTTAGATTCTTTAGATACTTTGGATTCTTTAGATTCTTTAGACTCTTTAGATTCTTTAGATTCTTTAGATTCTTTAGATTCTTTAGATTCTTTAGATTTTTTAGATTATTTAGATTCTTTAGATTCTTAAGATTCTTTAGATCCTTTAGTTTCTTTAGGTTCGTTAGAATCTTTAGATTCTTTAGATTTTTTTGATTCTTTAGATTCTTTAGATTTTTAGATTCTTTAGATTCTTTAGATTCTTTAGATTCCTTAGATTCTTTAGATTCTTTAGATTCTTTAGATTTTTTAGATTCTTTAGATTCTTTAGATTGTTTAGATTCTTTAGATTCTTTAGGTCCTTTAGTTTCTTTTGATTCTTTAGATTAATAGAATTTTTAGATTCCTTGTATTCTTTAGATTTTTTAGATTCTCTAGATTCTTTAGATTTTTTAGATTCTTTAGATTCTTTAGATCCTTAAGATTCTTTAGATTCTTTAGATTCTTTAGATTCTGTAGATTCTGTAGATTCTTTAGTTTCTTTAGATTTTTTAGATTATTTAGATTCTTTAGATTCTTTAGATTGTTTAGATTCTTTAGATTGTTTAGATTCTTTAGGTCCTTTAGTTTCTTTTGATTCTTTAGATTAATAGATTTTTTAGATTCCTTGTATTCTTTAGATTTTTTAGATTCTCTAGATTCTTTAGATATTTTAGATTCTTTGGATTCTTTAGATTCTTTAGATTCTTTAGATTCTTTAGATTCTTTAGATTCTTTAGATTCTTTAGATTCTTTAGATTCTTTAGATTCTTTGGATTCTTTAGATTCTTCAGATTCTTTAGATTTTTTAGATTTTTTAGATTCTTTAGATTCTCTAGATTCTTTAGATTCTTTAGATTCTTTGGATTCTTTAGATTCTTTAGATTCTTTAGATTCTTTAGATTCTTTAGATTCTTTGGATTCTTTAGATTCTTTAGATTCTTTAGATACTTTAGATTCTTTAGATTCTTTAGATTCTTTAGATTCTTTGGATTCTTTAGATTCTTTAGATTCTTTAGATTCTTTAGATACTTTAGATTGTTTAGATTCCTTAGTTTCTTTTGATCCTTTAGATTAATAGATTTTTTAGATTCCTTGTATTCTTTAGATTTTTTAGATTCTCTAGATTCTTTAGATATTTTAGATACTTTAGATTCTTTAGATTCTGTAGATTCTTTAGATACTTTAGTTTCTTTTGATTCTTTAGATTAATAGAATTTTTAGATTCCTTGTATTCTTTAGATTTTTTAGATTCTCTAGATTCTTTAGATTTTTTAGATTCTTTAGATTCTTTAGATCCTTAAGATTCTTTAGATTCTTTAGATTCTTTAGATTCTGTAGATTCTGTAGATTCTTTAGTTTCTTTAGATTTTTTAGATTATTTAGATTCTTTAGATTCTTAAGATTCTTTAGATTCTTTAGATTCTTTAGGTTCGTTAGAATCTTTAGATTCTTTAGATTTTTTTGATTCTTTAGATTCTTTAGATTTTTAGATTCTTTAGATTCTTTAGATTCTTTAGATTCCTTAGATTCTTTAGATTCTTTAGATTCTTTAGATTTTTTAGATTCTTTAGATTCTTTAGATTGTTTAGATTCTTTAGATTCTTTAGGTCCTTTAGTTTCTTTTGATTCTTTAGATTAATAGATTTTTTAGATTCCTTGGATTTTTTAGATTTTCTAGATTCTTTAGATTCTTTAGATTTTTTAGATTCTTTAGATTCTTTAGATTCTTTAGATTCTTTAGATACTTTAAATTCTTTAGATTCTTTAGATTCTTTTGATTCTTTAGATTAATAGATTTTTTATATTCCTTGGCTTTTATAGGTTTTTTAGATTCTTTAGATTTTTTAGATTCTTTAGATTTTTTAGATTCTTTGGATTTTTTAGATTCTTTAGATTCTTTAGATTCTTTAGGTTCGTTTGAATCTTTAGATTCTTTAGATTTCTTTGATTCTTTAGATTCTTTAGATTTTTTAGATTCTTTAGATTCTTTAGATTCTTTAGATTCTTTAGATTCTTTAGATTCTTTAGATTCTTTAGATTCTTTAGATTCTTTAGATTCTTTAGATTCTTTAGATTCTTTAGATTCTTTAGATCCTTTAGATTCTTTAGATTCTTAAGATTCTTTAAATTCTTTAAATTCTTTAGATTTTTTAGAATCTTTAGATCCTTTAGATTCTTTAGATTCTTTAGATCCTTTAGATTCTTTAGATTCTTTAGATTCTTTAGATTCTTTAGATTCTTTAGATTCTTTAGATTCTTTAGATTCTTTAGATTCTTTAGATTCTTTAGATCCTTTAGATTCTTTAGATGCTTTAAATTCTTTAGATTCTTTAGATTCTTTAGATTCTTTAGATTCTTTAGGTTCTTTAGATTCTTTAGATTCTTTAGATTCTTTAGATTCTTTAGATTCTTTAGATTCTTTAGATTCTTTAGATTCTTTAGATTCTTTGGATTCTTTAGATTCTTCAGATTCTTTAGATTTTTTAGATTTTTTAGATTCTTTAGTTACTTTAGTTTCTTTAGATTTTTTAGATTCTTTAGATTCTTTAGATTCTCTAGATTCTTTAGATTCTTTAGATTCTTTGGATTCTTTAGATTCTTTAGATTCTTTAGATTCTTTAGATTCTTTGGATTCTTTAGATTCTTTAGATTCTTTAGATACTTTAGATTCTTTAGATTCTTTAGATTCTTTAGATTCTTTGGATTCTTTAGATTCTTTAGATTCTTTAGATTCTTTAGATACTTTAGATTGTTTAGATTCCTTAGTTTCTTTTGATCCTTTAGATTAATAGATTTTTTAGATTCCTTGTATTCTTTAGATTTTTTAGATTCTCTAGATTCTTTAGATATTTTAGATACTTTAGATTCTTTAGATTCTGTAGATTCTTTAGATACTTTAGTTTCTTTTGATTCTTTAGATTAATAGAATTTTTAGATTCCTTGTATTCTTTAGATTTTTTAGATTCTCTAGATTCTTTAGATTTTTTAGATTCTTTAGATTCTTTAGATCCTTAAGATTCTTTAGATTCTTTAGATTCTTTAGATTCTGTAGATTCTGTAGATTCTTTAGTTTCTTTAGATTTTTTAGATTATTTAGATTCTTTAGATTCTTAAGATTCTTTAGATTCTTTAGATTCTTTAGGTTCGTTAGAATCTTTAGATTCTTTAGATTTTTTTGATTCTTTAGATTCTTTAGATTTTTAGATTTTTTAGATTCTTTAGATTCTTTAGATTCCTTAGATTCTTTAGATTCTTTAGATTCTTTAGATTTTTTAGATTCTTTAGATTCTTTAGATTGTTTAGATTCTTTAGATTCTTTAGGTCCTTTAGTTTCTTTTGATTCTTTAGATTAATAGATTTTTTAGATTCCTTGGATTTTTTAGATTTTCTAGATTCTTTAGATTCTTTAGATTTTTTAGATTCTTTAGATTCTTTAGATTCTTTAGATTCTTTAGATACTTTATATTCTTTAGATTCTTTAGATTCTTTTGATTCTTTAGATTAATAGATTTTTTAGATTCCTTGGCTTTTATAGGTTTTTTAGATTCTTTAGATTTTTTAGATTCTTTAGATTTTTTAGATTCTTTGGATTTTTTAGATTCTTTAGATTCTTTAGATTCTTTAGGTTCGTTAGAATCTTTAGATTCTTTAGATTTCTTTGATTCTTTAGATTCTTTAGATTTTTTAGATTCTTTAGATTCTTTAGATTCTTTAGATTCTTTAGATTCTTTAGATTCTTTAGATTCTTTAGATTCTTTAGATTCTTTAGATTCTTTAGATTCTTTAGATTCTTTAGATTCTTTAGATTCTTTAGATCCTTTAGATTCTTTAGATTCTTAAGATTCTTTAAATTCTTTAAATTCTTTAGATTTTTTAGAATCTTTAGATTCTTTAGATTCTTTAGATTCTTTAGATCCTTTAGATTCTTTAGATTCTTTAGATTCTTTAAATTCTTTAAATTCTTTAGATTCTTTAGAATCTTTAGATTCTTTAGATTCCTTAGATTCTTTAGATTGTTTAGATTCTTTAGATCCTTTAGGTTCTTTAGATTCTTTAGATTCTTTAAATTCTTTAAATTCTTTAGATTCTTTAGAATCTTTAGATTCTTTAGATTCCTTAGATTCTTTAGATTCTCTAGATTCTTTAGATTCTTTAGATTCTTTAGATTTTTCAGATTTTTTAGATACTTTAGATTCTTTAGATTCTTTAGATTCTTTAGATTCTTTAGATTCCTTAGATTCTTTAGATTCTCTAGATTCTTTAGATTCTTTAGATTCTTTAGATTCTTTAGATTCTTTAGATTCTTTAGATTCTTTAGATTCTTTAGATTCTTTAGATTCTTTAGATTCTTTAGATTCTTTAGATTCTTTAGATTCTTTAGATTCTTTAGATTCTTTGGATTATTTAGATTCTTTAGATTCTTTAGATTCTTTAAATTCTTTAGATTCTTTAGAATCTTTAGATTCTTTAGATTCCTTAGATTCTTTAGATTCTCTAGATTCTTTAGATTCTTTAGATTCTTTAGATTCTTTAGATTTTTTAGATTCTTTGGATTCTTTAGATTCTTCAGATTCTTTAGATTTTTTAGATTTTTTAGATTCTTTAGTTACTTTAGTTTCTTTAGATTTTTTAGATTCTTTAGATTATTTAGATTCTCTAGATTTTTTAGATTCTTTAGATACTTTGGATTCTTTAGATTCTTTAGACTCTTTAGATTCTTTAGATTCTTTAGATTCTTTAGATTCTTTAGATTCTTTAGATTTTTTAGATTATTTAGATTCTTTAGATTCTTAAGATTCTTTAGATCCTTTAGTTTCTTTAGGTTCGTTAGAATCTTTAGATTCTTTAGATTTTTTTGATTCTTTAGATTCTTTAGATTTTTAGATTCTTTAGATTCTTTAGATTCTTTAGATTCCTTAGATTCTTTAGATTCTTTAGATTCTTTAGATTTTTTAGATTCTTTAGATTCTTTAGATTGTTTAGATTCTTTAGATTCTTTAGGTCCTTTAGTTTCTTTTGATTCTTTAGATTAATAGAATTTTTAGATTCCTTGTATTCTTTAGATTTTTTAGATTCTCTAGATTCTTTAGATTCTTTAGATTCTTTAGATTGTTTAGATTCTTTAGATTGTTTAGATTCCTTAGTTTCTTTTGATCCTTTAGATTAATAGATTTTTTAGATTCCTTGTATTCTTTAGATTTTTTAGATTCTCTAGATTCTTTAGATATTTTAGATACTTTAGATTCTTTAGATTCTGTAGATTCTTTAGATACTTTAGTTCCTTTTGATTCTTTAGATTAATAGAATTTTTAGATGCCTTGTATTCTTTAGATTTTTTAGATTCTCTAGATTCTTTAGATTTTTTAGATTCTTTAGATTCTTTAGATCCTTAAGATTCTTTAGATTCTTTAGATTCTTTAGATTCTGTAGATTCTGTAGATTCTTTAGTTTCTTTAGATTTTTTAGATTATTTAGATTCTTTAGATTCTTAAGATTCTTTAGATCCTTTAGTTTCTTTAGGTTCGTTAGAATCTTTAGATTCTTTAGATTTTTTTGATTCTTTAGATTCTTTAGATTTTTAGATTCTTTAGATTCTTTAGATTCTTTAGATTCCTTAGATTCTTTAGATTCTTTAGATTCTTTAGATTTTTTAGATTCTTTAGATTCTTTAGATTCTTTAGATTCTTTAGATACTTTAAATTCTTTAGATTCTTTTGATTCTTTAGATTAATAGATTTTTTAGATTCCTTGGATTTTTTAGATTTTCTAGATTCTTTAGATTCTTTAGATTTTTTAGATTCTTTAGATTCTTTAGATTCTTTAGATTCTTTAGATACTTTAAATTCTTTAGATTCTTTAGATTCTTTTGATTCTTTAGATTAATAGATTTTTTAGATTCCTTGGCTTTTATAGGTTTTTTAGATTCTTTAGATTTTTTAGATTCTTTAGATTTTTTAGATTCTTTGGATTTTTTAGATTCTTTAGATTCTTTAGGTTCGTTAGAATCTTTAGATTCTTTAGATTTCTTTGATTCTTTAGATTCTTTAGATTTTTTAGATTCTTTAGATTCTTTAGATTCTTTAGATTCTTTAGATTCTTTAGATTCTTTAGATTCTTTAGATTCTTTAGATTCTTCAGATATTTTAGATACTTTAGATTCTTTAGATTCTTTAGATTCTTTAGATTCTTTAGATTCTTTAGATTCTTCAGATTCTTTAGATTTTTTAGATTCATTAGATTCTTAAGTTACTTTAGTTTCTTTAGATTTTTTAGATCCTTTAGATTTTTAGATTCTCTAGATTCTTTAGATTCTTCAGATTTTTGGATTCTTTAGATTCTTTAGATTCTTTAGATTCTTTAGATTCTTTAGATTCTTTAGATTCTTTAGATTCTTTAGATTCATTAGATTCTTTAGATTCTTTAGATTCTTTAGATTCTTTGGATTATTTAGATTCTTTAGATTCTTTAGATTCTTTAGATTCTTTAGATTCTTTAAATTCTTTAGATTCTTTAGAATCTTTAGATTCTTTAGATTCCTTAGATTCTTTAGATTCTCTAGATTCTTTAGATTCTTTAGATTCTTTAGATTCTTTAGATTCTTTAGATACTTTAGATTCTTTAGATTCTTTAGATTCTTTAGATTCTTTGGATTCTTTAGATTCTTCAGATTCTTTAGATTTTTTAGATTTTTTAGATTCTTTAGTTACTTTAGTTTCTTTAGATTCTTTAGATTCTTTAAATTCTTTAGATTCTCTAGATTCTTTAGATTCTTTGGATTCTTTAGATTCTTTAGATTCTTTAGATTCTTTAGATTCTTTAGATTCTTTAGATTCTTTAGATTCTTTAGATTCTTTAGATTCTTTAAATTCTTTAGATTCTTTAGATTCTTTAGATTCTTTAGATTCTTTAGGTTCTTTAGATTCTTTAGATTCTTTAGATTCTTTAGATTCTTTAGATTCTTTAGATTCTTTAGATTCTTTAGATTCTTTGGATTCTTTAGATTCTTCAGATTCTTTAGATTTTTTAGATTTTTTAGATTCTTTAGTTACTTTAGTTTCTTTAGATTTTTTAGATTCTTTAGATTCTTTAGATTCTCTAGATTCTTTAGATTCTTTAGATTCTTTGGATTCTTTAGATTCTTTAGATTCTTTAGATTCTTTAGATTCTTTGGATTCTTTAGATTCTTTAGATTCTTTAGATACTTTAGATTCTTTAGATTCTTTAGATTCTTTAGATTCTTTGGATTCTTTAGATTCTTTAGATTCTTTAGATTCTTTAGATACTTTAGATTGTTTAGATTCCTTAGTTTCTTTTGATCCTTTAGATTAATAGATTTTTTAGATTCCTTGTATTCTTTAGATTTTTTAGATTCTCTAGATTCTTTAGATATTTTAGATACTTTAGATTCTTTAGATTCTGTAGATTCTTTAGATACTTTAGTTTCTTTTGATTCTTTAGATTAATAGAATTTTTAGATTCCTTGTATTCTTTAGATTTTTTAGATTCTCTAGATTCTTTAGATTTTTTAGATTCTTTAGATTCTTTAGATCCTTAAGATTCTTTAGATTCTTTAGATTCTTTAGATTCTGTAGATTCTGTAGATTCTTTAGTTTCTTTAGATTTTTTAGATTATTTAGATTCTTTAGATTCTTAAGATTCTTTAGATTCTTTAGATTCTTTAGGTTCGTTAGAATCTTTAGATTCTTTAGATTTTTTTGATTCTTTAGATTCTTTAGATTTTTAGATTCTTTAGATTCTTTAGATTCTTTAGATTCCTTAGATTCTTTAGATTCTTTAGATTCTTTAGATTTTTTAGATTCTTTAGATTCTTTAGATTGTTTAGATTCTTTAGATTCTTTAGGTCCTTTAGTTTCTTTTGATTCTTTAGATTAATAGATTTTTTAGATTCCTTGGATTTTTTAGATTTTCTAGACTCTTTAGATTCTTTAGATTTTTTAGATTCTTTAGATTCTTTAGATTCTTTAGATTCTTTAGATACTTTAAATTCTTTAGATTCTTTAGATTCTTTTGATTCTTTAGATTAATAGATTTTTTAGATTCCTTGGCTTTTATAGGTTTTTTAGATTCTTTAGATTTTTTAGATTCTTTAGATTTTTTAGATTCTTTGGATTTTTTAGATTCTTTAGATTCTTTAGATTCTTTAGGTTCGTTAGAATCTTTAGATTCTTTAGATTTCTTTGATTCTTTAGATTCTTTAGATTTTTTAGATTCTTTAGATTCTTTAGATTCTTTAGATCCTTTAGATTCTTTAGATTCTTAAGATTCTTTAAATTCTTTAAATTCTTTAGATTTTTTAGAATCTTTAGATCCTTTAGATTCTTTAGATTCTTTAGATCCTTTAGATTCTTTAGATTCTTTAGATTCTTTAGATTCTTTAGATTCTTTAGATTCTTTAGATTCTTTAGATTCTTTAGATCCTTTAGGTTCGTTAGAATCTTTAGATTCTTTAGATTCTTTAGATTCTTTAGATTCTTTAGATTCTTTAGATTCTTTAGATTCTTTAGATTCTTTAGATCCTTTAGATTCTTTAGATTCTTAAGATTCTTTAAATTCTTTAAATTCTTTAGATTTTTTAGAATCTTTAGATCCTTTAGATTCTTTAGATTCTTTAGATCCTTTAGATTCTTTAGATTCTTTAGATTCTTTAGATTCTTTAGATTCTTTAGATTCTTTAGATTCTTTAGATTCTTTAGATTCTTTAGATCCTTTAGATTCTTTAGATGCTTTAAATTCTTTAGATTCTTTAGATTCTTTAGATTCTTTAGATTCTTTAGGTTCTTTAGATTCTTTAGATTCTTTAGATTCTTTAGATTCTTTAGATTCTTTAGATTCTTTAGATTCTTTAGATTCTTTAGATTCTTTAGATTCTTTAGATTCTTTGGATTCTTTAGATTCTTCAGATTCTTTAGATTTTTTAGATTTTTTAGATTCTTTAGTTACTTTAGTTTCTTTAGATTTTTTAGATTCTTTAGATTCTTTAGATTCTCTAGATTCTTTAGATTCTTTAGATTCTTTGGATTCTTTAGATTCTTTAGATTCTTTAGATTCTTTAGATTCTTTGGATTCTTTAGATTCTTTAGATTCTTTAGATACTTTAGATTCTTTAGATTCTTTAGATTCTTTAGATTCTTTGGATTCTTTAGATTCTTTAGATTCTTTAGATTCTTTAGATACTTTAGATTGTTTAGATTCCTTAGTTTCTTTTGATCCTTTAGATTAATAGATTTTTTAGATTCCTTGTATTCTTTAGATTTTTTAGATTCTCTAGATTCTTTAGATATTTTAGATACTTTAGATTCTTTAGATTCTGTAGATTCTTTAGATACTTTAGTTTCTTTTGATTCTTTAGATTAATAGAATTTTTAGATTCCTTGTATTCTTTAGATTTTTTAGATTCTCTAGATTCTTTAGATTTTTTAGATTCTTTAGATTCTTTAGATCCTTAAGATTCTTTAGATTCTTTAGATTCTTTAGATTCTGTAGATTCTGTAGATTCTTTAGTTTCTTTAGATTTTTTAGATTATTTAGATTCTTTAGATTCTTAAGATTCTTTAGATTCTTTAGATTCTTTAGGTTCGTTAGAATCTTTAGATTCTTTAGATTTTTTTGATTCTTTAGATTCTTTAGATTTTTAGATTCTTTAGATTCTTTAGATTCTTTAGATTCCTTAGATTCTTTAGATTCTTTAGATTCTTTAGATTTTTTAGATTCTTTAGATTCTTTAGATTGTTTAGATTCTTTAGATTCTTTAGGTCCTTTAGTTTCTTTTGATTCTTTAGATTAATAGATTTTTTAGATTCCTTGGATTTTTTAGATTTTCTAGATTCTTTAGATTCTTTAGATTTTTTAGATTCTTTAGATTCTTTAGATTCTTTAGATTCTTTAGATACTTTAAATTCTTTAGATTCTTTAGATTCTTTTGATTCTTTAGATTAATAGATTTTTTAGATTCCTTGGCTTTTATAGGTTTTTTAGATTCTTTAGATTTTTTAGATTCTTTAGATTTTTTAGATTCTTTGGATTTTTTAGATTCTTTAGATTCTTTAGATTCTTTAGGTTCGTTAGAATCTTTAGATTCTTTAGATTTCTTTGATTCTTTAGATTCTTTAGATTTTTTAGATTCTTTAGATTCTTTAGATTCTTTAGATTCTTTAGATTCTTTAGATTCTTTAGATTCTTTAGATTCTTTAGATTCTTTAGATTCTTTAGATTCTTTAGATTCTTTAGATTCTTTAGATTCTTTAGAATCTTTAGATTCTTTAGATTCTTTAGATTCTTTAGATCATTTAGATTCTTTAGATTCTTAAGATTCTTTAAATTCTTTAAATTCTTTAGATTTTTTAGAATCTTTAGATTCTTTAGATTCTTTAGATTCTTTAGATCCTTTAGATTCTTTAGATTCTTTAGATTCTTTAAATTCTTTAAATTCTTTAGATTCTTTAGAATCTTTAGATTCTTTAGATTCCTTAGATTCTTTAGATTGTTTAGATTCTTTAGATCCTTTAGGTTCTTTAGATTCTTTAGATTCTTTAAATTCTTTAAATTCTTTAGATTCTTTAGAATCTTTAGATTCTTTAGATTCCTTAGATTCTTTAGATTCTCTAGATTCTTTAGATTCTTTAGATTCTTTAGATTTTTCAGATTTTTTAGATACTTTAGATTCTTTAGATTCTTTAGATTCTTTAGATTCTTTAGATTCCTTAGATTCTTTAGATTCTCTAGATTCTTTAGATTCTTTAGATTCTTTAGATTCTTTAGGTTCTTTAGATTCTTTAGATTCTTTAGATTCTTTAGATTCTTTAGATTCTTTAGATTCTTTAGATTCTTTAGATTCTTTAGATTCTTTAGATTCTTTAGATTCTTTAGATTCTTTAGATTCTTTGGATTATTTAGATTCTTTAGATTCTTTAGATTCTTTAAATTCTTTAGATTCTTTAGAATCTTTAGATTCTTTAGATTCCTTAGATTCTTTAGATTCTCTAGATTCTTTAGATTCTTTAGATTCTCTAGATTCTTTAGATTTTTTAGATTCTTTGGATTCTTTAGATTCTTCAGATTCTTTAGATTTTTTAGATTTTTTAGATTCTTTAGTTACTTTAGTTTCTTTAGATTTTTTAGATTCTTTAGATTATTTAGATTCTCTAGATTTTTTAGATTCTTTAGATACTTTGGATTCTTTAGATTCTTTAGACTCTTTAGATTCTTTAGATTCTTTAGATTCTTTAGATTCTTTAGATTCTTTAGATTCTTTAGATTCTTTAGATTCTTTAGATTCTTTAGATTCTTTAAATTCTTTAGATTCTTTAGATTCTTTAGATTCTTTAGGTTCTTTAGGTTCTTTAGATTCTTTAGATTCTTTAGATTCTTTAGATTCTTTAGATTCTTTAGATTCTTTAGATTCTTTAGATTCTTTAGATTCTTTAGATTCTTTAGATTCTTTAGATTCTTTAGATTCTTTAGATTCTTTAGATTCTTTAGATTCTTTGGATTCTTTAGATTCTTTAGATTCTTTAGATTCGTTAGATACTTTAGATTGTTTAGATTCCTTAGTTTCTTTTGATCCTTTAGATTAATAGATTTTTTAGATTCCTTGTTTTCTTTAGATTTTTTAGATTCTCTAGATTCTTTAGATATTTTAGATACTTTAGATTCTTTAGATTCTGTAGATTCTTTAGATACTTTAGTTTCTTTTGATTCTTTAGATTAATAGAATTTTTAGATTCCTTGTATTCTTTAGATTTTTTAGATTCTCTAGATTCTTTAGATTTTTTAGATTCTTTAGATTCTTTAGATCATTAAGATTCTTTAGATTCTTTAGATTCTTTAGATTCTTTAGATTCTTTAGATTCTGTAGATTCTGTAGATTCTTTAGTTTCTTTAGATTTTTTAGATTATTTAGATTCTTTAGATTCTTAAGATTCTTTAGATTCTTTAGATTCTTTAGGTTCGTTAGAATCTTTAGATTCTTTAGATTTTTTTGATTCTTTAGATTCTTTAGATTTTTAGATTCTTTAGATTCTTTAGATTCTTTAGATTCCTTAGATTCTTTAGATTCTTTAGATTCTTTAGATTTTTTAGATTCTTTAGATTCTTTAGATTGTTTAGATTCTTTAGATTCTTTAGGTCCTTTAGTTTCTTTTGATTCTTTAGATTAATAGATTTTTTAGATTCCTTGGATTTTTTAGATTTTCTAGATTCTTTAGATTCCTTAGATTTTTTAGATTCTTTAGATTCTTTAGATTCTTTAGATTCTTTAGATTCTTTAGATACTTTAGATTCTTTAGATTCTTTAGATTCTTTTGATTCTTTAGAATAATAGATTTTTTAGATTCCTTGGCTTTTATAGGTTTTTTAGATTCTTTAGATTTTTTAGATTCTTTAGATTTTTTAGATTCTTTAGATTCTTTAGATTCTTTAGGTTCGTTAGAATCTTTAGATTCTTTAGATTTCTTTGATTCTTTAGATTCTTTAGATTTTTTAGATTTTTTAAATTCTTTAGATTCTTTAGATTCTTTAGATTCTTTAGATTCTTTAGATTCTTTAGATTCTTTAGATTCTTTAGATTCTTTAGATTCTTTAGATTCTTTAGATTCTTTAGATTCTTTAGATTCTTTAGATTCTTTAGATTCTTTTGATTCTTTAGATTCTTTGGATTATTTAGATTCTTTAGATTCTTTAGATTCTTTAGGTTCGTTAGAATCTTTAGATTCTTTAGATTTTTTTGATTCTTTAGATTCTTTAGATTTTTAGATTCTTTAGATTCTTTAGATTTTTTAGATTCCTTAGATTCTTTAGATTCTTTAGATTCTTTAGATTCTTTAGATTCTTTAGATTCTTTAGATTCTTTAGATTCTTTAGATTCTTTGGATTCTTTAGATTCTTTAGATTCTTTAGATTCTTTAGATACTTTAGATTGTTTAGATTCCTTAGTTTCTTTTGATCCTTTAGATTAATAGATTTTTTAGATTCCTTGTTTTCTTTAGATTTTTTAGATTCTCTAGATTCTTTAGATATTTTAGATACTTTAGATTCTTTAGATTCTGTAGATTCTTTAGATACTTTAGTTTCTTTTGATTCTTTAGATTAATAGAATTTTTAGATTCCTTGTATTCTTTAGATTTTTTAGATTCTCTAGATTCTTTAGATTTTTTAGATTCTTTAGATTCTTTAGATCATTAAGATTCTTTAGATTCTTTAGATTCTTTAGATTCTTTAGATTCTTTAGATTCTGTAGATTCTGTAGATTCTTTAGTTTCTTTAGATTTTTTAGATTATTTAGATTCTTTAGATTCTTAAGATTCTTTAGATTCTTTAGATTCTTTAGGTTCGTTAGAATCTTTAGATTCTTTAGATATTTTTGATTCTTTAGATTCTTTAGATTTTTAGATTCTTTAGATTCTTTAGATTCTTTAGATTCCTTAGATTCTTTAGATTCTTTAGATTCTTTAGATTTTTTAGATTCTTTAGATTCTTTAGATTGTTTAGATTCTTTAGATTCTTTAGGTCCTTTAGTTTCTTTTGATTCTTTAGATTAATAGATTTTTTAGATTCCTTGGATTTTTTAGATTTTCTAGATTCTATAGATTCTTTAGATTTTTTAGATTCTTTAGATTCTTTAGATATTTTAGATTCTTTAGATACTTTAGATTCTTTAGATTCTTTAGATTCTTTTGATTCTTTAGAATAATAGATTTTTTAGATTCCTTGGCTTTTATAGGTTTTTTAGATTCTTTAGATTTTTTAGATTCTTTAGATTCTTTAGATTCTTTAGGTTCGTTAGAATCTTTAGATTCTTTAGATTTCTTTGATTCTTTAGATTCTTTAGATTTTTTAGATTCTTTAGATTCTTTAGATTCTTTAGATTCTTTAGATTCTTTAGATTCTTTAGATTCTTTAGATTCTTTAGATTCTTTAGATTCTTTAGATTCTTTAGATTCTTTAGATTCTTTAGATTCTTTAGATTCTTTAGATTCTTTAGATTTTTTAGATTCTTTAGATTCTTAAGTTACTTTAGATTTTTTAGATTCTTTAGATTCTTTAGATTCTCTAGATTCTTTAGATTCTTTAGATTCTTTGGATTCTTTAGATTCTTTAGATTCTTTAGATTCTTTAGATTCTTTGGATTCTTTAGATTCTTTAGATTCTTTAGATACTTTAGATTCTTTAGATTCTTTAGATTCTTTGGATTCTTTAGATTCTTTAGATTCTTTAGATACTTTAGATTCTTTAGATTCTTTAGATTCTTTAGATTCTTTAGATTCTTTGGATTCTTTAGATTCTTCAGATTCTTTAGATTTTTTAGATTTTTTAGATTCTTTAGTTACTTTAGTTTCTTTAGATTTTTTAGATTCTTTAGATTCTTTAGATTCTCTAGATTCTTTAGATTCTTTAGATTCTTTGGATTCTTTAGATTCTTTAGATTCTTTAGATTCTTTAGATTCTTTGGATTCTTTAGATTCTTTAGATTCTTTAGATACTTTAGATTCTTTAGATTCTTTAGATTCTTTAGATACTTTAGATTCTTTAGATTCTTTAGATTCTTTAGATCCTTAAGATTCTTTAGATTCTTTAGATTCTTTAGATTCTGTAGATTCTGTAGATTCTTTAGTTTCTTTAGATTTTTTAGATTATTTAGATTCTTTAGATTCTTAAGATTCTTTAGATTCTTTAGTTTCTTTAGGTTCGTTAGAATCTTTAGATTCTTTAGATTTTTTTGATTCTTTAGATCCTTTAGATTTTTAGATTCTTTAGATTCTTTAGATTCTTTAGATTCCTTAGATTCTTTAGATTCTTTAGATTCTTTAGATTTTTTAGATTCTTTAGATTCTTTAGATTGTTTAGATTCTTTAGATTCTTTAGGTCCTTTAGTTTCTTTTGATTCTTTAGATTAATAGATTTTTTAGATTCCTTGGATATTTAGATTTTCTAGATTCTTTAGATTCTTTAGATTCTTTAGATTCTTTAGATTTTTTAGATTCTTTAGATTCTTTAGATTCTTTAGATTCTTTAGATACTTTAAATTCTTTAGATTTTTTAGATTCTTTTGATTCTTTAGATTAATAGATTTTTTAGATTCCTTGGCTTTTATAGGTTTTTTAGATTCTTTAGATTTTTTAGATTCTTTAGATTTTTTAGATTCTTTGGATTTTTTAGATTCTTTAGATTCTTTAGGTTCGTTAGAATCTTTAGATTCTTTAGATTTCTTTGATTCTTTAGATTCTTTAGATTTTTTAGATTCTTTAGATTCTTTAGATTCTTTAGATTCTTTAGATTCTTTAGATTCTTTAGATTCTTTAGATTCTTTAGATTCTTTAGATTCTTTAGATTCTTTAGATTCTTTAGATCCTTTAGATTCTTTAGATTCTTTAGATTCTTTAAATTCTTTAAATTCTTTAGATTCTTTAGAATCTTTAGATTCTTTAGATTCCTTAGATTCTTTAGATTCTTTAGATTCTTTAGATCCTTTAGATTCTTTAGATTCTTTAGATTCTTTAAATTCTTTAAATTCTTTAGATTCTTTAGAATCTTTAGATTCTTTAGATTCGTTAGATTCTTTAGATTCTCTAGATTCTTTAGATTCTTTAGATTCTTTAGATTCTTCAGATTTTTTAGATACTTTAGATTCTTTAGATTCTTTAGATTCTTTAGATTCTTTAGATTCTTCAGATTCTTTAGATTTTTTAGATTCATTAGATTCTTAAGTTACTTTAGTTTCTTTAGATTTTTTAGATCCTTTAGATTTTTAGATTCTCTAGATTCTTTAGATTCTTCAGATTTTTGGATTCTTTAGATTCTTTAGATTCTTTAGATTCTTTAGATTCATTAGATTCTTTAGATTCTTTAGATTCTTTAGATTCTTTGGATTATTTAGATTCTTTAGATTCTTTAGATTCTTTAAATTCTTTAGATTCTTTAGAATCTTTAGATTCTTTAGATTCCTTAGATTCTTTAGATTCTCTAGATTCTTTAGATTCTTTAGATTCTTCAGATTCTTTAGATTTTTTAGATTTTTTAGATTCTTTAGTTACTTTAGTTTCTTTAGATTCTTTAGATTCTTTAGATTCTTTAGATTCTCTAGATTCTTTAGATTCTTTGGATTCTTTAGATTCTTTAGATTCTTTAGATTCTTTAGATTCTTTAGATTCTTTAGATTCTTTAGATTCTTTAGATTCTTTAGATTCTTTAGATTCTTTAGATTCTTTAGATTCTTTAGATTCTTTAGATTCTTTAGGTCCTTTAGTTTCTTTTGATTCTTTAGATTAATAGATTTTTTAGATTCCTTGGATTTTTTAGATTTTCTAGATTCTTTAGATTCCTTAGATTTTTTAGATTCTTTAGATTCTTTAGATTCTTTAGATTCTTTAGATTCTTTAGATTCTTTAGATTCTTTAAATTCTTTAGATTCTTTTGATTCTTTAGAATAATAGATTTTTTAGATTCCTTGGCTTTTATAGGTTTTTTAGATTCTTTAGATTTTTTAGATTCTTTAGATTTTTTAGATTCTTTAGATTCTTTAGATACTTTAGGTTCGTTAGAATCTTTAGATTCTTTAGATTTCTTTGATTCTTTAGATTCTTTAGATTTTTTAGATTTTTTAAATTCTTTAGATTCTTTAGATTCTTTAGATTCTTTAGATTCTTTAGATTCTTTAGATTCTTTAGATTCTTTAGATTCTTTAGATTCTTTAGATTCTTTAGATTCTTTAGATTCTTTAGATTCTTTAGATTCTTTAGATTCTTTTGATTCTTTAGATTCTTTGGATTATTTAGATTCTTTAGATTCTTTAGATTCTTTAGGTTCGTTAGAATCTTTAGATTCTTTAGATTTTTTTGATCCTTTAGATTCTTTAGATTTTTAGATTCTTTAGATTCTTTAGATTTTTTAGATTCCTTAGATTCTTTAGATTCTTTAGATTCTTTAGATTCTTTAGATTCTTTAGATTCTTTAGATTCTTTAGATTCTTTAGATTCTTTGGATTCTTTAGATTCTTTAGATTCTTTAGATTCTTTAGATACTTTAGATTGTTTAGATTCCTTAGTTTCTTTTGATCCTTTAGATTAATAGATTTTTTAGATTCCTTGTTTTCTTTAGATTTTTTAGATTCTCTAGATTCTTTAGATATTTTAGATACTTTAGATTCTTTAGATTCTGTAGATTCTTTAGATACTTTAGTTTCTTTTGATTCTTTAGATTAATAGAATTTTTAGATTCCTTGTATTCTTTAGATTTTTTAGATTCTCTAGATTCTTTAGATTTTTTAGATTCTTTAGATTCTTTAGATCATTAAGATTCTTTAGATTCTTTAGATTCTTTAGATTCTTTAGATTCTTTAGATTCTGTAGATTCTGTAGATTCTTTAGTTTCTTTAGATTTTTTAGATTATTTAGATTCTTTAGATTCTTAAGATTCTTTAGATTCTTTAGATTCTTTAGGTTCGTTAGAATCTTTAGATTCTTTAGATATTTTTGATTCTTTAGATTCTTTAGATTTTTAGATTCTTTAGATTCTTTAGATTCCTTAGATTCTTTAGATTCTTTAGATTCTTTAGATTTTTTAGATTCTTTAGATTCTTTAGATTGTTTAGATTCTTTAGATTCTTTAGGTCCTTTAGTTTCTTTTGATTCTTTAGATTAATAGATTTTTTAGATTCCTTGGATTTTTTAGATTTTCTAGATTCTATAGATTCTTTAGATTTTTTAGATTCTTTAGATTCTTTAGATACTTTAGATTCTTTAGATACTTTAGATTCTTTAGATTCTTTAGATTCTTTTGATTCTTTAGAATAATAGATTTTTTAGATTCCTTGGCTTTTATAGGTTTTTTAGATTCTTTAGATTTTTTAGATTCTTTAGATTCTTTAGATTCTTTAGGTTCGTTAGAATCTTTAGATTCTTTAGATTTCTTTGATTCTTTAGATTCTTTAGATTTTTTAGATTCTTTAGATTCTTTAGATTCTTTAGATTCTTTAGATTCTTTAGATTCTTTAGATTCTTTAGATTCTTTAGATTCTTTAGATTCTTTAGATTCTTTAGATTCTTTAGATTCTTTAGATTCTTTAGATTCTTTAGATTTTTTAGATTCTTTAGATTCTTAAGTTACTTTAGTTTCTTTAGATTTTTTAGATCCTTTAGATTTTTAGATTCTCTAGATTCTTTAGATTCTTCAGATTTTTGGATTCTTTAGATTCTTTAGATTCTTTAGATTCTTTAGATTCTTTAGATTCATTAGATTCTTTAGATTCTTTAGATTCTTTAGATTCTTTGGATTATTTAGATTCTTTAGATTCTTTAGATTCTTTAAATTCTTTAGATTCTTTAGAATCTTTAGATTCTTTAGATTCCTTAGATTCTTTAGATTCTCTAGATTCTTTAGATTCTTTAGATTCTTTAGATTCTTTAGATTCTTTAGATTCTTTAGATTCTTTAGATTCTTTAGATTCTTTAAATTCTTTAGATTCTTTAGATTCTTTAGGTTCTTTAGGTTCTTTAGATTCTTTAGATTCTTTAGATTCTTTAGATTCTTTAGATTCTTTAGATTCTTTAGATTCTTTAGATTCTTTGGATTCTTTAGATTCTTCAGATTCTTTAGATTTTTTAGATTTTTTAGATTCTTTAGTTACTTTAGTTTCTTTAGATTTTTTAGATTCTTTAGATTCTTCAGATTCTCTAGATTCTTTAGATTCTTTAGATTCTTTGGATTCTTTAGATTCTTTAGATTCTTTAGATTCTTTAGATTCTTTGGATTCTTTAGATTCTTTAGATTCTTTAGATACTTTAGATTCTTTAGATTCTTTAGATTCTTTAGATTCTTTGGATTCTTTAGATTCTTTAGATTCTTTAGATTCTTTAGATACTTTAGATTGTTTAGATTCCTTAGTTTCTTTTGATCCTTTAGATTAATAGATTTTTTAGATTCCTTGTATTCTTTAGATTTTTTAGATTCTCTAGATTCTTTAGATATTTTAGATAATTTAGATTCTTTAGATTCTGTAGATTCTTTAGATACTTTAGTTTCTTTTGATTCTTTAGATTAATAGAATTTTTAGATTCCTTGTATTCTTTAGATTTTTTAGATTCTCTAGATTCTTTAGATTTTTTAGATTCTTTAGATTCTTTAGATCCTTAAGATTCTTTAGATTCTTTAGATTCTTTAGATTCTGTAGATTCTGTAGATTCTTTAGTTTCTTTAGATTTTTTAGATTATTTAGATTCTTTAGATTCTTAAGATTCTTTAGATTCTTTAGTTTCTTTAGGTTCGTTAGAATCTTTAGATTCTTTAGATTTTTTTGATTCTTTAGATCCTTTAGATTTTTAGATTCTTTAGATTCTTTAGATTCTTTAGATTCCTTAGATTCTTTAGATTCTTTAGATTCTTTAGATTTTTTAGATTCTTTAGATTCTTTAGATTGTTTAGATTCTTTAGATTCTTTAGGTCCTTTAGTTTCTTTTGATTCTTTAGATTAATAGATTTTTTAGATTCCTTGGATATTTAGATTTTCTAGATTCTTTAGATTCTTTAGATTCTTTAGATTCTTTAGATTTTTTAGATTCTTTAGATTCTTTAGATTCTTTAGATTCTTTAGATACTTTAAATTCTTTAGATTTTTTAGATTCTTTTGATTCTTTAGATTAATAGATTTTTTAGATTCCTTGGCTTTTATAGGTTTTTTAGATTCTTTAGATTTTTTAGATTCTTTAGATTTTTTAGATTCTTTGGATTTTTTAGATTCTTTAGATTCTTTAGGTTCGTTAGAATCTTTAGATTCTTTAGATTTCTTTGATTCTTTAGATTCTTTAGATTTTTTAGATTCTTTAGATTCTTTAGATTCTTTAGATTCTTTAGATTCTTTAGATTCTTTAGATTCTTTAGATTCTTTAGATTCTTTAGATTCTTTAGATTCTTTAGATTCTTTAGATCCTTTAGATTCTTTAGATTCTTTAGATTCTTTAAATTCTTTAAATTCTTTAGATTCTTTAGAATCTTTAGATTCTTTAGATTCCTTAGATTCTTTAGATTCTTTAGATTCTTTAGATCCTTTAGATTCTTTAGATTCTTTAGATTCTTTAAATTCTTTAAATTCTTTAGATTCTTTAGAATCTTTAGATTCTTTAGATTCCTTAGATTCTTTAGATTCTCTAGATTCTTTAGATTCTTTAGATTCTTTAGATTCTTCAGATTTTTTAGATACTTTAGATTCTTTAGATTCTTTAGATTCTTTAGATTCTTTAGATTCTTCAGATTCTTTAGATTTTTTAGATTCATTAGATTCTTAAGTTACTTTAGTTTCTTTAGATTTTTTAGATCCTTTAGATTTTTAGATTCTCTAGATTCTTTAGATTCTTCAGATTTTTGGATTCTTTAGATTCTTTAGATTCTTTAGATTCTTTAGATTCTTTAGATTCATTAGATTCTTTAGATTCTTTAGATTCTTTAGATTCTTTGGATTATTTAGATTCTTTAGATTCTTTAGATTCTTTAAATTCTTTAGATTCTTTAGAATCTTTAGATTCTTTAGATTCCTTAGATTCTTTAGATTCTCTAGATTCTTTAGATTCTTTAGATTCTTCAGATTCTTTAGATTTTTTAGATTTTTTAGATTCTTTAGTTACTTTAGTTTCTTTAGATTCTTTAGATTCTTTAGATTCTTTAGATTCTCTAGATTCTTTAGATTCTTTGGATTCTTTAGATTCTTTAGATTCTTTAGATTCTTTAGATTCTTTAGATTCTTTAGATTCTTTAGATTCTTTAGATTCTTTAGATTCTTTAGATTCTTTAGATTCTTTAAATTCTTTAGATTCTTTAGATTCTTTAGATTCTTTAGATTCTTTAGGTTCTTTAGATTCTTTAGATTCTTTAGATTCTTTAGATTCTTTAGATTCTTTAGATTCTTTAGATTCTTTGGATTATTTAGATTCTTTAGATTCTTTAGATTCTTTAAATTCTTTAGATTCTTTAGAATCTTTAGATTCTTTAGATTCCTTAGATTCTTTAGATTCTCTGGATTCTTTAGATTCTTTAGATTCTTTAGATTCTTTAGATTCTTTAGATTCTTTAGATTCTTTAGATTCTTTGGATTCTTTAGATTCTTCAGATTCTTTAGATTTTTTAGATTTTTTAGATTCTTTAGTTACTTTAGTTTCTTTAGATTTTTTAGATTCTTTAGATTATTTAGATTCTCTAGATTCTTTAGATTCTTTAGATACTTTGGATTCTTTAGATTCTTTAGACTCTTTAGATTCTTTAGATTCTTTAGATTCTTTAGATTCTTTAGATTCTTTAGATTCTTTAGATTCTTTAGATTCTTTAGATTCTTTGGATTCTTTAGATCCTTTAGATTCTTTAGATTCTTTAGATACTTTAGATTGTTTAGATTCCTTAGTTTCTTTTGATCCTTTAGATTAATAGATTTTTTAGATTCCTTGTTTTCTTTAGATTTTTTAGATTCTCTAGATTCTTTAGATATTTTAGATACTTTAGATTCTTTACATTCTGTAGATTCTTTAGATACTTTAGTTTCTTTTGATTCTTTAGATTAATAGAATTTTTAGATTCCTTGTATTCTTTAGATTTTTTAGATTCTCTAGATTCTTTAGATTTTTTAGATTCTTTAGATTCTTTAGATCATTAAGATTCTTTAGATTCTTTAGATTCTTTAGATTCTTTAGATTCTGTAGATTCTGTAGATTCTTTAGTTTCTTTAGATTTTTTAGATTATTTAGATTCTTTAGATTCTTAAGATTCTTTAGATTCTTTAGATTCTTTAGGTTCGTTAGAATCTTTAGATTCTTTAGATTTTTTTGATTCTTTAGATTCTTTAGATTTTTAGATTCTTTAGATTCTTTAGATTCTTTAGATTCCTTAGATTCTTTAGATTCTTTAGATTCTTTAGATTCTTTAGATTTTTTAGATTCTTTAGATTCTTTAGATTGTTTAGATTCTTTAGATTCTTTAGGTCCGTTAGTTTCTTTTGATTCTTTAGATTAATAGATTTTTTAGATTCCTTGGATTTTTTAGATTTTCTAGATTCTTTAGATTCTTTAGATTTTTTAGATTCTTTAGATTCTTTAGATTCTTTAGATTCTTTAGATACTTTAGATTCTTTAGATTCTTTAGATTCTTTTGATTCTTTAGAATAATAGATTTTTTAGATTCCTTGGCTTTTATAGGTTTTTTAGATTCTTTAGATTTTTTAGATTCTTTAGATTTTTTAGATTCTTTAGATTCTTTAGATTCTTTAGGTTCGTTAGAATCTTTAGATTCTTTAGATTTCTTTGATTCTTTAGATTCTTTAGATTTTTTAGATTCTTTAGATTCTTTAGATTCTTTAGATTCTTTAGATTCTTTACATTCTTTAGATTCTTTAGATTCTTTAGATTCTTTAGATTCTTTAGATTCTTTAGATTCTTTAGATTCTTTAGATTCTTTAGATTCTTTAGATTCTTTAGATTCTTTTGATTCTTTAGATTAATAGATTTTTTAGATTCCTTGGATTTTTTAGATTCCTTGAATTTTTTAGATTTTTTAGATTCTTTAGATTTTTTAGATTTTTTGGATTTTTTAGATTCTTTAGATTCTTTGGATTTTTTAGATTCTTTAGATTCTTTAGATTCTTTAGATTCTTTAGATTCTTTAGATTCTTTAGATTCTTTAGATTCTTTAGATTCTTTAGATTCTCTAGATTCTTTAGATTCTTTAGATTCTTTAGATTCTTTAGATTCTTTAGATTCTTTAGATTCTTTAGATTCTTCAGATTCTTTAGATTCTTTAGATTCTTTAGATTCTTTAGATTCTTTAGATTCTTTAGATTCTTTAGATTCTTTAGATTCTTTAGATTCTTTAGATTCTTTAGTTTATTTAGTTTCTTTAGATACTTTAGTTTCTTTAGATTCTTTAGATTCTTTAGATTCTTTAGTTTCTTTAGATTCTTTAGATTCTTTAGATTCTTTAGATTCTTTAGATTCTTTAGATTCTTTAGATTCTTTAGATTCTTTAGATTCTTTAGATTCTTTAGATTCTTTAGATTCTTTAGATTCTTTAGATTCTTTAGATTCTTTAGATTCTTTAGATTCTTTAGATTCTTTAGATTCTTTAGATTCTTTAGATTTTTTAGATTCTTTAGATTCTTTAGATTCTTTAGATTCTTTAGATTCTTTAGATTCTTTAGATTCTTTAGATTCTTTAGATTCTTTAGATTCTTTAGATTCTTTAGATTCTTTAGATTCTTTAGATTCTTTAGATTCTTTAGATTCTTTAGATTCTTTAGATTCTTTAGTTTCCTTAGATTCTTTAGATTCTTTAGATTCTTTAGATTCTTTAGATTCTTTAGATTCTTTAGATTCTTTAGATTCTTTAGATTCTTTAGATTTTTTAAATTCTTTAAATTCTTTAGATTCTTTAGAATCTTTAGATTCTTTAGATTCCTTAGATTCTTTAGATTCTCTAGATTCTTTAGATACTTTAGATTCTTTAGATTCTTTAGATTCTTTAGATACTTTAGATTTTTTAGATTTTTAGATTCTTTAGGTTCTTTAGATTCTTAAGATTCTTCAGATTCTTTAGATTTTTTAGATTCTTTAGATTCTTAGGTTACTTTAGTTTCTTTAGACTTTTTAGATTCTTTAGAGTCTTTAGATTCTTTAGATTCTTTAGATTCATTAAATTCTTTAGATTCTTTAGATTCTTTAGATTCTGTAGATTCCTTAGATTCTTTAGATTCTCTAGATTTTTTAGATTCTTTAGATTCTTTAGATTCTTTAAATTCTTTAGATTCTTTAGATTCTTTAGATTCTTTAGATTTTTTAGATTTTTCAGATTTTTTAGATTCTTTAGATTCTGTAGATTCTTTAGATTCTTTAGATTCTTTGGATTTTTTAGATTCTTTAGATTCTTTAGATTCTTTAGATTCTTTAGATTCTTTATATTCTTTAGTTTCTTTAGACTCTTTAGATTCTTTAGATACTTTAGATTCTTTAGATTTTTTAGATTCTTTAGATTCTTTAGATTCTTTAGATTCTTTAGATTCTTTAGATTCTTTAGATTCTTTAGATTCTTTAGATTCTTTAGATTCTTTAGATTCTTTAGATTCTTTAGATTCTTTAGATTCTTTAGATTCTTTAGATTCTTTAGATTCTTTAGATTCTTTAGATTCTTTAGATTCTTTAGATTCTTTAGATTCTTTAGATTCTTTAGATCCTTTAGATTCTTTAGATTCTTTAGATTCTTTAGTTTCTTTTGATTCTTTAGATTAATAGATTTTTTAGATTCCTTGGATTTTTTAGACTTTTTAGATTCTTTAGATTTTTTAGATTCTTTAGATTTTTTAGATTCTTTAGATTCTTTAGATTCTTTAGATTCTTTAGATTCTTTGGATTTTTTAGATTCTTTAGATTCTTTGGATTCTTTGGATTCTTTAGATTCTTTAGATTCTTTAGGTCCTTTAGATTCTTTAGATTGTTTAGTTTCTTTTGATTCTTTAGATTAATAGATTTTTTAGATTCCTTGGATTTTTTAGATTTTTTAAATTTTTTAGATTTTTTAGATTCTTTAGATTCTTTACATTCTTTGGATTTTTTAGATTCTTTAGATTCCTTGGATTTTTTAGATTTTTTAGATTCTTTAGATTTTTTAGATTCTTTAGATTCTTTAGATACTTTGGATTTTATAGATTCCTTAGATTGTTTAAATTCTTTAGGTTCTTTAGATTCTTTAGATTCTTTAGATCCTTTAGTTTCTTTTGATTCTTTAGATTAATAGATTTTTTAGATTCCATGTATTCTTTAAATTTTTTAGATTCTCTAGATTCTTTAGATTCTTTAGATCCTTTAGATTCTTTAGATTCTTTAGATTCTTTAGATTTTTTATATTCTTTAGATTCTTTAGATTCTTTAGATTTTTTAGATTCTTTAGATTCTTTAAATTCCTTAGATTCTTTAGATTCTTTAGATTCCTTGGGTTCTTTAGATTAATAGATTTTTTAGATTCCATGTATTCTTTAGATTTTTTAGATTCTCTAGATTCTTTAGATTCTTTAGATTCTTTAGATTCTTTAGATTCTTTAGTTTCTTTAAATTCCTTAGATTCTTTAGATTCTTTAGATCCTTTAGAATCTTTAGATTATTTAGATTCTTTAGATTCTTTAGATTCTTTAAATTCTTTAGATTCTTTAGATTCTTTAGATTCTTTAAATTCTTTAGATTCTTTAGATTCTTTAGATTCTTTAGATTCTTTAGATTCTTTAGATTCTTTAGATTCTTTAGATTCTTTAGATTTCTTAGATTCTTTAGATTCCTTAGATTCTTTAGATTCTCTAGATTCTTTAGATTCTTTAGATTCTTTAGATTCTTTAGATTCTTTAGATTCTTTAGATTCTTTAGATTCTTTAGATTCTTTAGATTCTTTAGATTCTTTAGATTCTTTAGATTCTTTAGATTCTTTAGATTCTTTAGATTCTTTAGATTCTTTAGATTCTTTAGAATCTTTAGATTCTTTAGTTTCTTTAAATTCCTTAGATTCTTTAGATTCTTTAGATTCTTTAGATTCCTTAGATTCTTTAGATTAATAGATTTTTTAGATTCCATGTATTCTTTAGATTTTTTAGATTCTCTAGATTCTTTATATTCTTTAGATTTTTTAGATTCTTTAGATTCTTTAGATTCTTTAGATTCTTTAGATTCCATAGATTCTTTTAATTCTCAAATTTCTTTAGATTCTTTAGATTCTTTAGATTCTTTAAATTCTTTAGATTCTTTAGATTCCTTAGATTCTTTAGATTTTTTAGATTCTTTAGATTCTTTAGATTCTTTAGATTCTTTAGATTCTTTAGATTCTTTAGATTTTTTAGATTCTTTAGATTATTTAGATTCTTTAGATTCTTTAGATTCTTTAGATTCTTTAGATTCATTAGATCCTTTAGATCCTTTAGATTCTTTAGTTTCTTGTGATTCTTTAGATTAATAGATTTTTAGATTCCTTGGATTTTTTAGATTTTTTAGATTCTTTAGATTTTTTAGATTCTTTAGATTTTTGAGATTCTTTAGATTCCTTGGATTTTTTAGATTCTTTAGATTTTTTGGATTCTTTAGATTTTTTAGATTCTTTAGATTCTTTAGATTCTTTGGATTTTTTAGAATTTTTAGATTCTTTAGATTCTTTAGATTCTTTAGATTCTTTAAATTTTTTAGATTTTTTAGATTATTTAGATTCTATAGATTCTTTAGATTCTTTAGATTCTTTAGATCCTTTAGATTCTTTAGATTCTTTAGTTTCTTTTGATTCTTTAGATTAATAGATTTTTAGATTCCTTGGATTATTTAGATTTTTTAGATTCTTTAGATTTTTTAGATTCTTTAGATTTTTTAGTTTCTTTAGATTCTTTGGATTTTTTAGATTCTTTAGATTCTTTAGATTCTTTAGTTTCTTTAGATTTTTTAGATTCCTTAGATTCTTTAGATTCTTTAGATTCTTTAAATTCTTTAGATTCTTTAGATTCTTTAGATTCTTTAAATTCTTTAGATTCTTTAGATTCTTTAGATTCTTTAGATTTTTTAGATTCTTTAGTTTCTTTAGATTCTTTAGATTCCTTAGATTCTTTAGATTCTCTAGATTCTTTAGATTCTTTAGATTCTTTAGATTCTTTAGATTCTTTAGATTCTTTAGATTCTTCAGATTCTTTAGATTCTTTAGATTCTTTAGATTTTTTAGATTCTTTAGATTCTTTAGATTCTTTAGCTTCTTTAGATTCTTTAGATTCTTTAGATTCATTAGAATCTTTAGATTCTTTAGATACTTTAGATTCTTTAGTTTCTTTAAATTCCTTAGATTCTTTAGATTCTTTAGATTCTTTAGATTCCTTAGATTCTTTAGATTCCTTAGATTCTTTAGATTAATAGATTTTTTAGATTCCATGAATTCTTTAGATTTTTTAGATTTTCTAGATTCTTTAGATTCTTTAGATTTTTTAGATTCTTTAGATTCTTTAGATTCTTTAGATTCTTTAGATTCTTTAGATTCTTTAGATTCTTTAGATTCTTTAGATTCTTTAGATTCTTTAGATTCTTTACTTTCTTTAGATTCTGTAGATTCCTTAGATTCTTTAGATTCTCTAGATTTTTTAGATTTTTTAGATTCTTTAGATTCTTTAGATTCTTTAGATTCTTTAGATTCTTTAGATTCTTTAGATTCTTTAGATTCATTAGATTCTTTAGATTCTTTAGATTCTTTAGATTCTTTAGATTCTTTAGATTCTTTAGATTCTTTAGATTCTTTAGATTCTTTAGATTTTTTAGATTTTTTAGATTTTTTAGATTCTTTAGATTCTTTTGATTCTTTAGATTCTTTAGATTCTTTAGATTCTTTGGATTTTTTAGATTCTTTAGATTCTTTGGACTCTTTAGATTCTTTAGATTCTTTAGATTCTTTAGATTCTGTAGATTCTTTAGATTCTTTAGATTCTTTGGATTTTTTAGATTCTTTAGATTCTTTAGATTCTTTAGATTCTTTAGATTCTTTAGATTCTTTAGATTCTTTAGATACTTTAGATTCTTTATATTCTTTAGATTCTTTAGATACTTTAGATTCTTTAGATTCTTTAGATTCTTTAGATTCTTTAGATTCTTTAGATACTTTAGATTCTTTAGATTCTTTAGATTCTTTAGATTCTTTAGATTCTTTAGATTCTTTAGATTCTTTGGATTTTTTAGATTCTTTAGATTCTTTAGATTCTTTAGATTCTTTAGATTCTTTAGATACTTTAGATTCTTTAGATTCTTTAGTTTCTTTTGATTCTTTAGATTAATGGATTTTTTAGATTCCTTGGATTTTTTAGATTTTTTAGATTCTTTAGATTTTTTAGATTCTTTAGATTTTTTAGATTCTTTAGATTTTTTAGATTTTTTAGATTCTTTAGATTCTTTAGATTCTTTGGATTTTTTAGATTCTTTAGATTCTTTGGATTCTTTAGATTCTTTAGATTCTTTAGATTCTTTAGATTCTTTAGATTCTTTAGATCTTTAGATTCTTTAGATTCTTTAGTTACTTTTGATTCTTTAGATTAATAGATTTTTTAGGTTCCTTGGATTTTTTAGATTTTTTAGATTCTTTAGATTTTTTAGATTCTTTAGATTTTTTAGATTCTTTAGATTTTTTAGATTTTTTAGATTCTTTAGATTCTTTAGATTCTTTGGATTTTTTAGATTCTTTAGATTCTTTGGATTCTTTAGATTCTTTAGATTCTTTAGATTCTTTAGATCTTTAGATTCTTTAGATTCTTTAGTTTCTTTTGATTCTTTAGATTAATGGATTTTTTAGATTCCTTGGATTTTTTAGATTTTTTAGATTCTTTAGATTTTTTAGATTCTTTAGATTTTTTAGATTCTTTAGATTTTTTAGATTTTTTAGATTCTTTAGATTCTTTAGATTCTTTGGATTTTTTAGATTCTTTAGATTCTTTAGATTCTTTAGATTCTTTAGATCTTTAGATTCTTTAGATTCTTTAGTTTCTTTTGATTCTTTAGATTAATGGATTTTTTAGATTCCTTGGATTTTTTAGATTTTTTAGATTCTTTAGATTTTTTAGATTCTTTAGATTTTTTAGATTCTTTAGATTTTTTAGATTCTTTAGATTTTTTAGATTCTTTAGATTTTTTAGATTCTTTGGATTTTATAGATTCTTTAGGTTCTTTGGATTCTTTAGATTCTTTAGATACTTTAGATTGTTTAGTTTCTTTTGATTCTTTAGATTAATAGATTTTTTAGATTCCATGTATTCTTTAAATTTTTTAGATTCTCTAGATTCTTTAGATTCTTTAGATCTTTTAGATTCTTTAGATTCTTTAGATTCTTTAGATTCTTTAGATTTTTTAGATTCTTTAGATTCTTTAGATTTTTTAGATTCTTTAGATTCTTTAGATTCTTTAGATTCTTTAGATTCTTTAGATTCTTTAGATTCTTTAGATTCTTTAGATTCTTTAGATTCTTTAGATTCTTTAGATTCTTTAGATTCTTTAGATTCTTTAGATTCTTTAGATTTTTTAGATTCTTTAGATTCTGTAGATTCTTTAGATTCTTTAGATTCTTTAGATTCTTTAGATTCTTTAGATTCTTTAGATTCTTTAGATTCTTTAGATTCTTTAGATTCTTTAGATTCTTTAGATTCTTTAGATTCTTTAGATTCTTTAGATTCTTTAGATTCTTTAGATTCTTTAGATTCTTTAGATTCTTTAGATTCTTTAGATTCTTTAGATTCTTTTCTTTAGATTCTTTAGATTCTTTAGATTCTTTAGATTCTTTAGATTTTTTAGATTCTTTAGATTCTTTAGATTCTTTAGATTCTTTAGATTCTTTAGATTCTTTAAATTCTTTAGATTCTTTAGATTCTTTAGATTCTTTAGTTTCTTTAAATTCCTTAGATTCTTTAGATTCTTTAGATTCTTTAGATTCCTTAGATTCTTTAGATTAATAGATTTTTTAGATTCCATGTATTCTTTAGATTTTTTAGATTCTCTAGATTCTTTAGATTCTTTAGATTCTTTAGATTCTTTAGATTCTTTAGTTTCTTTAAATTCCTTAGATTCTTTAGATTCTTTAGATTCTTTAGATTTTTTAGATTCTTTAGATTCTTTAGATTCTTTAGATCCTTTAGATTCTTTAGATTCTTTAGATTCTTTAGATTCTTTAAATTCTTTAGATTCTTTAGATTCTTTAGATTCTTTAGATTCTTTAGATTCTTTAGATTCTTTAGATTCTTTAGATTCTTTAGATTCTTTAGATTCTTTAGATTCTTTGGATTTTTTAGATTCTTTAGATTCTTTGGATTCTTTGGATTCTTTAGATTCTTTAGATTCTTTAGGTCCTTTAGATTCTTTAGATTGTTTAGTTTCTTTTGATTCTTTAGATTAATAGATTTTTTAGATTCCTTGGATTTTTTAGATTTTTTAAATTTTTTAGATTTTTTAGATTCTTTAGATTCTTTACATTCTTTGGATTTTTTAGATTCTTTAGATTCCTTGGATTTTTTAGATTTTTTAGATTCTTTAGATTTTTTAGATTCTTTAGATTCTTTAGATACTTTGGATTTTATAGATTCCTTAGATTGTTTAAATTCTTTAGGTTCTTTAGATTCTTTAGATTCTTTAGATCCTTTGGTTTCTTTTGATTCTTTAGATTAATAGATTTTTTAGATTCCATGTATTCTTTAAATTTTTTAGATTCTCTAGATTCTTTAGATTCTTTAGATCCTTTAGATTCTTTAGATTCTTTAGATTCTTTAGATTTTTTATATTCTTTAGATTCTTTAGATTCTTTAGATTTTTTAGATTCTTTAGATTCTTTAAATTCCTTAGATTCTTTAGATTCTTTAGATTCCTTAGATTCTTTAGATTAATAGATTTTTTAGATTCCATGTATTCTTTAGATTTTTTAGATTCTCTAGATTCTTTAGATTCTTTAGATTCTTTAGATTCTTTAGATTCTTTAGTTTCTTTAAATTCCTTAGATTCTTTAGATTCTTTAGATCCTTTAGAATCTTTAGATTATTTAGATTCTTTAGATTCTTTAGATTCTTTAAATTCTTTAGATTCTTTAGATTCTTTAGATTCTTTAAATTCTTTAGATTCTTTAGATTCTTTAGATTCTTTAGATTCTTTAGATTCTTTAGATTCTTTAGATTCTTTAGATTCTTTAGATTCCTTAGATTCTTTAGATTCCTTAGATTCTTTAGATTCTCTAGATTCTTTACATTCTTTAGATTCTTTAGATTCTTTAGATTCTTTAGATTCTTTAGATTCTTTAGATTCTTTAGATTCTTTAGATTCTTTAGATTCTTTAGATTCTTTAGATTCTTTAGATTCTTTAGATTCTTTAGATTCTTTAGATTCTTTAGATTCTTTAGAATCTTTAGATTCTTTAGTTTCTTTAAATTCCTTAGATTCTTTAGATTCTTTAGATTCTTTAGATTCCTTAGATTCTTTAGATTAATAGATTTTTTAGATTCCATGTATTCTTTAGATTTTTTAGATTCTCTAGATTCTTTATATTCTTTAGATTTTTTAGATTCTTTAGATTCTTTAGATTCTTTAGATTCTTTAGATTCCATAGATTCTTTTAATTCTCAAATTTCTTTAGATTCTTTAGATTCTTTAGATTCTTTAAATTCTTTAGATTCTTTAGATTCCTTAGATTCTTTAGATTTTTTAGATTCTTTAGATTCTTTAGATTCTTTAGATTCTTTAGATTCTTTAGATTTTTTAGATTCTTTAGATTATTTAGATTCTTTAGATACTTTAGATTCCTTAGATTCTTTAGATTAATAGATTTTTTAGATTCCATGTATTCTTTAGATTTTTTAGATTCTCTAGATTCTTTAGATTCTTTAGATTCTTTAGATTCTTTAGATTCTTTAGATTCTTTAGTTTCCTTAAATTCCTTAGATTCTTTAGATTCTTTAGATCCTTTAGAATCTTTAGATTATTTAGATTCTTTAGATTCTTTAGATTCTTTAAATTCTTTAGATTCTTTAGATTCTTTAGATTCTTTAAATTCTTTAGATTCTTTAGATTCTTTAGATTCTTTAGATTCTTTAGATTCTTTAGATTCTTTAGATTCTTTAGATTCTTTAGATTCCTTAGATTCTTTAGATTCCTTAGATTCTTTAGATTCTCTAGATTCTTTAGATTCTTTAGATTCTTTAGATTCTTTAGATTCTTTAGATTCTTTAGATTCTTTAGATTCTTTAGATTCTTTAGATTCTTTAGATTCTTTAGATTCTTTAGATTCTTTAGATTCTGTAGATTCTTTAGATTCTTTAGATTCTTTGGATTTTTTAGATTCTTTAGATTCTTTAGATTCTTTAGATTCTTTAGATTCTTTAGATTCTTTAGATACTTTAGATTCTTTATATTCTTTAGATTCTTTAGATACTTTAGATTCTTTAGATTCTTTAGATTCTTTAGATTCTTTAGATTCTTTAGATACTTTAGATTCTTTAGATTCTTTAGATTCTTTAGATTCTTTAGATTCTTTAGATTCTTTGGATTTTTTAGATTCTTTAGATTCTTTAGATTCTTTAGATACTTTAGATTCTTTAGATTCTTTAGTTTCTTTTGATTCTTTAGATTAATGGATTTTTTAGATTCCTTGGATTTTTTAGATTTTTTAGATTCTTTAGATTTTTTAGATTCTTTAGATTTTTTAGATTCTTTAGATTTTTTAGATTCTTTAGATTCTTTAGATTCTTTAGATTCTTTAGATTCTTTAGATCTTTAGATTCTTTAGATTCTTTAGTTTCTTTTGATTCTTTAGATTAATAGATTTTTTAGGTTCCTTGGATTTTTTAGATTTTTTAGATTCTTTAGATTTTTTAGATTCTTTAGATTTTTTAGATTCTTTAGATTTTTTAGATTTTTTAGATTCTTTAGATTCTTTAGATTCTTTGGATTTTTTAGATTCTTTAGATTCTTTGGATTCTTTAGATTCTTTAGATTCTTTAGATTCTTTAGATTTTTTAGATTCTTTAGATTCTTTAGAATCTTTAGATTCTTTAGATTCTTTAGATTCTTTAGATTCTTTAGATTCTTTAGATTCTTTAGATTCTTTTGATTGTTTAGATTCTTTAGATTCTTTACTTTCTTTAGATTCTGTAGATTCCTTAGATTCTTTAGATTCTCTAGATTTTTTAGATTCTTTAGATTCTTTAGATTCTTTAGATTCTTTAGATTCTTTAGATTCTTTAGATTCTTTAGATTCTTTAGATTCTTTAGATTCTTTAGATTCTTTAGATTCTTTAGATTCATTAGATTCTTTAGATTCTTTAGATTTTTTAGATTCTTTAGATTTTTTAGATTCTTTAGATTCTTTAGATTTTTTAGATTTTTTAGATTTTTTAGATTCTTTAGATTCTTTAGATTCTTTAGATTCTTTAGATTCTTTAGATTCTTTAGATTCTTTAGATTCTTTGGATTTTTTAGATTCTTTAGATTCTTTAGATTCTTTAGACTCTTTAGATTCTTTAGATTCTTTAGATTCTTTAGATTCTTTAGATTCTTTAGATTCTGTAGATTCTTTAGATTCTTTAGATTCTTTGGATTTTTTAGATTCTTTAGATTCTTTAGATTCTTTAGATTCTTTAGATTCTTTATATTCTTTAGTTTCTTTAGATCCTTTAGATTCTTTAGATTCTTTAGATACTTTAGATTCTTTAGATTCTTTAGATTCTTTAGATTTTTTAGATTCTTTAGATTCTTTAGATACTTTAGATTCTTTAGATTCTTTAGATTCTTTAGATTCTTTAGATTCTTTAGATTCTTTAGATTCTTTAGATTCTTTAGATTCTTTAGATTCTTTAGATTTTTTAGATTCTTTAGATCCTTTAGATTCTTTAGATTCTTTAGATTCTTTAGTTTCTTTTGATTCTTTAGATTAATGGATTTTTTAGATTCCTTGGATTTTTTAGATTTTTTAGATTCTTTAGATTTTTTAGATTCTTTAGATTTTTTAGATTCTTTAGATTTTTTAGATTCTTTAGATTTTTTAGATTCTTTGGATTTTATAGATTCTTTAGGTTCTTTGGATTCTTTAGATTCTTTAGATTCTTTAGATTGTTTAGTTTCTTTTGATTCTTTAGATTAATAGATTTTTTAGATTCCATGTATTCTTTAAATTTTTTAGATTCTCTAGATTCTTTAGATTCTTTAGATCTTTTAGATTCTTTAGATTCTTTAGATTCTTTAGATTTTTTAGATTCTTTAGATTCTTTAGATTTTTTAGATTCTTTAGATTCTTTAGATTCTTTAGATTCTTTAGATTCTTTAGATTCTTTAGATTCTTTAGATTCTTTAGATTCTTTAGATTCTTTAGATTCTTTAGATTCTTTAGATTCTTTAGATTCTTTAGATTCTTTAGATTCTTTAGATTCTTTAGATTCTTTAGATTTTTTAGATTCTTTAGATTCTGTAGATTCTTTAGATTCTTTAGATTCTTTAGATTCTTTAGATTCTTTAGATTCTTTAGATTCTTTAGATTCTTTAGATTCTTTAGATTCTTTAGATTCTTTAGATTCTTTAGATTCTTTAGATTCTTTAGATTCTTTAGATTCTTTAGATTCTTTAGATTCTTTAGATTCTTTAGATTCTTTAGATTCTTTAGATTCTTTAGATTCTTTAGATTCTTTAGATTCTTTAGATTCTTTAGATTCTTTAGATTCTTTAGATTCTTTAGATTCTTTAGATTCTTTAGATTCTTTAGATTTTTTAGATTCTTTAGATTCTTTAGATTCTTTAGATTCTTTAGATTCTTTAGATTCTTTAAATTCTTTAGATTCTTTAGATTCTTTAGATTCTTTAGTTTCTTTAAATTCCTTAGATTCTTTAGATTCTTTAGATTCTTTAGATTCCTTAGATTCTTTAGATTAATAGATTTTTTAGATTCCATGTATTCTTTAGATTTTTTAGATTCTCTAGATTCTTTAGATTCTTTAGATTCTTTAGATTCTTTAGATTCTTTAGTTTCTTTAAATTCCTTAGATTCTTTAGATTCTTTAGATTCTTTAGATTTTTTAGATTCTTTAGATTCTTTAGATTCTTTAGATCCTTTAGATCCTTTAGATTCTTTAGATTCTTTAGATTCTTTAGATTCTTTAAATTCTTTAGATTCTTTAGATTCTTTAGATTCTTTAGATTCTTTAGATTCTTTAGATTCTTTAGATTCTTTAGATTCTTTAGATTCTTTAGATTCTTTGGATTTTTTAGATTCTTTAGATTCTTTGGATTCTTTGGATTCTTTAGATTCTTTAGATTCTTTAGGTCCTTTAGATTCTTTAGATTGTTTAGTTTCTTTTGATTCTTTAGATTAATAGATTTTTTAGATTCCTTGGATTTTTTAGATTTTTTAAATTTTTTAGATTTTTTAGATTCTTTAGATTCTTTACATTCTTTGGATTTTTTAGATTCTTTAGATTCCTTGGATTTTTTAGATTTTTTAGATTCTTTAGATTTTTTAGATTCTTTAGATTCTTTAGATACTTTGGATTTTATAGATTCCTTAGATTGTTTAAATTCTTTACGTTCTTTAGATTCTTTAGATTCTTTAGATCCTTTAGTTTCTTTTGATTCTTTAGATTAATAGATTTTTTAGAATCCATGTATTCTTTAAATTTTTTAGATTCTCTAGATTCTTTAGATTCTTTAGATCCTTTAGATTCTTTAGATTCTTTAGATTCTTTAGATTTTTTATATTCTTTAGATTCTTTAGATTCTTTAGATTTTTTAGATTCTTTAGATTCTTTAAATTCCTTAGATTCTTTAGATTCTTTAGATTCCTTAGATTCTTTAGATTAATAGATTTTTTAGATTCCATGTATTCTTTAGATTTTTTAGATTCTCTAGATTCTTTAGATTCTTTAGATTCTTTAGATTCTTTAGATTCTTTAGTTTCTTTAAATTCCTTAGATTCTTTAGATTCTTTAGATCCTTTAGAATCTTTAGATTATTTAGATTCTTTAGATTCTTTAGATTCTTTAAATTCTTTAGATTCTTTAGATTCTTTAGATTCTTTAAATTCTTTAGATTCTTTAGATTCTTTAGATTCTTTAGATTCTTTAGATTCTTTAGATTCTTTAGATTCTTTAGATTCTTTAGATTCCTTAGATTCTTTAGATTCCTTAGATTCTTTAGATTCTCTAGATTCTTTAGATTCTTTAGATTCTTTAGATTCTTTAGATTCTTTAGATTCTTTAGATTCTTTAGATTCTTTAGATTCTTTAGATTCTTTAGTTTCTTTAGATTCTTTAGATTCTTTAGATTCTTTAGATTCTTTAGATTCTTTAGATTCTTTAGAATCTTTAGATTCTTTAGTTTCTTTAAATTCCTTAGATTCTTTAGATTCTTTAGATTCTTTAGATTCCTTAGATTCTTTAGATTAATAGATTTTTTAGATTCCATGTATTCTTTAGATTTTTTAGATTCTCTAGATTCTTTATATTCTTTAGATTTTTTAGATTCTTTAGATTCTTTAGATTCTTTAGATTCTTTAGATTCCATAGATTCTTTTAATTCTCAAATTTCTTTAGATTCTTTAGATTCTTTAGATTCTTTAAATTCTTTAGATTCTTTAGATTCCTTAGATTCTTTAGATTTTTTAGATTCTTTAGATTCTTTAGATTCTTTAGATTCTTTAGATTCTTTAGATTTTTTAGATTCTTTAGATTATTTAGATTCTTTAGATTCTTTAGATTCTTTAGATTCTTTAGATTCATTAGATCCTTTAGATCCTTTAGATTCTTTAGTTTCTTGTGATTCTTTAGATTAATAGATTTTTAGATTCCTTGGATTTTTTAGATTTTTTAGATTCTTTAGATTTTTTAGATTCTTTAGATTTTTGAGATTCTTTAGATTCCTTGGATTTTTTAGATTCTTTAGATTTTTTGGATTCTTTAGATTCTTTAGATTCTTTAGATTCTTTGGATTTTTTAGAATTTTTAGATTCTTTAGATTCTTTAGATTCTTTAGATTCTTTAAATTTTTTAGATTTTTTAGATTATTTAGATTCTATAGATTCTTTAGATTCTTTAGATTCTTTAGATTCTTTAGATCCTTTAGATTCTTTAGATTCTTTAGTTTCTTTTGATTCTTTAGATTAATAGATTTTTAGATTCCTTGGATTATTTAGATTTTTTAGATTCTTTAGATTTTTTAGATTCTTTAGATTTTTTAGTTTCTTTAGATTCTTTGGATTTTTTAGATTCTTTAGATTCTTTAGATTCTTTAGTTTCTTTAGATTTTTTAGATTCCTTAGATTCTTTAGATTCTTTGGATTCTTTAAATTCTTTAGATTCTTTAGATTCTTTAGATTCTTTAAATTCTTTAGATTCTTTAGATTCTTTAGATTCTTTAGATTTTTTAGATTCTTTAGTTTCTTTAGATTCTTTAGATTCCTTAGATTCTTTAGATTCTCTAGATTCTTTAGATTCTTTAGATTCTTTAGATTCTTTAGATTCTTTAGATTCTTTAGATTCTTTAGATTCTTCAGATTCTTTAGATTCTTTAGATTCTTTAGATTTTTTAGATTCTTTAGATTCTTTAGATTCTTTAGCTTCTTTAGATTCATTAGATTCTTTAGATTCATTAGAATCTTTAGATTCTTTAGATACTTTAGATTCTTTAGTTTCTTTAAATTCCTTAGATTCTTGAGATTCTTTAGATTCTTTAGATTCCTTAGATTCTTTAGATTCCTTAGATTCTTTAGATTAATAGATTTTTTAGATTCCATGAATTCTTTAGATTTTTTAGATTTTCTAGATTCTTTAGATTCTTTAGATTTTTTAGATTCTTTAGATTCTTTAGATTCTTTAGATTCTTTAGATTCTTTAGATTCTTTAGATTCTTTAGATTCTTTAGATTCTTTAGATTCTTTAGATTCTTTAGATTCTTTACTTTCTTTAGATTCTGTAGATTCCTTAGATTCTTTAGATTCTCTAGATTTTTTAGATTTTTTAGATTCTTTAGATTCTTTAGATTCTTTAGATTCTTTAGATTCTTTAGATTCTTTAGATTCTTTAGATTCATTAGATTCTTTAGATTCTTTAGATTCTTTAGATTCTTTAGATTCTTTAGATTCTTTAGATTCTTTAGATTCTTTAGATTCTTTAGATTTTTTAGATTTTTTAGATTTTTTAGATTCTTTAGATTCTTTTGATTCTTTAGATTCTTTAGATTCTTTAGATTCTTTGGATTTTTTAGATTCTTTAGATTCTTTGGACTCTTTAGATTCTTTAGATTCTTTAGATTCTTTAGATTCTGTAGATTCTTTAGATTCTTTAGATTCTTTGGATTTTTTAGATTCTTTAGATTCTTTAGATTCTTTAGATTCTTTAGATTCTTTAGATTCTTTAGATACTTTGGATTTTTTATATTCTTTAGATTCTTTAGATACTTTAGATTCTTTAGATTCTTTAGATTCTTTAGATTCTTTAGATTCTTTAGATACTTTAGATTCTTTAGATTCTTTAGATTCTTTAGATTCTTTAGATTCTTTGGATTTTTTAGATTCTTTAGATTCTTTAGATTCTTTAGATTCTTTAGATACTTTAGATTCTTTAGATTCTTTAGTTTCTTTTGATTCTTTAGATTAATGGATTTTTTAGATTCCTTGGATTTTTTAGATTTTTTAGATTCTTTAGATTTTTTAGATTCTTTAGATTTTTTAGATTCTTTAGATTTTTTAGATTTTTTAGATTCTTTAGATTCTTTAGATTCTTTGGATTTTTTAGATTCTTTAGATTCTTTGGATTCTTTAGATTCTTTAGATTCTTTAGATTCTTTAGATTCTTTAGATCTTTAGATTCTTTAGATTCTTTAGTTTCTTTTGATTCTTTAGATTAATAGATTTTTTAGGTTCCTTGGATTTTTTAGATTTTTTAGATTCTTTAGATTTTTTAGATTCTTTAGATTTTTTAGATTCTTTAGATTTTTTAGATTTTTTAGATTCTTTAGATTCTTTAGATTCTTTGGATTTTTTAGATTCTTTAGATTCTTTGGATTCTTTAGATTCTTTAGATTCTTTAGATTCTTTAGATTTTTTAGATTCTTTAGATTCTTTAGAATCTTTAGATTCTTTAGATTCTTTAGATTCTTTAGATTCTTTAGATTCTTTAGATTCTTTAGATTCTTTTGATTGTTTAGATTCTTTAGATTCTTTACTTTCTTTAGATTCTGTAGATTCCTTAGATTCTTTAGATTCTCTAGATTTTTTAGATTCTTTAGATTCTTTAGATTCTTTAGATTCTTTAGATTCTTTAGATTCTTTAGATTCTTTAGATTCTTTAGATTCTTTAGATTCTTTAGATTCTTTAGATTCTTTAGATTCATTAGATTCTTTAGATTCTTTAGATTTTTTAGATTCTTTAGATTTTTTAGATTCTTTAGATTCTTTAGATTTTTTAGATTTTTTAGATTTTTTAGATTCTTTAGATTCTTTAGATTCTCTAGATTCTTTAGATTCTTTAGATTCTTTAGATTCTTTAGATTCTTTGGATTTTTTAGATTCTTTAGATTCTTTAGATTCTTTAGACTCTTTAGATTCTTTAGATTCTTTAGATTCTTTAGATTCTTTAGATTCTTTAGATTCTGTAGATTCTTTAGATTCTTTAGATTCTTTGGATTTTTTAGATTCTTTAGATTCTTTAGATTCTTTAGATTCTTTAGATTCTTTATATTCTTTAGTTTCTTTAGATCCTTTAGATTCTTTAGATTCTTTAGATACTTTAGATTCTTTAGATTCTTTAGATTCTTTAGATTTTTTAGATTCTTTAGATTCTTTAGATACTTTAGATTCTTTAGATTCTTTAGATTCTTTAGATTCTTTAGATTCTTTAGATTCTTTAGATTCTTTAGATTCTTTAGATTTTTTAGATTCTTTAGATCCTTTAGATTCTTTAGATTCTTTAGTTTCTTTTGATTCTTTAGATTAATGGATTTTTTAGATTCCTTGGATTTTTTAGATTTTTTAGATTCTTTAGATTTTTTAGATTCTTTAGATTTTTTAGATTCTTTAGATTTTTTAGATTCTTTAGATTTTTTAGATTCTTTGGATTTTATAGATTCTTTAGGTTCTTTGGATTCTTTAGATTCTTTAGATTCTTTAGATTGTTTAGTTTCTTTTGATTCTTTAGATTAATAGATTTTTTAGATTCCATGTATTCTTTAAATTTTTTAGATTCTCTAGATTCTTTAGATTCTTTAGATCTTTTAGATTCTTTAGATTCTTTAGATTCTTTAGATTCTTTAGATTTTTTAGATTCTTTAGATTCTTTAGATTTTTTAGATTCTTTAGATTCTTTAGATTCTTTAGATTCTTTAGATTCTTTAGATTCTTTAGATTCTTTAGATTCTTTAGATTTTTTAGATTCTTTAGATTCTGTAGATTTTTTAGATTCTTTAGATTCTTTAGATTCTTTAGATTCTTTAGATTCTTTAGATTCTTTAAATTCTTTAGATTCTTTAGATTCTTTAGATTCTTTAGTTTCTTTAAATTCCTTAGATTCTTTAGATTCTTTAGATTCTTTAGATTCCTTAGATTCTTTAGATTAATAGATTTTTTAGATTCCATGTATTCTTTAGATTTTTTAGATTCTCTAGATTCTTTAGATTCTTTAGATCCTTTAGATTCTTTAGATTCTTTAGTTTCTTTAAATTCCTTAGATTCTTTAGATTCTTTAGATTCTTTAGATTTTTTAGATTCTTTAGATTCTTTAGATTCTTTAGATCCTTTAGATTCTTTAGATTCTTTAGATTCTTTAGATTCTTTAAATTCTTTAGATTCTTTAGATTCTTTAGATTCTTTAGATTCTTTAGATTCTTTAGATTCTTTAGATTCTTTAGATTCTTAAATTCTTTAGATTCTTTAGATTCTTTAGATTCCTTAGATTCTTTAGATTCCTTAGATTCTTTAGATACTCTAGATTCTTTAGATTCTTTAGATTCTTTAGATTCTTTAGATTCTTTAGATTCTTTAGATTCTTTAGATTCTTTAGATTCTTTAGATTCTTTAGATTCTTTAGATTCTTTAGATTCTTTAGATTCTTTAGATTCTTTAGATTCTTTAGATTCTTTAGATTCTTTAGATTCTTTAGATTCTTTAGATTCTTTAGATTCTTTAGATTCTTTAGATTCTTTTGTTTCTTTAAATTCCTTAGATTCTTTAGATTCTTTAGATTCCTTAGATTCTTTAGATTAATAGATTTTTTAGATTCCATGTATTCTTTAGATTTTTTAGATTCTCTAGATTCTTTAGATTCTTTAGATTTTTTAGATTCTCTAGATTCTTTAGATTCTTTAGATTTTTTAGATTCTTTAGATTCTTTAGATTCTTTAGATTCTTTAGATTCCTTAGATTCTCTAGATTCTTTAGATTCTTTAGATTCTTTAGATCCTTTAGATCCTTTAGATTCTTTAGATTCTTTAGATTCTTTAGATTCTTTAGATTCTGTAGATTCTTTAGATACTTTAGTTTCTTTTGATTCTTTAGATTAATAGATTTTTTAGATTCCTTGTATTCTTTAGATTTTTTAGATTCTCTAGATTCTTTAGATTTTTTAGATTCTTTAGATCCTTTAGTTTCTTTAGATTTTTTAGATTCTTTAGATTCTTTAGATTCTTTAGATTCTTTAGATTCTTTAGATTCTTTAGATTCTTTAGATTCTTTAGATTCTTTAGATTCTTTAGATTCTTTAGATCCTTTAGATTCTTTAGATTCTTTAGATTCTTTATATTCTTTAGATTCTTTAGATTCTTTAGATTCTTTAGATTCTTTAGATTTTTTATATACTTTAGATTCTTTAGATTTTTTAGATTCTTTAATTTCTTTTGATTCTTTAGATTAATAGATTTTTTAGATTCCTTGTATTCTTTAGATTTTTTAGATTCTCTAGATTCTTTAGATTTTTTAGATTCTTTAGATTCTTTAGATCCTTTAGTTTCTTTAGATTCTTTAGATTCTTTAGATTCTTTAGATTCTTTAGATTCTTTAGATCCTTTAGATTCTTTAGATTCTTTAGATTCTTTAGATTCTTTAGATTCTTTAGATTCTGTAGATTCTTTAAATTCTTTAGATTCTTTAGATTCTATAGATTCTTTAGATTCTTTAGATTCCTTAGATTTTTTAGATTCTTTAGATTCTTTAGATTCTTTAGATTTTTAGATTCTTTAGATTCTTTAGATTCTTTAGATTCCTTAGATTTTCTAGATTCTTTAGATTCTTTAGATTCTTTAGATTTTTAGATTCTTTAGATTCTTTAGATTGTTTAGATTTTTTAGATTCTTTAGATTTTTTATATTCTTTAGTTCCTTTAGATTCTTTAGATTCTTTGAATTTTTTAGATTCATTAGATCCTTTAGATTTTTTATATTCTTTAGATTCTTTAGATTTTTTAGATTCTTTAGATTCTTTAGATTCTTTAGATTCTTTAGATTTTTTAGATTCTTTAGATTCTTTAGATTCCTTAGATTCTTTAGATTCTCTAGATTCTTTAGATTCTTTAGATTCTTTAGATTCTTAAGATTCTTTAGATTCTTTAGATTCTTTAGATTCTTTAGATTCTTTAGATTCTTTAGATTCTTTAGATTCTTTAGATTCTTTAGATTCTTTAGATTCTTTAGATTCTTTAGATTCTTTAGATTCTTTAGATTCTTTAGATTCTTTAGATTCTTTAGATTCTTTAGATTCTTTAGATTCTTTAGATTCTTTAGATTCTTTAGATTCTTTAGATTCTTTAGATTCTTTAGATTCTTTAGATTCTTTAGATTCTTTAGATTCTTTAGATTCTTTAGATTCTTTAGATTCTTTAGATTCTTTAGATTCTTTAGATTCTTTAGATTCTTTAGATTCTTTAGATTCTTTAGATTCTTTAGATTCTTTAGATTCTTTAGATTCTTTAGATTCTTTAGATTCTTTAGATTCTTTAGATTCTTTAGATTCTTTAGATTCTTTAGATTCTTTAGATTCTTTAGATTCTTTAGATTCTTTAGATTCTTTGGATTCTTTAGATTCTTTAGATTCTTTAGATTCTTTAGATTCTTTAGATTCTTTAGATTCTTCAGATTCTTTAGATTCTTTAGATTCTTTAGATTCTTTAGATTCTTTAGATTCTTTAGATTCTTTAGATTCTTTAGATTCTTTAGATTCTTTAGATTCTTTAGATTCTTTAGATTCTTTAGATTCTTTAGATTCTTTAGATTCTTTAGATTCTTTAGATTCTTTAGATTCTTTAGATTCTTTAGATTCTTTAGATTCTTTAGATTCTTTAGATTCTTTAGATTCTTTAGATTCTTTAGATTCTTTAGATTCTTTAGATTCTTTAGATTCTTTTGATTCTTTAGATTCTTTAGATTCTTTAGATTCTTTAGATTCTTTAGATTCTTTAGATTCTTTAGATTCTTTAGATTCTTTAGATTCTTTAGATTCTTTAGATTCTTTAGATTCTTTAGATTCTTTAGATTCTTTAGATTCTTTAGATTCTTTAGATTCTTTAGATTCTTTAGATTCTTTAGATTCTTTAGATTCTTTAGATTCTTTAGATTCTTTAGATTCTTTAGATTCTTTAGATTCTTTAGATTCTTTAGATTCTTTAGATTCTTTAGATTCTTTAGATTCTTTAGATTCTTTAGATTCTTTAGATTCTTTAGATTCTTTAGATTCTTTAGATTCTTTAGATTCTTTAGATTCTTTAGATTCTTTAGATTCTTTAGATTCTTTAGATTCTTTAGATTCTTTAGATTCTTTAGATTCTTTAGATTCTTTAGATTCTTTAGATTCTTTAGATTCTTTAGATTCTTTAGATTCTTTAGATTCTTTAGATTCTTTAGATTCTTTAGATTCTTTAGATTCTTTAGATTCTTTAGATTCTTTGGATTCTTTAGATTCTTTAGATTCTTTGGATTCTTTAGATTCTTTAGATTCTTTAGATTCTTTAGATTCTTTAGATTCTTTAGATTCTTTAGATTCTTTAGATTCTTTAGATTCTTTAGATTCTTTAGATTCTTTAGATTCTTTAGATTCTTTAGATTCTTTAGATTCCTTCGATTTTTCAGATTCTTTAGATTCTTTAAATTCTTTAGATTCTTTAGATTCTTTAGATTCTTTATATTTTTTAGATTCTTTAGATTCTTTAGATTCTTTAGATTCTTTAGATTCTTTAGATTCTTTAGATTCTTTAGATTCTTTAGATTCTTTAGATCCTTTAGATTCTTTAGATTCTTTAGATTCTTTAGATTCTTTAGATTCTTTAGATTCTTTAGATTCTTTAGATTCTTTAGATTCTTTAGATTCTTTAGATTCTTTAGATTCTTTAGATTCTTTAGATTCTTTAGATTCTTTAGATTCTTTAGATTCTTTAGATTCTTTAGATTCCTTCGATTTTTCAGATACTTTAGATTCTTTAGATTCCTTAGATTCTTTAGATTCTTTAGATTCTTTAGATTCTTTGGATTCTTTAGATTCTTTAGATTCTTTAGATTCTTTAGATTCTTTAGATTCTTTAGATTCTTTAGATTCTTTAGATTCTTTAGATTCTTTAGATTCTTTAGATTTTTTAGATTCTTTAGATTCTTTAGATTCTTTAGATTCTTTAGATTCTTTAGATTCTTTAGATTCTTTAGATTCTTTAGATTCTTTAGATTCCTTCGATTTTTCAGATTCTTTAGATCCTTTAGATTCTTTAGATTCTTTATATTCTTTAGATTCTTTAGATTGTTTAGATTCTTTAGATTCTTTAGATTCTTTAGATTCTTTAGATTCTTTAGATTCTTTAGATTCTTTAGATTCTTTAGATTCTTTAGATTCTTTAGATTCTTTAGATTCTTTAGATTCTTTAGATTCTTTAGATTCTTTAGATTCTTTAGATTCTTTAGATTCTTTAGATTCTTTAGATTCTTTAGATTCTTTAGATTCTTTAGATTCTTTAGATTCTTTAGATTCTTTAGATTCTTTAGATTCTTTAGATTCTTTAGATTCTTTAGATTCTTTAGATTCTTTAGATTCTTTAGATTCTTTAGATTCTTTAGATTCTTTAGATTCTTTAGATTCTTTAGATTGTTTAGATTCTTTAGATTCTTTAGATTCTTTAGATTCTTTAGATTCTTTAGATTCTTTAGATTCTTTAGATTCTTTAGATTCTTTAGATTCTTTAAATTCTTTAGATTCTTTAGATTCTATAGATTCTTTAGATTCTTTAGATATTTTAGATTCTTTAGATTCTTAATATTCTTTAGATTCTTTAGATTCTTTAGGTTTGTTAGAACCTTTATATTCTTTAGATTTTTTTGATTCTTTAGATTCTTTAGATTTTTAGATTCTTTAGATTCTTTAGATTCTTTAGATTCTTTAGATTCTTTAGATTCTTTAGATTCTTTAGATTCTTTAGATTCTTTAGTTTCTTTAGATTCTTTAGATTCTTTAGATTCTTTAGATTCTTTAGATTCTTTAGATTCTTTAGATTCTTTAGATTTTTTAGATTCTTTAGATTCTTTAGATTCTTTAGATTCTTTAGATTCTTTAGATTCTTTAGATTCCTTCGATTTTTCAGATTCTTTAGATCCTTTAGATTCTTTAGATTCTTTATATTCTTTAGATTCTTTAGATTGTTTAGATTCTTTAGATTCTTTAGATTCTTTAGATTCTTTAGATTCTTTAGATTCTTTAGATTCTTTAGATTCTTTAGATTCTTTAGATTCTTTAGATTCTTTAGATTCTTTAGATTCTTTAGATTCTTTAGATTCTTTAGATTCTTTAGATTCTTTAGATTCTTTAGATTCTTTAGATTCTTTAGATTCTTTAGATTCTTTAGATTCTTTAGATTCTTTAGATTCTTTAGATTCTTTAGATTCTTTAGATTCTTTAGATTCTTTAGATTCTTTAGATTCTTTAGATTCTTTAGATTCTTTAGATTCTTTAGATTCTTTAGATTCTTTAGATTCTTTAGATTCTTTAGATTCTTTAGATTCTTTAGATTCTTTAAATTCTTTATATTCTTTAGATTCTATAGATTCTTTAGATTCTTTAGATATTTTAGATTCTTTAGATTCTTAATATTCTTTAGATTCTTTAGATTCTTTAGGTTTGTTAGAACCTTTATATTCTTTAGATTTTTTTGATTCTTTAGATTCTTTAGATTTTTAGATTCTTTAGATTCTTTAGATTCTTTAGATTCTTTAGATTCTTTAGATTCTTTAGATTCTTTAGATTCTTTAGATTCTTTAGATTCTTTAGTTTCTTTAGATTCTTTAGATTCTTTAGATTCTTTAGATTCTGTAGATTCTGTAGATTCTTTAGATTCTTTAGATTTTTTAGATTCTCTAGATTCTTTAGATTTTTTAGATTCTTTAGATACTTTAGATCCTTTAGATTCTTTAGATTCTTTAGATTCTTTAGATTCTTTAGATTCTTTAGATTCTGTAGTTTCTTTAGATTCTTTAGATTCTTTAGATTTTTTAGATTCTTTAAATTCTTTAGATTCTTAAGATTCTTTAGATTCTTTAGGTTCGTTAGAATATTTAGATTCTTTAGATTTTTTTTGATTCTTTAGATTCTTTAGATTTTTAGATTCTTTAGATTTTTTAGATTCTTTAGATTGTTTAAATTTTTTAGATCCTTTAGATTCTTTAGATTCTGTAGATTCTGTAGATTCTTTAGATTCTTTAGATTCTTTAGATTCTTTAGATTCTGTAGATTCTGTAGATCCTTTAGATTCTTTAGATTCTTTAGATTCTTTAGATTCTTTAGATTCTTTAGATTCTTTAGATTCTTTAGATTCTTTAGATTCTTTAGATTCTTTAGATTCTTTAGATTCTTTAGAATCTTTAGATTCTTTAGTTTCTTTAAATTCCTTAGATTCTTTAGATTCTTTAGATTCTTTAGATTCCTTAGATTCTTTAGATTAATAGATTTTTTAGATTCCATGTATTCTTTAGATTTTTTAGATTCTCTAGATTCTTTATATTCTTTAGATTTTTTAGATTCTTTAGATTCTTTAGATTCTTTAGATTCTTTAGATTCCATAGATTCTTTTAATTCTCAAATTTCTTTAGATTCTTTAGATTCTTTAGATTCTTTAGATTCATTAGATCCTTTAGATCCTTTAGATTCTTTAGTTTCTTGTGATTCTTTAGATTAATAGATTTTTAGATTCCTTGGATTTTTTAGATTTTTTAGATTCTTTAGATTTTTTAGATTCTTTAGATTTTTGAGATTCTTTAGATTCCTTGGATTTTTTAGATTCTTTAGATTTTTTGGATTCTTTAGATTTTTTAGATTCTTTAGATTCTTTAGATTCTTTGGATTTTTTAGAATTTTTAGATTCTTTAGATTCTTTATATTCTTTAGATTCTTTAAATTTTTTAGATTTTTTAGATTATTTAGATTCTATAGATTCTTTAGATTCTTTAGATTCTTTAGATCCTTTAGATTCTTTAGATTCTTTAGTTTCTTTTGATTCTTTAGATTAATAGATTTTTAGATTCCTTGGATTATTTAGATTTTTTAGATTCTTTAGATTTTTTAGATTCTTTAGATTTTTTAGTTTCTTTAGATTCTTTGGATTTTTTAGATTCTTTAGATTCTTTAGATTCTTTAGTTTCTTTAGATTTTTTAGATTCCTTAGATTCTTTAAATTCTTTAGATTCTTTAGATTCTTTAGATTCTTTAGATTTTTTAGATTCTTTAGTTTCTTTAGATTCCTTAGATTCTTTAGATTTTTTAGATTCTTTAGTTTCTTTAGATTCCTTAGATTCTTTAGATTCTCTAGATTCTTTAGATTCTTTAGATTCTTTAGATTCTTTAGATTCTTTAGATTCTTCAGATTCTTTAGATTCTTTAGATTCTTTAGATTTTTTAGATTCTTTAGATTCTTTAGATTCTTTAGCTTCTTTAGATTCTTTAGATTCTTTAGATTCATTAGAATCTTTAGATTCTTTAGATACTTTAGATTCTTTAGTTTCTTTAAATTCCTTAGATTCTTTAGATTCTTTAGATTCTTTAGATTCCTTAGATTCTTTAGATTCCTTAGATTCTTTAGATTAATAGATTTTTTAGATTCCATGAATTCTTTAGATTTTTTAGATTCTCTAGATTCTTTAGATTCTTTAGATTTTTTAGATTCTTTAGATTCTTTAGATTCTTTAGATTCTTTAGATTCTTTAGATTCTTTAGATCCTTTAGATTCTTTAGATTCTTTAGATTCTTTAGATTCTTTACTTTCTTTAGATTCTGTAGATTCCTTAGATTCTTTAGATTCTCTAGATTTTTTAGATTTTTTAGATTCTTTAGATTCTTTAGATTCTTTAGATTCTTTAGATTCTTTAGATTCTTTAGATTCATTAGATTCTTTAGATTCTTTAGATTCTTTAGATTCTTTAGATTCTTTAGATTCTTTAGATTCTTTAGATTCTTTAGATTCTTTAGATTCTTTAGATTCTTTAGATTCTTTGGATTTTTTAGATTCTTTAGATTCTTTAGATTCTTTGGACTCTTTAGATTCTTTAGATTCTTTAGATTCTTTAGATTCTGTAGATTCTTTAGATTCTTTAGATTCTTTGTATCTTTTAGATTCTTTAGATTCTTTAGATTCTTTAGATTCTTTAGATTCTTTAGATACTTTAGATTCTTTATATTCTTTAGATTTTTTAGATACTTTAGATTCTTTAGATTCTTTAGATTCTTTAGATTCTTTAGATTCTTTAGATTCTTTAGATACTTTAGATTCTTTAGATTCTTTAGATTCTTTAGATTCTTTAGATTCTTTGGATTTTTTAGATTCTTTAGATTCTTTAGATTCTTTAGATTCTTTAGATACTTTAGATTCTTTAGATTCTTTAGTTTCTTTTGATTCTTTAGATTAATGGATTTTTTAGATTCCTTGGATTTTTTAGATTTTTTAGATTCTTTAGATTTTTTAGATTCTTTAGATTTTTTAGATTCTTTAGATTTTTTAAATTTTTTAGATTCTTTAGATTCTTTAAATTCTTTGGATTTTTTAGATTCTTTAGATTCTTTGGATTCTTTAGATTCTTTAGATTCTTTAGATTCTTTAGATTCTTTAGATTCTTTAGATCTTTAGATTCTTTAGATTCTTTAGTTTCTTTTGATTCTTTAGATTAATAGATTTTTTAGTTTCCTTGGATTTTTTAGATTTTTTAGATTTTTTAGATTCTTTAGATTTTTTAGATTCTTTAGATTCTTTAGAATCTTTAGATTCTTTAGATTCTTTAGATTCTTTAGATTCTTTAGATTCTTTAGATTCTTTAGATTCTTTAGATTCTTTTGATTGTTTAGATTCTTTAGATTCTTTACTTTCTTTAGATTCTGTAGATTCCTTAGATTCTTTAGATTCTCTAGATTTGTTAGATTCTTTAGATTCTTTAGATTCTTTAGATTCTTTAGATTCTTTAGATTCTTTAGATTCTTTAGATTCTTTAGATTCTTTAGATTCTTTAGATTCTTTAGATTCATTAGATTCTTTAGATTCTTTAGATTCTTTAGATTCTTTAGATTTTTTAGATTCTTTAGATTCTTTAGATTTTTTAGATTTTTTAGATTTTTTAGATTCTTTAGATTCTTTAGATTCTTTAGATTCTTTAGATTCTTTAGATTCTTTAGATTCTTTAGATTCTTTAGATTCTTTGGATTTTTTAGATTCTTTAGATTCTTTAGATTCTTTAGACTCTTTAGATTCTTTAGATTCTTTAGATTCTTTAGATTCTTTAGATTCTTTAGATTCTTTAGATTCTGTAGATTCTTTAGATTCTTTAGATTCTTTGGATTTTTTAGATTCTTTAGATTCTTTAGATTCTTTAGATTCTTTATATTCTTTAGTTTCTTTAGATCCTTTAGATTCTTTAGATTCTTTAGATACTTTAGATTCTTTAGATTCTTTAGATTCTTTAGATTTTTTAGATTCTTTAGATTCTTTAGATACTTTAGATTCTTTAGATTCTTTAGATTCTTTAGATTCTTTAGATTCTTTAGATTCTTTAGATTCTTTAGATTCTTTAGATTCTTTAGATTCTTTAGATTTTTTAGATTCTTTAGATCCTTTAGATTCTTTAGATTCTTTAGATTCTTTAGATTCTTTAGTTTCTTTTGATTCTTTAGATTAATGGATTTTTTAGATTCCTTGGATTTTTTAGATTTTTTAGATTCTTTAGATTTTTTAGATTCTTTAGATTTTTTAGATTCTTTAGATTTTTTAGATTCTTTAGATTTTTTAGATTCTTTGGATTTTATAGATTCTTTAGATTCTTTGGATTCTTTAGATTCTTTAGATTCTTTAGATTGTTTAGTTTCTTTTGATTCTTTAGATTAATAGATTTTTTAGATTCCATGTATTCTTTAAATTTTTTAGATTCTCTAGATTCTTTAGATTCTTTAGATCTTTTAGATTCTTTAGATTCTTTAGATTCTTTAGATTTTTTAGATTCTTTAGATTCTTTAGATTCTTTAGATTTTTTAGATTCTTTAGATTCTTTAGATTCTTTAGATTCTATAGATTCTTTAGATTCTTTAGATTCTTTAGATTCTTTAGATTTTTTAGATTCTTTAGATTATTTAGATTCTTTAGATTCTTTAGATTCTTTAGATTCTTTAGATTCTTTAGATTCATTAGATCCTTTAGATCCTTTAGATTCTTTAGTTTCTTGTGATTCTTTAGATTAATAGATTTTTAGATTCCTTGGATTTTTTAGATTTTTTAGATTCTTTAGATTTTTTAGATTCTTTAGATTTTTGAGATTCTTTAGATTCCTTGGATTTTTTAGATTCTTTAGATTTTTTGGATTCTTTAGATTTTTTAGATTCTTTAGATTCTTTAGATTCTTTGGATTTTTTAGAATTTTTAGATACTTTAGATTCTTTAGATTCTTTAGATTCTTTAGTTTCTTTTGATTCTTTAGATTAATAGATTTTTAGATTCCTTGGATTATTTAGATTTTTTAGATTCTTTAGATTTTTTAGATTCTTTAGATTTTTTAGTTTCTTTAGATTCTTTGGATTTTTTAGATTCTTTAGATTCTTTAGATTCTTTAGTTTCTTTAGATTTTTTAGATTCCTTAGATTCTTTAGATTCTTTAGATTCTTTAAATTCTTTAGATTCTTTAGATTCTTTAGATTCTTTAAATTCTTTAGATTCTTTAGATTCTTTAGATTCTTTAGATTTTTTAGATTCTTTAGTTTCTTTAGATTCTTTAGATTCCTTAGATTCTTTAGATTCTCTAGATTCTTTAGATTCTTTAGATTCTTTAGATTCTTTAGATTCTTTAGATTCTTCAGATTCTTTAGATTCTTTAGATTCTTTAGATTTTTTAGATTCTTTAGATTCTTTAGATTCTTTAGCTTCTTTAGATTCTTTAGATTCTTTAGATTCATTAGAATCTTTAGATTCTTTAGATACTTTAGATTCTTTAGTTTCTTTAAATTCCTTAGATTCTTTAGATTCTTTAGATTCTTTAGATTCCTTAGATTCTTTAGATTCCTTAGATTCTTTAGATTAATAGATTTTTTAGATTCCATGAATTCTTTAGATTTTTTAGATTCTCTAGATTCTTTAGATTCTTTAGATTTTTTAGATTCTTTATATTCTTTAGATTCTTTAGATTCTTTAGATTCTTTAGATTCTTTAGATTCTTTAGATTCTTTAGATTCTTTAGATTCTTTAGATTCTTTAGATTCTTTAGATTCTTTAGATTCTTTAGATTCTTTAGATTCTTTACTTTCTTTAGATTCTGTAGATTCCTTAGATTCTTTAGATTCTCTAGATTTTTTAGATTTTTTAGATTCTTTAGATTCTTTAGATTCTTTAGATTCTTTAGATTCTTTAGATTCTTTAGATTCTTTAGATTCTTTAGATTCATTAGATTCTTTAGATTCTTTAGATTCTTTAGATTCTTTAGATTCTTTAGATTCTTTAGATTCTTTAGATTCTTTAGATTCTTTAGATTTTTTAGATTTTTTAGATTTTTTAGATTCTTTAGATTCTTTTGATTCTTTAGATTCTTTAGATTCTTTAGATTCTTTAGATTCTTTGGATTTTTTAGATTCTTTAGATTCTTTAGATTCTTTGGACTCTTTAGATTCTTTAGATTCTTTAGATTCTTTAGATTCTGTAGATTCTTTAGATTCTTTAGATTCTTTGGATTTTTTAGATTCTTTAGATTCTTTAGATTCTTTATATTCTTTAGATTCTTTAGATACTTTAGATTCTTTATATTCTTTAGATTCTTTAGATACTTTAGATTCTTTAGATTCTTTAGATTCTTTAGATTCTTTAGATTCTTTAGATTCTTTAGAAACTTTAGATTCTTTAGATTCTTTAGATTCTTTAGATTCTTTAGATTCTTTGGATTCTTTGGATTTTTTAGATTCTTTAGATTCTTTAGATTCTTTAGATACTTTAGATTCTTTAGATTCTTTAGTTTCTTTTGATTCTTTAGATTAATGGATTTTTTAGATTCCTTGGATTTTTTAGATTTTTTAGATTTTTTAGATTCTTTAGATTTTTTAGATTCTTTAGATTTTTTAGATTTTTTAGATTCTTTAGATTCTTTAGATTCTTTGGATTTTTTAGATTCTTTAGATTCTTTGGATTCTTTAGATTCTTTAGATTCTTTAGATTCTTTAGATTCTTTAGATCTTTAGATTCTTTAGATTCTTTAGTTTCTTTTGATTCTTTAGATTAATAGATTTTTTAGGTTCCTTGGATTTTTTAGATTTTTTAGATTTTTTAGATTCTTTAGATTTTTTAGATTCTTTAGATTCTTTAGAATCTTTAGATTCTTTAGATTCTTTAGATTCTTTAGATTCTTTAGATTCTTTAGATTCTTTAGATTCTTTTGATTGTTTAGATTCTTTAGATTCTTTACTTTCTTTAGATTCTGTAGATTCCTTAGATTCATTAGATTCTCTAGATTTTTTAGATTCTTTAGATTCTTTAGATTCTTTAGATTCTTTAGATTCTTTAGATTCTTTAGATTCTTTAGATTCTTTAGATTCTTTAGATTCATTAGATTCTTTAGATTCTTTAGATTCTTTAGATTCTTTAGATTTTTTAGATTCTTTAGATTCTTTAGATTTTTTAGATTTTTTAAATTTTTTAGATTCTTTAGATTCTTTAGATTCTTTAGATTCTTTAGATTCTTTAGATTCTTTAGATTCTTTGGATTTTTTAGATTCTTTAGATTCTTTAGATTCTTTAGACTCTTTAGATTCTTTAGATTCTTTAGATTCTTTAGATTCTTTAGATTCTGTAGATTCTTTAGATTCTTTAGATTCTTTGGATTTTTTAGATTCTTTAGATTCTTTAGATTCTTTAGATTCTTTAGATTCTTTATATTCTTTAGTTTCTTTAGATCCTTTAGATTCTTTAGATTCTTTAGATACTTTAGATTCTTTAGATTCTTTAGATTCTTTAGATTTTTTAGATTCTTTAGATTCTTTAGATACTTTATAATCTTTAGATTCTTTAGATTCTTTAGATTCTTTAGATTCTTTAGATTCTTTAGATTCTTTAGATTCTTTAGATTCTTTAGATTCTTTAGATTCTTTAGATTCTTTAGATTTTTTAGATTCTTTAGATCCTTTAGATTCTTTAGATTCTTTAGATTCTTTAGTTTCTTTTGATTCTTTAGATTAATGGATTTTTTAGATTCCTTGGATTTTTTAGATTTTTTAGATTCTTTAGATTTTTTAGATTCTTTAGATTTTTTAGATTCTTTAGATTTTTTAGATTCTTTAGATTTTTTAGATTCTTTGGATTTTATAGATTCTTTAGATTCTTTGGATTCTTTAGATTCTTTAGATTCTTTAGATTGTTTAGTTTCTTTTGATTCTTTAGATTAATAGATTTTTTAGATTCCATGTATTCTTTAAATTTTTTAGATTCTCTAGATTCTTTAAATTCTTTAGATCTTTTAGATTCTTTAGATTCTTTAGATTCTTTAGATTTTTTAGATTCTTTAGATTCTTTAGATTTTTTAGATTCTTTAGATTCTTTAGATTCTTTAGATTCTTTAGATTCTTTAGATTCTTTAGATTCTTTAGATTCTTTAGATTCTTTAGATTCTTTAGATTCTTTAGATTCTTTAGATTCTTTAGATTCTTTAGATTCTTTAGATTCTTTAGATTCTTTAGATTCTTTAGATTCTTTAGATTCTTTAGATTTTTTAGATTCTTTAGATTCTGTAGATTATTTAGATTCTTTAGATTCTTTAGATTCTTTAGATTCTTTAGATTCTTTAGATTCTTTAGATTCTTTAGATTCTTTAGATTCTTTAGTTTCTTTAGATTCTTTAGATTCTTTAGATTCTTTAGATTCTTTAGATTCTTTAGATTCTTTAGATTCTTTAGATTCTTTAGATACTTTAGATTCTTTAGATTCTTTAGATTCTTTAGATTCTTTGGATTCTTTGGATTTTTTAGATTCTTTAGATTCTTTAGATTCTTTAGATTCTTTAGATTCTTTAGATACTTTAGATTCTTTAGATTCTTTAGTTTCTTTTGATTCTTTAGATTAATGGATTTTTTAGATTCCTTGGATTTTTTAGATTTTTTAGATTTTTTAGATTCTTTAGATTTTTTAGATTCTTTAGATTTTTTAGATTTTTTAGATTCTTTAGATTCTTTAGATTCTTTAGATTCTTTAGATTCTTTAGATTCTTTAGATTCTTTTGATTGTTTAGATTCTTTAGATTCTTTACTTTCTTTAGATTCTGTAGATTCCTTAGATTCTTTAGATTCTCTAGATTTTTTAGATTTTTTAGATTCTTTAGATTCTTTAGATTCTTTAGATTCTTTAGATTCTTTAGATTCTTTAGATTCTTTAGATTCATTAGATTCTTTAGATTCTTTAGATTCTTTAGATTCTTTAGATTCTTTAGATTCTTTAGATTCTTTAGATTCTTTAGATTTTTTAGATTTTTTAGATTTTTTAGATTCTTTAGATTCTTTTGATTCTTTAGATTCTTTAGATTCTTTAGATTCTTTAGATTCTTTGGATTTTTTAGATTCTTTAGATTCTTTAGATTCTTTGGACTCTTTAGATTCTTTAGATTCTTTAGATTCTTTAGATTCTGTAGATTCTTTAGATTCTTTAGATTCTTTGGATTTTTTAGATTCTTTAGATTCTTTAGATTCTTTATATTCTTTAGATTCTTTAGATACTTTAGATTCTTTATATTCTTTAGATTCTTTAGATACTTTAGATTCTTTAGATTCTTTAAATTCTTTAGATTCTTTAGATTCTTTAGATTCTTTAGATACTTTAGATTCTTTAGATTCTTTAGATTCTTTAGATTCTTTGGATTCTTTGGATTTTTTAGATTCTTTAGATTCTTTAGATTCTTTAGATTCTTTAGATACTTTAGATTCTTTAGATTCTTTAGTTTCTTTTGATTCTTTAGATTAATGGATTTTTTAGATTCCTTGGATTTTTTAGATTTTTTAGATTCTTTAGATTTTTTAGATTCTTTAGATTTTTTAGATTTTTTAGATTCTTTAGATTCTTTAGATTCTTTGGATTTTTTAGATTCTTTAGATTCTTTGGATTCTTTAGATTCTTTAGATTCTTTAGATTCTTTAGATTCTTTAGATCTTTAGATTCTTTAGATTCTTTAGTTTCTTTTGATTCTTTAGATTATTAGATTTTTTAGGTTCCTTGGATTTTTTAGATTTTTTAGATTTTTTAGATTCTTTAGATTTTTTAGATTCTTTAGATTCTTTAGAATCTTTAGATTCTTTAGATTCTTTAGATTCTTTAGATTCTTTAGATTCTTTAGATTCTTTAGATTCTTTAGATTCTTTTGATTGTTTAGATTCTTTAGATTCTTTACTTTCTTTAGATTCTGTAGATTCCTTAGATTCTTTAGATTCTCTAGATTTTTTAGATTTTTTAGATTCTTTAGATTCTTTAGATTCTTTAGATTCTTTAGATTCTTTAGATTCTTTAGATTCTTTAGATTCTTTAGATTCATTAGATTCTTTAGATTCTTTAGATTCTTTAGATTCTTTAGATTTTTTAGATTCTTTAGATTCTTTAGATTTTTTAGATTTTTTAGATTTTTTAGATTCTTTAGATTCTTTAGATTCTTTAGATTCTTTAGATTCTTTAGATTCTTTGGATTTTTTAGATTCTTTAGATTCTTTAGATTCTTTAGACTCTTTAGATTCTTTAGATTCTTTAGATTCTTTAGATTCTTTAGATTCTGTAGATTCTTTAGATTCTTTAGATTCTTTGGATTTTTTAGATTCTTTAGATTCTTTAGATTCTTTAGATTCTTTATATTCTTTAGTTTCTTTAGATCCTTTAGATTCTTTAGATTCTTTAGATACTTTAGATTCTTTAGATTCTTTAGATTCTTTAGATTTTTTAGATTCTTTAGATTCTTTAGATACTTTAGAATCTTTAGATTCTTTAGATTCTTTAGATTTTTTAGATTATTTAGATTCTTTAGATTCTTTAGATTCTTTAGATTCTTTAGATTTTTTAGATTCTTTAGATCCTTTAGATTCTTTAGATTCTTTAGATTCTTTAGTTTCTTTTGATTCTTTAGATTAATGGATTTTTTAGATTCCTTGGATTTTTTAGATTTTTTAGATTCTTTAGATTTTTTAGATTCTTTAGATTTTTTAGATTCTTTAGATTTTTTAGATTCTTTAGATGTTTTAGATTCTTTGGATTTTATAGATTCTTTAGATTCTTTGGATTCTTTAGATTCTTTAGATTCTTTAGATTGTTTAGTTTCTTTTGATTCTTTAGATTAATAGATTTTTTAGATTCCATGTATTCTTTAAATTTTTTAGATTCTCTAGATTCTTTAGATTCTTTAGATCTTTTAGATTCTTTAGATTCTTTAGATTCTTTAGATTTTTTAGATTCTTTAGATTCTTTAGATTTTTTAGATTCTTTAGATTCTTTAGATTCTTTAGATTCTTTAGATTCTTTAGATTCTTTAGATTCTTTAGATTCTTTAGATTCTTTAGATTCTTTAGATTCTTTAGATTCTTTAGATTCTTTAGATTCTTTAGATTCTTTAGATTCTTTAGATTCTTTAGATTCTTTAGATTCTTTAGATTCTTTAGATTCTGTAGATTCTTTAGATTCTTTAGATTCTTTAGATTCTTTAGATTCTTTAGATTCTTTAGATTCTTTAGATTCTTTAGATTCTTTAGATTCTTTAGATTCTTTAGATTCTTTAGATTCTTTAGATTCTTTAGATTCTTTAGATTCTTTAGATTCTTTAGATTCTTTAGATTCTTTAGATTTTTTAGATTCTTTAGATTCTTTAGATTCTTTAGATTCTTTAGATTCTTTAGATTCTTTAGATTCTTTAGATTCTTTAGATTCTTTAGATTCTTTAGATTCTTTAGATTCTTTAGATTCTTTAGATTCTTTAGATTCTTTAGATTCTTTAGTTTCTTTAAATTCCTTAGATTCTTTAGATTCTTTAGATTCTTTAGATTCCTTAGATTCTTTAGAATAATAGATTTTTTAGATTCCATGTATTCTTTAGATTTTTTAGATTCTCTAGATTCTTTAGATTCTTTAGATTCTTTAGATTCTTTAGATTCTTTAGTTTCTTTAAATTCCTTAGATTCTTTAGATTCTTTAGATTCTTTAGATTTTTTAGATTCTTTAGATTCTTTAGATTCTTTAGATCCTTTAGATTCTTTAGATTCTTTAGATTCTTTAGATTCTTTAAATTCTTTAGATTCTTTAGATTCTTTAGATTCTTTAGATTCTTTAGATTCTTTAGATTCTTTAGATTCTTTAGATTCTTTAGATTCCTTAGATTCTTTAGATTCCTTAGATTCTTTAGATACTCTAGATTCTTTAGATTCTTTAGATTCTTTAGATTCTTTAGATTCTTTAGATTCTTTAGATTCTTTAGATTCTTTAGATTCTTTAGATTCTTTAGATTCTTTAGATTCTTTAGATTCTTTAGATTCTTTAGATTCTTTAGATTCTTTAGATTCTTTAGATTCTTTAGATTCTTTAGATTCTTTAGATTCTTTAGATTCTTTAGATTCTTTACATTCTTTTGTTTCTTTAAATTCCTTAGATTCTTTAGATTCTTTAGATTCCTTAGATTCTTTAGATTAATAGATTTTTTAGATTCCATGTATTCTTTAGATTTTTTAGATTCTCTAGATTCTTTAGATTCTTTAGATTTTTTAGATTCTCTAGATTCTTTAGATTCTTTAGATTTTTTAGATTTTTTAGATTCTTTAGATTCTTTAGATTCTTTAGTTTCTTTAGATTCTTTAGATTTTTTTGATTCTTTAGATTCTTTAGATTTTTAGGTTCTTTAGATTTTTAAGATTCTTTAGATTCCTTAGATTCTTTAGATTAATAGATTTTTTAGATTCCATGTATTCTTTAGATTTTTTAGATTCTCTAGATTCTTTAGATTCTTTAGATTTTTTAGATTCTTTAGATTCTTTAGATTCTTTAGATTCTTTAGATTCCTTAGATTCTCTAGATTCTTTAGATCCTTTAGATTCTTTAGATCCTTTAGATCCTTTAGATTCTTTAGATTCTTTAGATTCCTTAGATTCTTTAGATTCTGTAGATTCTTTAGATACTTTAGTTTCTTTTGATTCTTTAGATTAATAGATTTTTTAGATTCCTTGTATTCTTTAGATTTTTTAGATTCTCTAGATTCTTTAGATTTTTTAGATTCTTTAGATCCTTTAGTTTCTTTAGATTTTTTAGATTCTTTAGATTCTTTAGATTCTTTAGATTCTTTAGATTCTTTAGATTCTTTAGATTCTTTAGATTCTTTAGATTCTTTAGATTCTTTAGATCCTTTAGATTCTTTAGATTCTTTAGATTCTTTAGATTCTTTAGATTCTTTAGATTCTTTAGATTCTTTAGATTTTTTATATACTTTAGATTCTTTAGATTTTTTAGATTCTTTAATTTCTTTTGATTCTTTAGATTAATAGATTTTTTAGATTCCTTGTATTCTTTAGATTTTTTAGATTCTCTAGATTCTTTAGATTTTTTAGATTCTTTAGATTCTTTAGATCCTTTAGTTTCTTTAGATTCTTTAGATTCTTTAGATTCTTTAGATTCTTTAGATTCTTTAGATCCTTTAGATTCTTTAGATTCTTTAGATTCTTTAGATTCTTTAGATTCTTTAGATTCTTTAAATTCTTTAGATTCTTTAGATTCTATAGATTCTTTAGATTCTTTAGATTCCTTAGATTTTTTAGATTCTTTAGATTCTTTAGATTCTTTAGATTTTTAGATTCTTTAGATTCTTTAGATTCTTTAGATTCCTTAGATTTTTTAGATTCTTTAGATTCTTTAGATTCTTTAGATTTTTAGATTCTTTAGGTTCTTTAGATTGTTTAGATTTTTTAGATTCTTTAGATTTTTTATATTCTTTAGTTCCTTTAGTTTCTTTAGATTCTTTAAATTTTTTAGATTCATTAGATCCTTTAGATTTTTTATATTCTTTAGATTCTTTAGATTCCTTAGATTCTTTAGATTCTCTAGATTCTTTAGATTCTTTAGATTCTTTAGATTCTTTAGATTCTTCAGATTCTTTAGATTCTTTAGATTCTTTAGATTTTTTAGATTCTTTAGATTCTTTAGATTCTTTAGCTTCTTTAGATTCTTTAGATTCTTTAGATTCATTAGAATCTTTAGATTCTTTAGATACTTTAGATTCTTTAGTTTCTTTAAATTCCTTAGATTCTTTAGATTCTTTAGATTCTTTAGATTCCTTAGATTCTTTAGATTCCTTAGATTCTTTAGATTAATAGATTTTTTAGATTCCATGAATTCTTTAGATTCTTTGGACTCTTTAGATTCTTTAGATTCTTTAGATTCTTTAGATTCTGTAGATTCTTTAGATTCTTTAGATTCTTTGGATTTTTTAGATTCTTTAGATTCTTTAGATTCTTTATATTCTTTAGATTCTTTAGATACTTTAGATTCTTTATATTCTTTATATTCTTTAGATACTTTAGATTCTTTAGATTCTTTAGATTCTTTAGATTCTTTAGATTCTTTAGATACTTTAGATTCTTTAGATTCTTTAGATTCTTTAGATTCTTTGGATTCTTTGGATTTTTTAGATTCTTTAGATTCTTTAGATTCTTTAGATTCTTTAGATACTTTAGATTCTTTAGATTCTTTAGTTTCTTTTGATTCTTTAGATTAATGGATTTTTTAGATTCCTTGGATTTTTTAGATTTTTTAGATTTTTTAGATACTTTAGATTTTTTAGATTCTTTAGATTTTTTAGATTTTTTAGATTCTTTAGATTCTTTAGATTCTTTGGATTTTTTAGATTCTTTAGATTCTTTGGATTCTTTAGATTCTTTAGATTCTTTAGATTCTTTAGATTCTTTAGATTCTTTAGATCTTTAGATTCTTTAGATTCTTTAGTTTCTTTTGATTCTTTAGATTAATAGATTTTTTAGGTTCCTTGGATTTTTTAGATTTTTTAGATTTTTTAGATTCTTTAGATTTTTTAGATTCTTTAGATTCTTTAGAATCTTTAGATTCTTTAGATTCTTTAGATTCTTTAGATTCTTTAGATTCTTTAGATTCTTTAGATTCTTTAGATTCTTTAGATTCTTTTGATTGTTTAGATTCTTTAGATTCTTTACTTTCTTTAGATTCTGTAGATTCCTTAGATTCTTTAGATTCTCTAGATTTTTTAGATTCTTTAGATTCTTTAGATTCTTTAGATTCTTTAGATTCTTTAGATTCTTTAGATTCTTTAGATTCTTTAGATTCATTAGATTCTTTAGATTCTTTAGATTCTTTAGATTCTTTAGATTTTTTAGATTCTTTAGATTCTTTAGATTTTTTAGATTTTTTAGATTTTTTAGATTCTTTAGATTCTTTAGATTCCTTAGATTCTTTAGATTCTTTAGATTCTTTAGATTCTTTAGATTCTTTGGATTTTTTAGATTCTTTAGATTCTTTAGATTCTTTAGACTCTTTAGATTCTTTAGATTCTTTAGATTCTTTAGATTCTTTAGATTCTTTAGATTCTGTAGATTCTTTAGATTCTTTAGATTCTTTGGATTTTTTAGATTCTTTAGATTCTTTAGATTCTTTAGATTCTTTAGATTCTTTAGTTTCTTTAGATCCTTTAGATTCTTTAGATTCATTAGATACTTTAGATTCTTTAGATTCTTTAGATTCTTTAGATTTTTTAGATTCTTTAGATTCTTTAGATACTTTAGAATCTTTAGATTCTTTAGATTCTTTAGATTCTTTAGATTCTTTAGATTCTTTAGATTCTTTAGATTCTTTAGATTCTTTAGATTTTTTAGATTCTTTAGATCCTTTAGATTCTTTAGATTCTTTAGATTCTTTAGTTTCTTTTGATTCTTTAGATTAATGGATTTTTTAGATTCCTTGGATTTTTTAGATTTTTTAGATTCTTTAGATTTTTTAGATTCTTTAGATTTTTTAGATTCTTTAGATTTTTTAGATTCTTTAGATTTTTTAGATTCTTTGAATTTTATAGATTCTTTAGATTCTTTGGATTCTTTAGATTCTTTAGATTCTTTAGATTGTTTAGTTTCTTTTGATTCTTTAGATTAATAGATTTTTTAGATTCCATGTATTCTTTAAATTTTTTAGATTCTCTAGATTCTTTAGATTCTTTAGATCTTTTAGATTCTTTAGATTCTTTAGATTCTTTAGATTTTTTAGATTCTTTAGATTCTTTAGATTTTTTAGATTCTTTAGATTCTTTAGATTCTTTAGATTCTTTAGATTCTTTAGATTCTTTAGATTCTTTAGATTCTTTAGATTCTTTGGATTTTTTAGATTATTTAGATTCTTTAGATTCTTTAGACTCTTTAGATTCTTTAGATTCTTTAGATTCTTTAGATTCTTTAGATTCTTTAGATTGTGTAGATTCTTTAGATTCTTTAGATTCTTTGGATTTTTTAGATTCTTTAGATTCTTTAGATTCTTTAGATTCTTTATATTCTTTAGTTTCTTTAGATCCTTTAGATTCTTTAGATTCTTTAGATACTTTAGATTCTTTAGATTCTTTAGATTTTTTAGATTCTTTAGATTCTTTAGATACTTTAGAATCTTTAGATTCTTTAGATTCTTTAGATTCTTTAGATTTTTTAGATTCTTTAGATCCTTTAGATTCTTTAGATTCTTTAGATTCTTTAGTTTCTTTTGATTCTTTAGATTAATGGATTTTTTAGATTCCTTGGATTTTTTAGATTTTTTAGATTCTTTAGATTTTTTAGATTTTTTAGATTTTTTAGATTCTTTAGATTTTTTAGATTCTTTAGATGTTTTAGATTATTTGGATTTTATAGATTCTTTAGATTCTTTGGATTCTTTAGATTCTTTAGATTCTTTAGATTGTTTAGTTTCTTTTGATTCTTTAGATTAATAGATTTTTTAGATTCCATGTATTCTTTAAATTTTTTAGATTCTCTAGATTCTTTAGATTCTTTAGATCTTTTAGATTCTTTAGATTCTTTAGATTCTTTAGATTTTTTAGATTCTTTAGATTCTTTAGATTTTTTAGATTCTTTAGATTCTTTAGATTCTTTAGATTCTTTAGATTCTTTAGATTCTTTAGATTCTTTAGATTCTTTAGATTCTTTAGATTCTTTAGATTCTTTAGATTCTTTAGATTCTTTAGATTCTTTAGATTCTTTAGATTCTTTAGATTCTTTAGATTCTTTAGATTCTTTAGATTTTTTAGATTCTTTAGATTCTGTAGATTCTTTAGATTCTTTAGATTCTTTAGATTCTTTAGATTCTTTAGATTCTTTAGATTCTTTAGATTCTTTAGATTCTTTAGATTCTTTAGATTCTTTAGATTCTTTAGATTCTTTAGATTCTTTAGATTCTTTAGATTCTTTAGATTCTTTAGATTCTTTAGATTCTTTAGATTCTTTAGATTCTTTAGATTCTTTAGATTCTTTAGATTTTTTAGATTCTTTAGATTCTTTAGATTCTTTAGATTCTTTAGATTCTTTAGATTCTTTAGATTCTTTAGATTCTTTAGATTCTTTAGATTCTTTAGATTCTTTAGATTCTTTAGATTCTTTAGATTCTTTAGATTCTTTAGATTCTTTAGTTTCTTTAAATTCCTTAGATTCTTTAGATTCTTTAGATTCTTTAGATTCTTTAGATTCCTTAGATTCTTTAGATTAATAGATTTTTTAGATTCCATGTATTCTTTAGATTTTTTAGATTCTCTAGATTCTTTAGATTCTTTAGATTCTTTAGATTCTTTAGATTCTTTAGTTTCTTTAAATTCCTTAGATTCTTTAGATTCTTTAGATTCTTTAGATTTTTTAGATTCTTTAGATTCTTTAGATTCTTTAGATCCTTTAGATTCTTTAGATTCTTTAGATTCTTTAGATTCTTTAAATTCTTTAGATTCTTTAGATTCTTTAGATTCTTTAGATTCTTTAGATTCTTTAGATTCTTTAGATTCTTTAGATTCTTTAGATTCCTTAGATTCTTTAGATTCCTTAGATTCTTTAGATTCTTTAGATTCTTTGGATTTTTTAGATTCTTTAGATTCTTTAGATTCTTTAAATTCCTTAGATTCTTTAGATTCTTTAGATTCTTTAGATTTTTTAGATTCTTAAGATTCTTTAGATTCTTTAGATCCTTTAGATTCTTTAGATTCTTTAGATTCTTTAGATTCTTTAAATTCTTTAGATTCTTTAGATTCTTTAGATTCTTTAGATTCTTTAGATTCTTTAGATTCTTTAGATTCTTTAGATTCTTTAGATTCCTTAGATTCTTTAGATTCCTTAGATTCTTTAGATACTCTAGATTCTTTAGATTCTTTAGATTCTTTAGATTCTTTAGATTCTTTAGATTCTTTAGATTCTTTAGATTCTTTAGATTCTTTAGATTCTTTAGATTCTTTAGATTCTTTAGATTCTTTAGATTCTTTAGATTCTTTAGATTCTTTAGATTCTTTTGTTTCTTTAAATTCCTTAGATTCTTTAGATTCTTTAGATTCCTTAGATTCTTTAGATTAATAGATTTTTTAGATTCCATGTATTCTTTAGATTTTTTAGATTCTCTAGATTCTTTAGATTCTTTAGATTTTTTAGATTCTCTAGATTCTTTAGATTCTTTAGATTTTTTAGATTTTTTAGATTCTTTAGATTCTTTAGATTCTTTAGTTTCTTTAGATTCTTTAGATTTTTTTGATTCTTTAGATTCTTTAGATTTTTAGGTTCTTTAGATTTTTTAGATTCTTTAGATTCCTTAGATTCTTTAGATTAATAGATTTTTTAGATTCCATGTATTCTTTAGATTTTTTAGATTCTCTAGATTCTTTAGATTCTTTAGATTTTTTAGATTCTTTAGATTCTTTAGATTCTTTAGATTCTTTAGATTCCTTAGATTCTCTAGATTCTTTAGATTCTTTAGATTCTTTAGATCCTTTAGATCCTTTAGATTCTTTAGATTCTTTAGATTCCTTAGATTCTTTAGATTCTGTAGATTCTTTAGATACTTTAGTTTCTTTTGATTCTTTAGATTAATAGATTTTTTAGATTCCTTGTATTCTTTAGATTTTTTAGATTCTCTAGATTCTTTAGATTTTTTAGATTCTTTAGATCCTTTAGTTTCTTTAGATTTTTTAGATTCTTTAGATTCTTTAGATTCTTTAGATTCTTTAGATTCTTTAGATTCTTTAGATTCTTTAGATTCTTTAGATTCTTTAGATTCTTTAGATTCTTTAGATCCTTTAGATTCTTTAGATTCTTTAGATTCTTTAGATTCTTTAGATTCTTTAGATTTTTTATATACTTTAGATTCTTTAGATTTTTTAGATTCTTTAATTTCTTTTGATTCTTTAGATTAATAGATTTTTTAGATTCCTTGTATTCTTTAGATTTTTTAGATTCTCTAGATTCTTTAGATTTTTTAGATTCTTTAGATTCTTTAGATCCTTTAGTTTCTTTAGATTCTTTAGATTCTTTAGATTCTTTAGATTCTTTAGATTCTTTAGATCCTTTAGATTCTTTAGATTCTTTAGATTCTTTAGATTCTTTAGATTCTTTAGATTCTTTAAATTCTTTAGATTCTTTAGATTCTATAGATTCTTTAGATTCTTTATATTCCTTAGATTTTTTAGATTCTTTAGATTCTTTAGATTCTTTAGATTTTTAGATTCTTTAGATTCTTTAGATTCTTTAGATTCCTTAGATTTTTTAGATTCTTTAGATTCTTTAGATTCTTTAGATTTTTAGATTCTTTAGATTCTTTAGATTGTTTAGATTTTTTAGATTCTTTAGATTTTTTATATTCTTTAGTTCCTTTAGTTTCTTTAGATTCTTTAAATTTTTTAGATTCATTAGATCCTTTAGATTTTTTATATTCTTTAGATTCTTTAGATTCCTTAGATTCTTTAGATTCTCTAGATTCTTTAGATTCTTTAGATTCTTTAGATTCTTTAGATTCTTTAGATTCTTTAGATTCTTCAGATTCTTTAGATTCTTTAGATTCTTTAGATTTTTTAGATTCTTTAGATTCTTTAGATTCTTTAGCTTCTTTAGATTCTTTAGATTCTTTAGATTCATTAGAATCTTTAGATTCTTTAGATACTTTAGATTCTTTAGTTTCTTTAAATTCCTTAGATTCTTTAGATTCTTTAGATTCTTTAGATTCCTTAGATTCTTTAGATTCCTTAGATTCTTTAGATTAATAGATTTTTTAGATTCCATGAATTCTTTAGATTCTTTGGACTCTTTAGATTCTTTAGATTCTTTAGATTCTTTAGATTCTGTAGATTCTTTAGATTCTTTAGATTCTTTAGATTCCTTAGATTCTTTAGATTCTCTAGATTCTTTAGATTCTTTAGATTCTTTAGATTCTTTAGATTCTTTAGATTCTTTAGATTCTTTAGATTCTTTAGTTTCTTTTGATTCTTTAGATTAATGGATTTTTTAGATTCCTTGGATTTTTTAGATTTTTTAGATTTTTTAGATTCTTTAGATTTTTTAGATTCTTTAGATTTTTTAGATTTTTTAGATTCTTTAGATTCTTTAGATTCTTTGGATTTTTTAGATTCTTTAGATTCTTTGGATTCTTTAGATTCTTTAGATTCTTTAGATTCTTTAGATTCTTTAGATCTTTAGATTCTTTAGATTCTTTAGTTTCTTTTGATTCTTTAGATTAATAGATTTTTTAGGTTCCTTGGATTTTTTAGATTTTTTAGATTTTTTAGATTCTTTAGATTTTTTAGATTCTTTAGATTCTTTAGAATCTTTAGATTCTTTAGATTCTTTAGATTCTTTAGATTCTTTAGATTCTTTAGATTCTTTAGATTCTTTTGATTGTTTAGATTCTTTAGATTCTTTACTTTCTTTAGATTCTGTAGATTCCTTAGATTCTTTAGATTCTCTAGATTTTTTAGATTCTTTAGATTTTTTAGATTCTTTAGATTCTTTAGATTCTTTAGATTCTTTAGATTCTTTAGATTCTTTAGATTCATTAGATTCTTTAGATTCTTTAGATTCTTTAGATTCTTTAGATTTTTTAGATTCTTTAGATTCTTTAGATTTTTTAGATTTTTTAGATTTTTTAGATTCTTTAGATTCTTTAGATTCTTTAGATTCTTTAGATTCTTTAGATTCTTTAGATTCTTTAGATTCTTTAGATTCTTTAGATTCTTTGGATTTTTTAGATTCTTTAGATTCTTTAGATTCTTTAGACTCTTTAGATTCTTTAGATTCTTTAGATTCTTTAGATTCTTTAGATTCTGTAGATTCTTTAGATTCTTTAGATTCTTTGGATTTTTTAGATTCTTTAGATTCTTTAGATTCTTTAGATTCTTTATATTCTTTAGTTTCTTTAGATCCTTTAGATTCTTTAGATTCTTTAGATACTTTAGATTCTTTAGATTCTTTAGATTCTTTAGATTCTTTAGATTCTTTAGATTCTTTAGATTCTTTAGATTCTTTAAATTCTTTAGATTCTTTAGATTCTATAGATTCTTTAGATTCTTTATATTCCTTAGATTTTTTAGATTCTTTAGATTCTTTAGATTCTTTAGATTTTTAGATTCTTTAGATTCTTTAGATTCTTTAGATTCCTTAGATTTTTTAGATTCTTTAGATTCTTTAGATTCTTTAAATTTTTAGATTCTTTAGATTCTTTAGATTGTTTAGATTTTTTAGATTCTTTAGATTTTTTATATTCTTTAGTTCCTTTAGTTTCTTTAGATTCTTTAAATTTTTTAGATTCATTAGATCCTTTAGAATTTTTATATTCTTTAGATTCTTTAGATTCCTTAGATTCTTTAGATTCTCTAGATTCTTTAGATTCTTTAGATTCTTTAGATTCTTTAGATTCTTTAGATTCTTCAGATTCTTTAGATTCTTTAGATTCTTTAGATTTTTTAGATTCTTTAGATTCTTTAGATTCTTTAGCTTCTTTAGATTCTTTAGATTCTTTAGATTCATTAGAATCTTTAGATTCTTTAGATACTTTAGATTCTTTAGTTTCTTTAAATTCCTTAGATTCTTTAGATTCTTTAGATTCTTTAGATTCCTTAGATTCTTTAGATTCCTTAGATTCTTTAGATTAATAGATTTTTTAGATTCCATGAATTCTTTAGATTCTTTGGACTCTTTAGATTCTTTAGATTCTTTAGATTCTTTAGATTCTGTAGATTCTTTAGATTCTTTAGATTCTTTAGATTCCTTAGATTCTTTAGATTCTCTAGATTCTTTAGATTCTTTAGATTCTTTAGATTCTTTAGATTCTTTGGATTCTTTAGTTTCTTTTGATTCTTTAGATTAATGGATTTTTTAGATTCCTTGGATTTTTTAGATTTTTTAGATTTTTTAGATTCTTTAGATTTTTTAGATTCTTTAGATTTTTTAGATTTTTTAGATTCTTTAGTTTCTTTAGATTCTTTGGATTTTTTAGATTCTTTAGATTCTTTGGATTCTTTAGATTCTTTAGATTCTTTAGATTCTTTAGATTCTTTAGATTCTTTAGATCTTTAGATTCTTTAGATTCTTTAGTTTCTTTTGATTCTTTAGATTAATAGACTTTTTAGGTTCCTTGGATTTTTTAGATTTTTTAGATATTTTAGATTCTTTAGATTTTTTAGATTCTTTAGATTCTTTAGAATCTTTAGATTCTTTAGATTCTTTAGATTCTTTAGATTCTTTAGATTCTTTAGATTATTTAGATTCTTTTGATTGTTTAGATTCTTTAGATTCTTTACTTTCTTTAGATTCTGTAGATTCCTTAGATTCTTTAGATTCTCTAGATTTTTTAGATTCTTTAGATTTTTTAGATTCTTTAGATTCTTTAGATTCTTTAGATTCTTTAGATTCTTTAGATTCTTTAGATTCATTAGATTCTTTAGATTCTTTAGATTCTTTAGATTCTTTAGATTTTTTAGATTCTTTAGATTCTTTAGATTTTTTAGATTTTTTAGATTTTTTAGATTCTTTAGATTCTTTAGATTCTTTAGATTCTTTAGATTCTTTAGATTCTTTAGATTCTTTAGATTCTTTAGATTCTTTAGATTCTTTGGATTTTTTAGATTCTTTAGATTCTTTAGATTCTTTAGACTCTTTAGATTCTTTAGATTCTTTAGATTCTTTAGATTCTTTAGATTCTGTAGATTCTTTAGATTCTTTAGATTCTTTGGATTTTTTAGATTCTTTAGATTCTTTAGATTCTTTAGATTCTTTATATTCTTTAGTTTCTTTAGATCCTTTAGATTCTTTAGATTCTTTAGATACTTTAGATTCTTTAGATTCTTTAGATTCTTTAGATTTTTTAGATTCTTTAGATTCTTTAGATACTTTAGAATCTTTAGATTCTTTAGATTCTTTAGATTCTTTAGATTCTTTAGATTCTTTGAATTCTTTACATTCTTTAGATTCTTTAGATTTTTTAGATTCTTTAGATCCTTTAGATTCTTTAGATTCTTTAGATTCTTTAGTTTCTTTTGATTCTTTAGATTAATGGATTTTTTAGATTCCTTGGATTTTTTAGATTTTTTAGATTCTTTAGATTTTTTAGATTCTTTAGATTTTTTAGATTCTTTAGATTTTTTAGATTCTTTAGATTTTTTAGATTCTTTGGATTTTATAGATTCTTTAGATTCTTTGGATTCTTTAGATTCTTTAGATTCTTTAGATTGTTTAGTTTCTTTTGGTTCTTTAGATTAATAGATTTTTTAGATTCCATGTATTCTTTAAATTTTTTAGATTCTCTAGATTCTTTAGATTCTTTAGATCTTTTAGATTCTTTAGATTCTTTAGATTCTTTAGATTTTTTAGATTCTTTAGATTCTTTAGATTTTTTAGATTCTTTAGATTCTTTAGATTCTTTAGATTCTTTAGATTCTTTAGATTCTTTAGATTCTTTAGATTCTTTAGATTCTTTAGATTCTTTAGATTCTTTAGATTCTTTAGATTCTTTAGATTCTTTAGATTCTTTAGATTCTTTAGATTCTTTAGATTCTTTAGATTCTTTAGATTCTTTAGATTCTTTAGATTCTTTAGATTCTTTAGATTTTTTAGATTCTTTAGATTCTGTAGATTCTTTAGATTCTTTAAATTCTTTAGATTCTTTAGATTCTTTAGATTCTTTAGATTCTTTAGATTCTTTAGATTCTTTAGATTCTTTAGATTTTTTAGATTCTTTAGATTCTTTAGATTCTTTAGATTCTTTAGATTCTTTAGATTTTTTAGATTCTTTAGATTCTTTAGATTCTTTAGATTCTTTAGATTCTTTAGATTCTTTAGATTCTTTAGATTCTTTAGATTCTTTAGATTCTTTAGATTCTTTAGATTCTTTAGATTCTTTAGATTCTTTAGATTCTTTAGATTCTTTAGATTCTTTAGTTTCTTTAAATTCCTTAGATTCTTTAGATTCTTTAGATTCTTTAGATTCCTTAGATTCTTTAGATTAATAGATTTTTTAGATTCCATGTATTCTTTAGATTTTTTAGATTCTCTAGATTCTTTAGATTCTTTAGATTCTTTAGATTCTTTAGATTCTTTAGTTTCTTTAAATTCCTTAGATTCTTTAGATTCTTTAGATTCTTTAGATTTTTTAGATTCTTTAGATTCTTTAGATTCTTTAGATCCTTTAGATTCTTTAGATTCTTTAGATTCTTTAGATTCTTTAAATTCTTTAGATTCTTTAGATTCTTTAGATTCTTTAGATTCTTTAGATTCTTTAGATTCTTTAGATTCTTTAGATTCTTTAGATTCTTTAGATTCTTTAGATTCCTTAGATTCTTTAGATTCCTTAGATTCTTTAGATACTCTAGATTCTTTAGATTCTTTAGATTCTTTAGATTCTTTAGATTCTTTAGATTCTTTAGATTCTTTAGATTCTTTAGATTCTTTAGATTCTTTAGATTCTTTAGATTCTTTAGATTCTTTAGATTCTTTAGATTCTTTAGATTCTTTAGATTCTTTAGATTCTTTAGATTCTTTAGATTCTTTAGATTCTTTAGATTCTTTAGATTCTTTAGATTCTTTAGATTCTTTAGATTCTTTAGATTCTTTAGATTCTTTTGTTTTTTTAAATTCCTTAGATTCTTTAGATTCTTTAGATTCCTTAGATTCTTTAGATTAATAGATTTTTTAGATTCCATGTATTCTTTAGATTTTTTAGATTCTCTAGATTCTTTAGATTCTTTAGATTTTTTAGATTCTCTAGATTCTTTAGATTCTTTAGATTTTTTAGATTTTTTAAATTCTTTAGATTCTTTAGATTCTTTAGTTTCTTTAGATTCTTTAGATTTTTTTGATTCTTTAGATTCTTTAGATTTTTAGGTTCTTTAGATTTTTTAGATTCTTTAGATTCCTTAGATTCTTTAGATTAATAGATTTTTTAGATTCCATGTATTCTTTAGATTTTTTAGATTCTCTAGATTCTTTAGATTCTTTAGATTTTTTAGATTCTTTAGATTCTTTAGATTCTTTAGATTCTTTAGATTCCTTAGATTCTCTAGATTCTTTAGATTCTTTAGATTCTTTAGATCCTTTAGATCCTTTAGATTCTTTAGATTCTTTAGATTCCTTAGATTCTTTAGATTCTTTAGATTCTTTAGATTCTTTAGATTCTTTAGATTCTTTAGATTCTTTAGATCCTTTAGATTCTTTAGATTCTTTAGATTCTTTAGATTCTTTAGATTCTTTAGATTCTTTAGATTCTTTAGATTTTTTATATACTTTAGATTCTTTAGATTTTTTAGATTCTTTAATTTCTTTTGATTCTTTAGATTAATAGATTTTTTAGATTCCTTGTATTCTTTAGATTTTTTAGATTCTCTAGATTCTTTAGATTTTTTAGATTCTTTAGATTCTTTAGATCCTTTAGTTTCTTTAGATTCTTTAGATTCTTTAGATTCTTTAGATTCTTTAGATTCTTTAGATCCTTTAGATTCTTTAGATTCTTTAGATTCTTTAGATTCTTTAGATTCTTTAAATTCTTTAGATTCTTTAGATTCTTTAGATTTTTAGATTCTTTAGATTCTTTAGATTCTTTAGATTCTTTAGATCCTTTAGATTCTTTAGATTCTTTAGATTCTTTAGATTCTTTAGATTCTTTAGATTCTTTAGATTCCTTAGATTTTTTAGATTCTTTAGATTCTTTAGATTCTTTAGATTTTTAGATTCTTTAGATTCTTTAGATTCTTTAGATTCCTTAGATTTTTTAGATTCTTTAGATTCTTTAGATTCTTTAGATTTTTAGATTCTTTAGATTCTTTAGATTGTTTAGATTTTTTAGATTCTTTAGATTTTTTATATTCTTTAGTTCCTTTAGTTTCTTTAGATTCTTTAAATTTTTTAGATTCATTAGATCCTTTAGATTTTTTATATTCTTTAGATTCTTTAGATTTTTTAGATTCTTTAGATTCTTTAGATTCTTTAGATTCTTTAGATTCTTTAGATTCTTTAGATTCTTTAGATTCCTTAGATTCTTTAGATTCTCTAGATTCTTTAGATTCTTTAGATTCTTTAGATTCTTAAGATTCTTTAGATTCTTTAGATTCTTTAGATTCTTTAGATTCTTTAGATTCTTTAGATTCTTTAGATTCTTTAGATTCTTTAGATTCTTTAGATTCTTTAGATTCTTTAGATTCTTTAGATTCTTTAGATTCTTTAGATTCTTTAGATTCTTTAGATTCTTTAGATTCTTTAGATTCTTTAGATTCTTTAGATTCTTTAGATTCTTTAGATTCTTTAGATTCTTTAGATTCTTTAGATTCTTTAGTTTCTTTAAATTCCTTAGATTCTTTAGATTCTTTAGATTCTTTAGATTCCTTAGATTCTTTAGATTAATAGATTTTTTAGATTCCATGTATTCTTTAGATTTTTTAGATTCTCTAGATTCTTTAGATTCTTTAGATTCTTTAGATTCTTTAGATTCTTTAGTTTCTTTAAGTTCCTTAGATTCTTTAGATTCTTTAGATTCTTTAGATTTTTTAGATTCTTTAGATTCTTTAGATTCTTTAGATTCTTTAGATTCCTTAGATTCTCTAGATTCTTTAGATTCTTTAGATTCTTTAGATCCTTTAGATCCTTTAGATTCTTTAGATTCTTTAGATTCCTTAGATTCTTTAGATTCTTTAGATTCTTTAGATTCTTTAGATTCTTTAGATTCTTTAGATTCTTTAGATCCTTTAGATTCTTTAGATTCTTTAGATTCTTTAGATACTTTAGATTCTTTAGATTCTTTAGATTCCTTAGATTTTTTAGATTCTTTAGATTCTTTAGATTCTTTAGATTCTTTAGATTTTTAGATTCTTTAGATTCTTTAGATTCTTTAGATTCCTTAGATTTTTTAGATTCTTTAGATTCTTTAGATTCTTTAGATTTTTAGATTCTTTAGATTCTTTAGATTGTTTAGATTTTTTAGATTCTTTAGATTTTTTATATTCTTTAGTTCCTTTAGTTTCTTTAGATTCTTTAAATTTTTTAGATTCATTAGATCCTTTAGATTTTTTATATTCTTTAGATTCTTTAGATTTTTTAGATTCTTTAGATTCTTTAGATTCTTTAGATTCTTTAGATTCTTTAGATTCCTTAGATTCTTTAGATTCTCTAGATTCTTTAGATTCTTTAGATTCTTTAGATTCTTAAGATTCTTTAGATTCTTTAGATTCTTTAGATTCTTTAGATTCTTTAGATTCTTTAGATTCTTTAGATTCTTTAGATTCTTTAGATTCTTTAGATTCTTTAGATTCTTTAGATTCTTTAGATTCTTTAGATTCTTTAGATTCTTTAGATTCTTTAGATTCTTTAGATTCTTTAGATTCTTTAGATTCTTTAGATTCTTTAGATTCTTTAGATTCTTTAGATTCTTTAGATTCTTTAGATTCTTTAGATTCTTTAGATTCTTTAGATTCTTTAGATTCTTTAGATTCTTTAGATTCTTTAGATTCTTTAGATTCTTTAGATTCTTTAGATTCTTTAGATTCTTTAGATTCTTTAGATTCTTTAGATTCTTTAGATTCTTTAGATTCTTTAGATTCTTTAGATTCTTTAGATTCTTTAGATTCTTTAGTTTCTTTAAATTCCTTAGATTCTTTAGATTCTTTAGATTCTTTAGATTCCTTAGATTCTTTAGATTAATAGATTTTTTAGATTCCATGTATTCTTTAGATTTTTTAGATTCTCTAGATTCTTTAGATTCTTTAGATTCTTTAGATTCTTTAGATTCTTTAGTTTCTTTAAATTCCTTAGATTCTTTAGATTCTTTAGATTCTTTAGATTTTTTAGATTCTTTAGATTCTTTAGATTCTTTAGATCCTTTAGATTCTTTAGATTCTTTAGATTCTTTAGATTCTTTAAATTCTTTAGATTCTTTAGATTCTTTAGATTCTTTAGATTCTTTAGATTCTTTAGATTCTTTAGATTCTTTAGATTCTTTAGATTCTTTAGATTCTTTAGATTCCTTAGATTCTTTAGATTCCTTAGATTCTTTAGATACTCTAGATTCTTTAGATTCTTTAGATTCTTTAGATTCTTTAGATTCTTTAGATTCTTTAGATTCTTTAGATTCTTTAGATTCTTTAGATTCTTTAGATTTTTTAGATTCTTTAGATTCTTTAGATTCTTTAGATTCTTTAGATTCTTTAGATTCTTTAGATTCTTTAGATTCTTTAGATTCTTTAGATTCTTTTGTTTCTTTAAATTCCTTAGATTCTTTAGATTCTTTAGATTCCTTAGATTCTTTAGATTAATAGATTTTTTAGATTCCATGTATTCTTTAGATTTTTTAGATTCTCTAGATTCTTTAGATTCTTTAGATTTTTTAGATTCTCTAGATTCTTTAGATTCTTTAGATTTTTTAGATTTTTTAGATTCTTTAGATTCTTTAGATTCTTTAGTTTCTTTAGATTCTTTAGATTTTTTTGATTCTTTAGATTCTTTAGATTTTTAGGTTCTTTAGATTTTTTAGATTCTTTAGATTCCTTAGATTCTTTAGATTAATAGATTTTTTAGATTCCATGTATTCTTTAGATTTTTTAGATTCTCTAGATTCTTTAGATTCTTTAGATTTTTTAGATTCTTTAGATTCTTTAGATTCTTTAGATTCCTTAGATTCTCTAGATTCTTTAGATTCTTTAGATTCTTTAGATCCTTTAGATCCTTTAGATTCTTTAGATTCTTTAGATTCCTTAGATTCTTTAGATTCTGTAGATTCTTTAGATACTTTAGTTTCTTTTGATTCTTTAGATTAATAGATTTTTTAGATTCCTTGTATTCTTTAGATTTTTTAGATTCTCTAGATTCTTTAGATTTTTTAGATTCTTTAGATTCTTTAGATTCTTTAGATCCTTTAGATTCTTTAGATTCTTTAGATTCTTTAGATCCTTTAGATTCTTTAGATTCTTTAGATTCTTTAGATTCTTTAGATTCTTTAGATTCTTTAGATTCTTTAGATTCTTTAGATTCTTTAGATTCTTTAGATTCTTTAGATCCTTTAGTTTCTTTAGATTTTTTAGATTCTTTAGATTCTTTAGATTCTTTAGATTCTTTAGATTCTTTAGATTCTTTAGATTCTTTAGATTCTTTAGATTCTTTAGATCCTTTAGATTCTTTAGATTCTTTAGATTCTTTAGATTCTTTAGATTCTTTAGATTCTTTAGATTCTTTAGATTCTTTAGATTTTTTATATACTTTAGATTCTTTAGATTTTTTAGATTCTTTAATTTCTTTTGATTCTTTAGATTAATAGATTTTTTAGATTCCTTGTATTCTTTAGATTTTTTAGATTCTCTAGATTCTTTAGATTTTTTAGATTCTTTAGATTCTTTAGATCCTTTAGTTTCTTTAGATTCTTTAGATTCTTTAGATTCTTTAGATTCTTTAGATTCTTTAGATCCTTTAGATTCTTTAGATTCTTTAGATTCTTTAGATTCTTTAGATTCTTTAGATTCTTTAGATTCTTTAAATTCTTTAGATTCTTTAGATTCTATAGATTCTTTAGATTCTTTAGATTCCTTAGATTTTTTAGATTCTTTAGATTCTTTAGATTCTTTAGATTTTTAGATTCTTTAGATTCTTTAGATTCTTTAGATTCCTTAGATTTTTTAGATTCTTTAGATTCTTTAGATTCTTTAGATTTTTAGATTCTTTAGATTCTTTAGATTGTTTAGATTTTTTAGATTCTTTAGATTTTTTATATTCTTTAGTTCCTTTAGTTTCTTTAGATTCTTTAAATTTTTTAGATTCATTAGATCCTTTAGATTTTTTATATTCTATAGATTCTTTAGATTTTTTAGATTCTTTAGATTCTTTAGATTCTTTAGATTCTTTAGATTCTTTAGATTCTTTAGATTCTTTAGATTCTTTAGATTCCTTAGATTCTTTAGATTCTCTAGATTCTTTAGATTCTTTAGATTCTTTAGATTCTTAAGATTCTTTAGATTCTTTAGATTCTTTAGATTCTTTAGATTCTTTAGATTCTTTAGATTCTTTAGATTCTTTAGATTCTTTAGATTCTTTAGATTCTTTAGATTCTTTAGATTCTTTAGATTCTTTAGATTCTTTAGATTTTTTAGATTCTTTAGATTCTTTAGATTCTTTAGATTCTTTAGATTCTTTAGATTCTTTAGATTCTTTAGATTCTTTAGATTCTTTAGATTCTTTAGATTCTTTAGATTCTTTAGATTCTTTAGATTCTTTAGATTCTTTAGATTCTTTAGATTCTTTAGGTTCTTTAGATTCTTTAGATTCTTTAGATTCTTTAGATTCTTTAGATTCTTTAGATTCTTTAGATTCTTTAGATTCTTTAGATTCTTTAGATTCTTTAGATTCTTTAGATTCTTTAGATTCTTTAGATTCTTTAGATTCTTTAGATTCTTTAGATTCTTTAGATTCTTTAGATTCTTTAGATTCTTTAGATTCTTTAGATTCTTTAGATTCTTTAGATTCTTTAGATTCTTTAGATTCTTTAGATTTTTTAGATTCTTTAGATTCTTTAGATTCTTTAGATTCTTTAGATTCTTTAGATTCTTTAGATTCTTTAGATTCTTTAGATTCTTTAGATTCTTTAGATTCTTTGGATTCTTTAGATTCTTTAGATTCTTTAGATTCTTTAGATTCTTTAGATTTTCTAGATTCTTTAGATTCTTTAGATTCTTTAGATTCTTTAGATTCTTTAGATTCTTTAGATTCTTTAGATTCTTTAGATTCTTTAGATTCTTTAGATTCTTTAGATTCTTTAGATTCTTTAGATTCTTTAGATTCTTTAGATTCTTTAGATTCTTTAGATTCTTTAGATTCTTTAGATTCTTTAGATTCTTTAGATTCTTTAGATTCTTTAGATTCTTTAGATTCTTTAGATTCTTTAGATTCTTTAGATTCTTTAGATTCTTTAGATTCTTTAGATTCTTTAGATTCTTTAGATTCTTTAGATTCTTTAGATTCTTTAGATTCTTTAGATTCTTTAGATTCTTTAGATTCTTTAGATTCTTTAGATTCTTTAGATTCTTTAGATTCTTTAGATTCTTTAGATTCTTTAGATTCTTTAGATTCTTTAGTTTCTTTAAATTCCTTAGATTCTTTAGATTCTTTAGATTCTTTAGATTCCTTAGATTCTTTAGATTAATAGATTTTTTAGATTCCATGTATTCTTTAGATTTTTTAGATTCTCTAGATTCTTTAGATTCTTTAGATTCTTTAGATTCTTTAGATTCTTTAGTTTCTTTAAATTCCTTAGATTCTTTAGATTCTTTAGATTCTTTAGATTTTTTAGATTCTTTAGATTCTTTAGATTCTTTAGATCCTTTAGATTCTTTAGATTCTTTAGATTCTTTAGATTCTTTAAATTCTTTAGATTCTTTAGATTCTTTAGATTCTTTAGATTCTTTAGATTCTTTAGATTCTTTAGATTCTTTAGATTCTTTAGATTCTTTAGATTCTTTAGATTCCTTAGATTCTTTAGATTCCTTAGATTCTTTAGATACTCTAGATTCTTTAGATTCTTTAGATTCTTTAGATTCTTTAGATTCTTTAGATTCTTTAGATTCTTTAGATTCTTTAGATTCTTTAGATTCTTTAGATTTTTTAGATTCTTTAGATTCTTTAGATTCTTTAGATTCTTTAGATTCTTTAGATTCTTTAGATTCTTTAGATTCTTTAGATTCTTTAGATTCTTTTGTTTCTTTAAATTCCTTAGATTCTTTAGATTCTTTAGATTCCTTAGATTCTTTAGATTAATAGATTTTTTAGATTCCATGTATTCTTTAGATTTTTTAGATTCTCTAGATTCTTTAGATTCTTTAGATTTTTTAGATTCTCTAGATTCTTTAGATTCTTTAGATTTTTTAGATTTTTTAGATTCTTTAGATTCTTTAGATTCTTTAGTTTCTTTAGATTCTTTAGATTTTTTTGATTCTTTAGATTCTTTAGATTTTTAGGTTCTTTAGATTTTTTAGATTCTTTAGATTCCTTAGATTCTTTAGATTAATAGATTTTTTAGATTCCATGTATTCTTTAGATTTTTTAGATTCTCTAGATTCTTTAGATTCTTTAGATTTTTTAGATTCTTTAGATTCTTTAGATTCTTTAGATTCCTTAGATTCTCTAGATTCTTTAGATTCTTTAGATTCTTTAGATCCTTTAGATCCTTTAGATTCTTTAGATTCTTTAGATTCCTTAGATTCTTTAGATTCTGTAGATTCTTTAGATACTTTAGTTTCTTTTGATTCTTTAGATTAATAGATTTTTTAGATTCCTTGTATTCTTTAGATTTTTTAGATTCTCTAGATTCTTTAGATTTTTTAGATTCTTTAGATTCTTTAGATTCTTTAGATCCTTTAGATTCTTTAGATTCTTTAGATTCTTTAGATCCTTTAGATTCTTTAGATTCTTTAGATTCTTTAGATTCTTTAGATTCTTTAGATTCTTTAGATTCTTTAGATTCTTTAGATTCTTTAGATTCTTTAGATTCTTTAGATCCTTTAGTTTCTTTAGATTTTTTAGATTCTTTAGATTCTTTAGATTCTTTAGATTCTTTAGATTCTTTAGATTCTTTAGATTCTTTAGATTCTTTAGATTCTTTAGATCCTTTAGATTCTTTAGATTCTTTAGATTCTTTAGATTCTTTAGATTCTTTAGATTCTTTAGATTCTTTAGATTCTTTAGATTTTTTATATACTTTAGATTCTTTAGATTTTTTAGATTCTTTAATTTCTTTTGATTCTTTAGATTAATAGATTTTTTAGATTCCTTGTATTCTTTAGATTTTTTAGATTCTCTAGATTCTTTAGATTTTTTAGATTCTTTAGATTCTTTAGATCCTTTAGTTTCTTTAGATTCTTTAGATTCTTTAGATTCTTTAGATTCTTTAGATTCTTTAGATCCTTTAGATTCTTTAGATTCTTTAGATTCTTTAGATTCTTTAGATTCTTTAGATTCTTTAGATTCTTTAAATTCTTTAGATTCTTTAGATTCTATAGATTCTTTAGATTCTTTAGATTCCTTAGATTTTTTAGATTCTTTAGATTCTTTAGATTCTTTAGATTTTTAGATTCTTTAGATTCTTTAGATTCTTTAGATTCCTTAGATTTTTTAGATTCTTTAGATTCTTTAGATTCTTTAGATTTTTAGATTCTTTAGATTCTTTAGATTGTTTAGATTTTTTAGATTCTTTAGATTTTTTATATTCTTTAGTTCCTTTAGTTTCTTTAGATTCTTTAAATTTTTTAGATTCATTAGATCCTTTAGATTTTTTATATTCTATAGATTCTTTAGATTTTTTAGATTCTTTAGATTCTTTAGATTCTTTAGATTCTTTAGATTCTTTAGATTCTTTAGATTCTTTAGATTCTTTAGATTCCTTAGATTCTTTAGATTCTCTAGATTCTTTAGATTCTTTAGATTCTTTAGATTCTTAAGATTCTTTAGATTCTTTAGATTCTTTAGATTCTTTAGATTCTTTAGATTCTTTAGATTCTTTAGATTCTTTAGATTCTTTAGATTCTTTAGATTCTTTAGATTCTTTAGATTCTTTAGATTCTTTAGATTCTTTAGATTTTTTAGATTCTTTAGATTCTTTAGATTCTTTAGATTCTTTAGATTCTTTAGATTCTTTAGATTCTTTAGATTCTTTAGATTCTTTAGATTCTTTAGATTCTTTAGATTCTTTAGATTCTTTAGATTCTTTAGATTCTTTAGATTCTTTAGATTCTTTAGGTTCTTTAGATTCTTTAGATTCTTTAGATTCTTTAGATTCTTTAGATTCTTTAGATTCTTTAGATTCTTTAGATTCTTTAGATTCTTTAGATTCTTTAGATTCTTTAGATTCTTTAGATTCTTTAGATTCTTTAGATTCTTTAGATTCTTTAGATTCTTTAGATTCTTTAGATTCTTTAGATTCTTTAGATTCTTTAGATTCTTTAGATTCTTTAGATTCTTTAGATTCTTTAGATTCTTTAGATTTTTTAGATTCTTTAGATTCTTTAGATTCTTTAGATTCTTTAGATTCTTTAGATTCTTTAGATTCTTTAGATTCTTTAGATTCTTTAGATTCTTTAGATTCTTTGGATTCTTTAGATTCTTTAGATTCTTTAGATTCTTTAGATTCTTTAGATTTTCTAGATTCTTTAGATTCTTTAGATTCTTTAGATTCTTTAGATTCTTTAGATTCTTTAGATTCTTTAGATTCTTTAGATTCTTTAGATTCTTTAGATTCTTTAGATTCTTTAGATTCTTTAGATTCTTTAGATTCTTTAGATTCTTTAGATTCTTTAGATTCTTTAGATTCTTTAGATTCTTTAGATTCTTTATATTTTTTAGATTCTTTAGATTCTTTAGATTCTTTAGATTCTTTAGATTCTTTAGATTCTTTAGATTCTTTAGATTCTTTAGATTCTTTAGATTCTTTAGATTCTTTAGATTCTTTAGATTCTTTAGATTCTTTAGATTCTTTAGATTCTTTAGATTCTTTAGATTCTTTAGATTCTTTAGATTCTTTAGATTCTTTAGATTCTTTAGATTCTTTAGATTCTTTAGATTCTTTAGATTCTTTAGATTCTTTAGATTCTTTAGATTCTTTAGATTCTTTAGATTCTTTAGATTCTTTAGATTCCTTCGATTTTTCAGATTCTTTAGATTCTTTAGATTCTTTAGATTCCTTAGATTCTTTAGATTCTTTAGATTCTTTAGATTCTTTGGATTCTTTAGATTCTTTAGATTCTTTAGATTCTTTAGATTCTTTAGATTCTTTATATTCTTTAGATTCTTTAGATTCTTTAGATTCTTTAGATTCTTTAGATTCTTTAGATTTTTTAGATTCTTTAGATTCTTTAGATTCTTTAGATTCTTTAGATTCTTTAGATTCCTTCGATTTTTCAGATTCTTTAGATCCTTTAGATTCTTTAGATTCTTTATATACTTTAGATTCTTTAGATTCTTTAGATTCTTTAGATTCTTTAGATTCTTTAGATTCTTTAGATTCTTTAGATTCTTTAGATTCTTTAGATTCTTTAGATTCTTTAGATTCTTTAGATTCTTTAGATTCTTTAGATTCTTTAGATTCTTTAGATTCTTTAGATTCTTTAGATTCTTTAGATTCTTTAGATTCTTTAGATTCTTTAGATTCTTTAGATTCTTTAGATTCTTTAGATTCTTTAGATTCTTTAGATTCTTTAGATTCTTTAGATTCTTTAGATTCTTTAGATTCTTTAGATTCTTTAGATTCTTTAGATTCTTTAGATTCTTTAGATTCTTTAGATTCTTTAGATTCTTTAAATTCTTTAGATTCTTTAGATTCTATAGATTCTTTAGATTCTTTAGATATTTTAGATTCTTTAGATTCTTAATATTCTTTAGATTCTTTAGATTCTTTAGGTTTGTTAGAACCTTTATATTCTTTAGATTTTTTTGATTCTTTAGATTCTTTAGATTTTTAGATTCTTTAGATTCTTTAGATTCTTTAGATTCTTTAGATTCTTTAGATTCTTTAGATTCTTTAGATTCTTTAGATTCTTTAGATTCTTTAGATTCTTTAGATTCTTTAGTTTCTTTAGATTCTTTAGATTCTTTAGATTCTTTAGATTCTGTAGATTCTGTAGATTCTTTAGATTCTTTAGATTTTTTAGATTCTCTAGATTCTTTAGATTTTTTAGATTCTTTAGATACTTTAGATCCTTTAGATTCTTTAGATTCTTTAGATTCTTTAGATTCTTTAGATTCGGTAGATTCTTTAGATTCTTTAGATTCTTTAGATTTTTTAGATTCTTTAAATTCTTTAGATTCTTAAGATTCTTTAGATTCTTTAGATTCTTTAGGTTCGTTAGAATATTTAGATTCTTTAGATTTTTTTGATTCTTTAGATTCTTTAGATTTTTAGATTCTTTAGATTTTTTAGATTCTTTAGATTGTTTAAATTTTTTAGATTCTTTAGATTCTTTAGATTCTGTAGATTCTGTAGATTCTTTAGATTCTTTAGATTCTTTAGATTCTTTAGATTCTTTAGATCCTTTAGATTCTTTAGATTCTTTAGATTCTTTAGATTCTTTAGATTCTTTAGATTCTTTAAATTCTTTAGATTCTTTAGATTCTATAGATTCTTTAGATTCTTTAGATTCCTTAGATTTTTTAGATTCTTTAGATTCTTTAGATTCTTTAGATTTTTAGATTCTTTAGATTCTTTAGATTCTTTAGATTCTTTAGATTCCTTAGATTTTTTAGATTCTTTAGATTCTTTAGATTCTTTAGATTTTTAGATTCTTTAGATTCTTTAGATTGTTTAGATTTTTTAGATTCTTTAGATTTTTTATATTCTTTAGTTCCTTTAGTTTCTTTAGATTCTTTAAATTTTTTAGATTCATTAGATCCTTTAGATTTTTTATATTCTTTAGATTCTTTAGATTTTTTAGATTCTTTAGATTCTTTAGATTCTTTAGATTCTTTAGATTCTTTAGATTCTTTAGATTCTTTAGATTCCTTAGATTCTTTAGATTCTCTAGATTCTTTAGATTCTTTAGATTCTTTAGATTCTTAAGATTCTTTAGATTCTTTAGATTCTTTAGATTCTTTAGTTTCTTTAGATTCTTTAGATTCTTTAGATTCTTTAGATTCTTTAGATTCTTTAGATTCTTTAGATTCTTTAGATTCTTTAGATTCTTTAGATTCTTTAGATTCTTTAGATTCTTTAGATTCTTTATATTCTTTAGATTCTTTAGATTCTTTAGATTCTTTAGATTCTTTAGATTCTTTAGATTCTTTAGATTCTTTAGATTCTTTAGATTCTTTAGATTCTTTATATTCTTTAGATTCTTTAGATTCTTTAGATTCTTTAGATTATTTAGATTCTTTAGATTCTTTAGATTCTTTAGATTCTTTAGATTCTTTAGATTCTTTAGATTCTTTAGATTCTTTAGATTCTTTAGATTCTTTAGATTCTTTAGATTCTTTAGATTCTTTAGATTCTTTAGATTTTTTAGATTCTTTAGATTCTTTAGATTCTTTAGATTCTTTAGATTCTTTAGATTCTTTAGATTCTTTAGATTCTTTAGATTCTTTAGATTCTTTAGATTCTTTAGATTCTTTAGATTCTTTAGATTCTTTAGATTCTTTAGATTCTTTAGATTCTTTAGATTCTTTGGATTCTTTAGATTCTTCAGATTCTTTAGATTCTTTAGATTCTTTAGGTTCTTTAGATTCTTTAGATTCTTTAGATTCTTTAGATTCTTTAGATTCTTTAGATTCTTTAGATTCTTTAGATTCTTTAGATTCTTTAGATTCTTTAGATTCTTTAGATTCTTTAGATTCTTTAGATTCTTTAGATTCTTTAGATTCTTTAGATTCTTTAGATTCTTTAGATTCTTTAGATTCTTTAGATTCTTTAGATTCTTTAAATTCTTTAGATTCTTTAGATTCTATAGATTCTTTAGATTCTTTAGATATTTTAGATTCTTTAGATTCTTAATATTCTTTAGATTCTTTAGATTCTTTAGGTTTGTTAGAACCTTTATATTCTTTAGATTTTTTTGATTCTTTAGATTCTTTAGATTTTTAGATTCTTTAGATTCTTTAGATTCTTTAGATTCTTTAGATTCTTTAGATTCTTTAGATTCTTTAGATTCTTTAGATTCTTTAGTTTCTTTAGATTCTTTAGATTCTTTAGATTCTTTAGATTCTGTAGATTCTGTAGATTCTTTAGATTCTTTAGATTTTTTAGATTCTCTAGATTCTTTAGATTTTTTAGATTCTTAAATACTTTAGATCCTTTAGATTCTTTAGATTCTTTAGATTCTTTAGATTCTTTAGATTCTGTAGATTCTTTAGATTCTTTAGAGTTTTTAGATTCTTTAAATTCTTTAGATTCTTAAGATTCTTTAGATTCTTTAGATCTTTAGGTTCGTTAGAATATTTAGATTCTTTAGATTTTTTTGATTCTTTAGATTCTTTAGATTTTTAGATTCTTTAGATTTTTTAGATTCTTTAGATTGTTTAAATTTTTTAGATTCTTTAGATTCTTTAGATTCTGTAGATTCTGTAGATTCTTTAGATTCTTTAGATTCTTTAGATTCTTTAGATTCTTTAGATTCTTTAGATCCTTTAGATTCTTTAGATTCTTTAGATTCTTTAGATTCTTTAGATTCTTTAGATTCTTTAAATTCTTTAGATTCTTTAGATTCTATAGATTCTTTAGATTCTTTAGATTCCTTAGATTTTTTAGATTCTTTAGATTCTTTAGATTCTTTAGATTTTTAGATTCTTTAGATTCTTTAGATTCCTTAGATTTTTTAGATTCTTTAGATTCTTTAGATTCTTTAGATTTTTAGATTCTTTAGATTCTTTAGATTGTTTAGATTTTTTAGATTCTTTAGATTTTTTATATTCTTTAGTTCCTTTAGTTTCTTTAGATTCTTTAAATTTTTTAGATTCATTAGATCCTTTAGATTTTTTATATTCTTTAGATTCTTTAGATTTTTTAGATTCTTTAGATTCTTTAGATTCTTTAGATTCTTTAGATTCTTTAGATTCTTTAGATTCTTTAGATTCCTTAGATTCTTTAGATTCTCTAGATTCTTTAGATTCTTTAGATTCTTTAGATTCTTAAGATTCTTTAGATTCTTTAGATTCTTTAGATTCTTTAGATTCTTTAGATTCTTTAGATTCTTTAGATTCTTTAGATTCTTTAGATTCTTTAGATTCTTTAGATTCTTTAGATTCTTTAGATTCTTTAGATTCTTTAGATTCTTTAGATTCTTTAGATTCTTTAGATTCTTTAGATTCTTTAGATTCTTTAGATTCTTTAGATTCTTTAGATTCTTTATATTCTTTAGATTCTTTAGATTCTTTTGATTCTTTAGATTCTTTAGATTCTTTAGATTCTTTAGATTCTTTAGATTCTTTAGATTCTTTAGATTCTTTAGATTCTTTAGATTCTTTAGATTCTTTAGATTCTTTAGATTCTTTATATTCTTTAGATTCTTTAGATTCTTTAGATTCTTTAGATTCTTTAGATTCTTTAGATTCTTTAGATTCTTTAGATTCTTTAGATTCTTTAGATTCTTTAGATTCTTTAGATTTTTTAGATTCTTTAGATTCTTTAGATTCTTTAGATTCTTTAGATTCTTTAGATTCTTTAGATTCTTTAGATTCTTTAGATTCTTTAGATTCTTTAGATTCTTTAGATTCTTTAGATTCTTTAGATTCTTTAGATTCTTTGGATTCTTTAGATTCTTTAGATTCTTTAGATTCTTTAGATTCTTTAGATTCTTTAGATTCTTTAGATTCTTTAGATTCTTTAGATTCTTTAGATTCTTTAGATTCTTTAGATTTTTTAGATTCTTTAGATTCCTTCGATTTTTCAGATTCTTTAGATTCTTTAAATTCTTTAGATTCTTTAGATTCTTTAGATTCTTTATATTTTTTAGATTCTTTAGATTCTTTAGATTCTTTAGATTCTTTAGATTCTTTAGATTCTTTAGATTCTTTAGATTCTTTAGATTCTTTAGATTCTTTAGATTCTTTAGATTCTTTAGATTCTTTAGATTCTTTAGATTCTTTAGATTCTTTAGATTCTTTAGATTCTTTAGATTCTTTAGATTCTTTAGATTCTTTAGATTCTTTAGATTCTTTAGATTCTTTAGATTCTTTAGATTCCTTCGATTTTTCAGATTCTTTAGATTCTTTAGATTCTTTAGATTCCTTAGATTCTTTAGATTCTTTAGATTCTTTAGATTCTTTGGATTCTTTAGATTCTTTAGATTCTTTAGATTCTTTAGATTCTTTAGATTCTTTAGATTCTTTAGATTCTTTAGATTCTTTAGATTCTTTAGATTCTTTAGATTCTTTAGATTTTTTAGATTCTTTAGATTCTTTAGATTCTTTAGATTCTTTAGATTCTTTAGATTCTTTAGATTCCTTCGATTTTTCAGATTCTTTAGATCCTTTAGATTCTTTAGATTCTTTATATTCTTTAGATTCTTTAGATTCTTTAGATTCTTTAGATTCTTTAGATTCTTTAGATTCTTTAGATTCTTTAGATTCTTTAGATTCTTTAGATTCTTTAGATTCTTTAGATTCTTTAGATTCTTTAGATTCTTTAGATTCTTTAGATTCTTTAGATTCTTTAGATTCTTTAGATTCTTTAGATTCTTTAGATTCTTTAGATTCTTTAGATTCTTTAGATTCTTTAGATTCTTTAGATTCTTTAGATTCTTTAGATTCTTTAGATTCTTTAGATTCTTTAGATTCTTTAGATTCTTTAGATTCTTTAGATTCTTTAGATTCTTTAGATTCTTTAGATTCTTTAGATTCTTTAGATTCTTTAGATTCTTTAGATTCTTTAGATTCTTTAGATTCTTTAGATTCTTTAGATTCTTTAGATTCTTTAGATTCTTTAGATTCTTTAGATTCTTTAGATTCTTTAGATTCTTTAGATTCTTTAGATTCTTTAGATTCTTTAGATTCTTTAGATTCTTTAGATTCTTTAGATTCTTTAAATTCTTTAGATTCTTTAGATTCTATAGATTCTTTAGATTCTTTAGATATTTTAGATTCTTTAGATTCTTAATATTCTTTAGATTCTTTAGATTCTTTAGGTTTGTTAGAACCTTTATATTCTTTAGATTTTTTTGATTCTTTAGATTCTTTAGATTTTTAGATTCTTTAGATTCTTTAGATTCTTTAGATTCTTTAGATTCTTTAGATTCTTTAGATTCTTTAGATTCTTTAGATTCTTTAGATTCTTTAGTTTCTTTAGATTCTTTAGATTCTTTAGATTCTTTAGATTCTGTAGATTCTGTAGATTCTTTAGATTCTTTAGATTTTTTAGATTCTCTAGATTCTTTAGATTTTTTAGATTCTTTAGATACTTTAGATCCTTTAGATTCTTTAGATTCTTTAGATTATTTAGATTCTTTAGATTCTGTAGATTCTTTAGATTCTTTAGATTCTTTAGATTTTTTAGATTCTTTAAATTCTTTAGATTCTTAAGATTCTTTAGATTCTTTAGATTCTTTAGATTCTTTAGGATCGTTAGAATATTTAGATTCTTTAGATTTTTTTGATTCTTTAGATTCTTTAGATTTTTAGATTCTTTAGATTTTTTAGATTCTTTAGATTGTTTAAATTTTTTAGATTCTTTAGATTCTGTAGATTCTGTAGATTCTTTAGATTATTTAGATTCTTTAGATTCTTTAGATTCTGTAGATTCTGTAGATTCTTTAGATTCTTTAGATTTTTTTGATTCTTTAGATTCTTTAGATTTTTAGGTTCTTTAGATTTTTTAGATTCTTTAGATTCCTTAGATTCTTTAGATTAATAGATTTTTTAGATTCCATGTATTCTTTAGATTTTTTAGATTCTCTAGATTCTTTAGATTCTTTAGATTTTTTAGATTCTTTAGATTCTTTAGATTCTTTAGATTCTTTAGATTCCTTAGATTCTCTAGATTCTTTAGATTCTTTAGATTCTTTAGATCCTTTAGATCCTTTAGATTCTTTAGATTCTTTAGATTCTTTAGATTCTTTAGATTCTGTAGATTCTTTAGATACTTTAGTTTCTTTTGATTCTTTAGATTAATAGATTTTTTAGATTCCTTGTATTCTTTAGATTTTTTAGATTCTCTAGATTCTTTAGATTTTTTAGATTCTTTAGATCCTTTAGTTTCTTTAGATTTTTTAGATTCTTTAGATTCTTTAGATTCTTTAGATTCTTTAGGTTCTTTAGATTCTTTAGATTCTTTAGATTCTTTAGATTCTTTAGATTCTTTAGATTCTTTAGATTCTTTAGATTCTTTAGATTCTTTAGATTCTTTAGATTCTTTAGATTCTTTAGATTCTTTAGATTCTTTAGATTCTTTAGATTCTTTAGATTCTTTAGATTATTTAGATTTTTTATATTCTTTAGATTCTTTAGATTTTTTAGATTCTTTAGTTTCTTTTGATTCTTTAGATTAATAGATTTTTTAGATTCCTTGTATTCTTTAGATTTTTTAGATTCTCTAGATTCTTTAGATTTTTTAGATTCTTTAGATTCTTTAGATCCTTTAGTTTCTTTAGATTCTTTAGATTCTTTAGATTATTTAGATTCTTTAGATCCTTTAGATTCTTTAGATTCTTTAGATTTTTTAGATTCTTTAGATTCTTTAGATTCTTTAGATTCTTTAGATTCTTTAGGTTCTTTAAATTCTTTAGATTCTTTAGATTCTATAGATTCTTTAGATTCTTTAGATTCCTTAGATTTTTTAGATTCTTTAGATTCTTTAGATTCTTTAGATTTTTAGATTCTTTAGATTCTTTAGATTCTTTAGATTTTTTATATTCTTTAGATTCTTTAGATTTTTTAGATTCTTTAGTTTCTTTTGATTCTTTAGATTAATAGATTTTTTAGATTCCTTGTATTCTTTAGATTTTTTAGATTCTCTAGATTCTTTAGATTTTTTAGATTCTTTAGATCCTTTAGTTTCTTTAGATTTTTTAGATTATTTAGATTCTTTAGATTCTTTAGATTCTTTAGATTCTTTAGATTCTTTAGATTCTTTAGATTCTTTAGATTCCTTAGATTTTTTAGATTCTTTAGATTCTTTAGATTCTTTAGATTCTTTAGATTCTTTAGATTCTTTAGATTCTTTAGATTCTTTAGATTCTTTAGATTCTTTAGATTCTTTAGATTCTTTAGATTCTTTAGATTCTTTAGATTCTTTAGATTCTTTAGATTCTTTAGATTCTTTAGATTCTTTAGATTCTTTAGATTCTTTAGATTCTTTAGATTCTTTAGATTCTCTAGATTTTTTAGATTCTTTAGATCCTTTAGATTCTTTAGATTCTTTAGATTCTTTAGTTTCTTTTGATTCTTTAGATTAATGGATTATTTAGATTCCTTGGATTTTTTAGATTTTTTAGATTCTTTAGATTTTTTAGATTCTTTAGATTTTTTAGATTCTTTAGATTTTTTAGATTCTTTAGATTTTTTAGATTCTTTGGATTTTATAGATTCTTTAGATTCTTTGGATTCTTTAGATTCTTTAGATTCTTTAGATTGTTTAGTTTCTTTTGATTCTTTAGATTAATAGATTTTTTAGATTCCATGTATTCTTTAAAATTTTTAGATTCTCTAGATTCTTTAGATTCTTTAGATCTTTTAGATTCTTTAGATTCTTTAGATTCTTTAGATTTTTTAGATTCCTTAGATTCTTTAGATATTTTAGATTCTTTAGATTCTTTAGATTCTTTAGATTCTTTAGATTCTTTAGATTCTTTAGATTCTTTAGATTCTTTAGATTCTTTGGATTCTTTAGATTCTTTAGATTCTTTAGATTCTTTAGATTCTTTAGATTCTTTAGATTCTTTAGATTCTTTAGATTCTTTAGATTTTTTAGATTCTTTAGATTCTGTAGATTCTTTAGATTCTTTAGATTCTTTAGATTCTTTAGATTCTTTAGATTCTTTAGATTCTTCAGATTCTTTAGATTCTTTAGATTCTTTAGATTCTTTAGATTCTTTAGATTCTTTAGATTCTTTAGATTCTTTAGATTCTTTAGATTCTTTAGATTCTTTAGATTCTTTAGATTTTTTAGATTCTTTAGATTCTTTAGATTCTTTAGATTCCTTAGATTCTTTAGATTCTTTAGATTCTTTAGATTCTTTAGATTCTTTAGATTCTTTAGATTCCTTAGATTCTTTAGTTTCTTTAAATTCCTTAGATTCTTTAGATTCTTTAGATTCTTTAGATTCCTTAGATTCTTTAGATTAATGGATTTTTTAGATTCCATGTATTCTTTAGATATTTTAGATTCTCTAGATTCTTTAGATTCTTTAGATTCTTTAGATTCTTTAGATTCTTTAGTTTCTTTAAATTCCTTAGATTCTCTAGATTCTTTAGATTCTTTAGATTCTTTAGATTCTTTAGATTCTTTAGATCCTTTAGATTCTTTAGATTCTTTAGATTCTTTAGATTCTTTAAATTCTTTAGAATCTTTAGATTCTTTAGATTCTTTAGATTCTTTAGATTCTTTAGATTCTTTAGATTCTTTAGATTCTTTAGATTCTTTAGATTCTTTAGATTCTTTAGATTCCTTAGATTCTTTAGATTCCTTAGATTCTTTAGATACTCTAGATTCTTTAGATTCTTTAGATTCTTTAGATTTTTTAGATTCTTTAGATTCTTTAGATTCTTTAGATTCTTTAGATTCTTTAGATTCTTTAGATTCTTTAGATTCTTTAGATTCTTTAGATTCTTTAGATTCTTTTGTTTCTTTAAATTCCTTAGATTCTTTAGATTCTTTAGATTCCTTAGATTCTTTAGGTTAATAGATTTTTTAGATTCCATGTATTCTTTAGATTTTTTAGATTCTCTAGATTCTTTAGATTCATTAGATTTTTTAGATTCTTTAGATTCTTTAGATTTTTTAGATTATTTAGATTCTTTAGATTCTTTAGATTCTTTAATTTCTTTAGATTCTTTAGATTTTTTTGATTCTTTAGATTCTTTAGATTTTTAGGTTCTTTAGATTTTTTAGATTCTTTAGATTCCTTAGATTCCTTAGATTAATAGATTTTTTAGATTCCATGTATTCTTTAGATTTTTTAGATTCTCTAGATTCTTTAGATTCTTTAGATTTTTTAGATTCTTTAGATTCTTTAGATTCTTTAGATTCTTTAGATTCCTTAGATTCTCTAGATTCTTTAGATTCTTTAGATTCTTTAGATCCTTTAGATCCTTTAGATTCTTTAGATTCTTTAGATTCTTTAGATTCTTTAGATTCTGTAGATTCTTTAGATACTTTAGTTTCTTTTGATTCTTTAGATTAATAGATTTTTTAGATTCCTTGTATTCTTTAGATTTTTTAGATTCTCTAGATTCTTTAGATTTTTTAGATTCTTTAGATCCTTTAGTTTCTTTAGATTTTTTAGATTCTTTAGATTCTTTAGATTCTTTAGATTCTTTAGATTCTTTAGATTCTTTAGATTCTTTAGATTCTTTAGATTCTTTAGATTCTTTAGATTCTATAGATTCTTTAGATTCTTTAGATTCCTTAGATTTTTTAGATTCTTTAGATTCTTTAGATTCTTTAGATTTTTAGATTCTTTAGATTCTTTAGATTCTTTAGATTCCTTAGATTTTTTAGATTCTTTAGATTCTTTAGATTCTTTAGATTTTTAGATTCTTTAGATTCTTTAGATTGTTTAGATTTTTTAGATTCTTTAGATTTTTTATATTCTTTAGTTCCTTTAGTTTCTTTAGATTCTTTAAATTTTTTAGATTCATTAGATCCTTTAGATTTTTTATATTCTTTAGATTCTTTAGATTTTTTAGATTCTTTAGATTCTTTAGATTCTTTAGATTCTTTAGATTCTTTAGATTCTTTAGATTCTTTAGATTCCTTAGATTCTTTAGATTCTCTAGATTCTTTAGATTCTTTAGATTCTTTAGATTCTTAAGATTCTTTAGATTCTTTAGATTCTTTAGATTCTTTAGATTCTTTAGATTCTTTATATTCTTTAGATTCTTTAGATTCTTTAGATTCTTTAGATTCTTTAGATTCTTTAGATTCTTTAGATTCTTTAGATTCTTTAGATTTTTTAGATTCTTTAGATTCTTTAGATTCTTTAGATTCTTTAGATTTTTTAGATTCATTAGATTCTTTAGATTCTTTAGATTCTTTAGATTCTTTAGATTCTTTAGATTCTTTAGATTCTTTAGATTCTTTAGATTTTTTAGATTCTTTAGATTCTTTAGATTATTTAGATTCTTTGGATTCTTTAGATTCTTTAGATTCTTTAGATTCTTTAGATTCTTTAGATTCTTTAGATTCTTTAGATTCTTTAGATTCTTTAGATTCCTTCGATTTTTCAGATTCTTTAGATTCTTTAAATTCTTTAGATTCTTTAGATTCTTTAGATTCTTTATATTTTTTAGATTCTTTAGATTCTTTAGATTCTTTAGATTCTTTAGATTCTTTAGATTCTTTAGATTCTTTAGATTCTTTAGATTCTTTAGATTCTTTAGATTCTTTAGATTCTTTAGATTTTTTAGATTCTTTAGATTCTTTAGATACTTTAGATTCTTTGGATTCTTTAGATTCTTTAGATTCTTTAGATTCTTTAGATTCTTTAGATTCCTTCGATTTTTCAGATTCTTTAGATTCTTTAGATTCTTTAGATTCCTTAGATTCTTTAGATTCTTTAGATTCTTTAGATTCCTTCGATTTTTCAGATTCTTTAGATCCTTTAGATTCTTTAGATTCTTTAGATTCTTTAGATTCTTTAGATTCTTTAGATTCTTTAGATTCCTTCGATTTTTCAGATTCTTTAGATCCTTTAGATTCTTTAGATTCTTTATATTCTTTAGATTCTTTAGATTCTTTAGATTCTTTAGATTCTTTAGATTCTTTAGATTCTTTAGATTCTTTAGATTCTTTAGATTCTTTAGATTCTTTAGATTCTTTAGATTCTTTAGATTCTTAAGGTTCTTTAGATTCTTTAGATTCTTTAGATTCTTTAGATTCTTTAGATTTTCTAGATTCTTTAGATTCTTTAGATTCTTTAGATTCTTTAGATTCTTTAGATTCTTTAGATTCTTTAGATTCTTTAGATTCTTTAGATTCTTTAGATTCTTTAGATTCTTTAGATTCTTTAGATTCTTTAGATTTTTTAGATTCTTTAGATTCTTTAGATTCTTTAGATTCTTTAGATTCTTTAGATTCTTTAGATTCTTTAGATTCCTTCGATTTTTCAGATTCTTTAGATCCTTTAGATTCTTTAGATTCTTTATATTCTTTAGATTCTTTAGATTCTTTAGATTCTTTAGATTCTTTAGATTCTTTAGATTCTTTAGATTCTTTAGATTCTTTAGATTCTTTAGATTCTTTAGATTCTTTAGATTCTTTAGATTCTTTAGATTCTTTAGATTCTTTAGATTCTTTAAATTCTTTAGATCCTTTAGATTCTTTAGATTCTTTAGATTCTTTAGATTCTTTAGATTCTTTAGATTCTTTAGATTCTTTAGATTCTTTAGATTCTTTAGATTCTTTAGATTCTTTAGATTCTTTAGATTCTTTAGATTCTTTAGATTCTTTAGATTCTTTAGATTCTTTAGATTCTTTAGATTCTTTAGATTCTTTAGATTCTTTAAATTCTTTAGATTCTTTAGATTCTATAGATTCTTTAGATTCTTTAGATATTTTAGATTCTTTAGATTCTTAATATTCTTTAGATTCTTTAGATTCTTTAGGTTTGTTAGAACCATTATATTCTTTAGATTTTTTTGATTCTTTAGATTCTTTAGATTTTTAGATTCTTTAGATTCTTTAGATACTTTAGATTCTTTAGATTCTTTAGATTCTTTAGATTCTTTAGATTCTTTAGATTCTTTAGATTCTTTAGATTCTTTAGTTTCTTTAGATTCTTTAGATTCTTTAGATTCTTTAGATTCTGTGGATTCTGTAGATTCTTTAGATTCTTTAGATTTTTTAGATTCTCTAGATTCTTTAGATTTTTTAGATTCTTTAGATTCTTTAGATCCTTTAGATTCTTTAGATTCTTTAGATTCTTTAGATTCTTTAGATTCTGTAGATTCTGTAGATCCTTTAGATTCTTTAGATTTTTTAGATTCTTTAAATTCTTTAGATTCTTAAGATTCTTTAGATTCTTTCGATTCTTTAGGTTCGTTAGAATATTTAGATTCTTTAGATTTTTTTGATTCTTTAGATTCTTTAGATTTTTAGATTCTTTAGATTTTTTAGATTCTTTAGATTGTTTAAATTTTTTAGATTCTTTAGATTCTTTAGATTCTGTAGATTCTGTAGATTCTTTAGATTCTTTAGATTCTTTAGATTCTGTAGATTCTGTAGATTCTTTAGATTCTTTAGATTTTTTTGATTCTTTAGATTCTTTAGATTTTTAGGTTCTTTAGATTTTTTAGATTCTTTAGATTCCTTAGATTCTTTAGATTAATAGATTTTTTAGATTCCATGTATTCTTTAGATTTTTTAGATTCTCTAGATTCTTTAGATTCTTTAGATTCTTTAGATTCTTTAGATTCTTTAGATTCTTTAGATTCCTTAGATTCTCTAGATTCTTTAGATTCTTTAGATTCTTTAGATCCTTTAGATCCTTTAGATTCTTTAGATTCTTTAGATTCTTTAGATTCTTTAGATTCTGTAGATTCTTTAGATACTTTAGTTTCTTTTGATTCTTTAGATTAATAGATTTTTTAGATTCCTTGTATTCTTTAGATTTTTTAGATTCTCTAGATTCTTTGGATTTTTTAGATTCTTTAGATCCTTTAGTTTCTTTAGATTTTTTAGATTCTTTAGATTCTTTAGATTCTTTAGATTCTTTAGATTCTTTAGATTCTTTAGATTCTTTAGATTCTTTAGATTCTTTAGATTCTTTAGATTCTTTAGATTCTTTAGATTCTTTAGATTCTTTAGATTCTTTAGATTCTTTAGATTCTTTAGATTCTTTAGATTCTTTAGATTCTTTAGATTTTTTATATTCTTTAGATTCATTAGATTTTTTAGATTCTTTAGTTTCTTTTGATTCTTTAGATTAATAGATTTTTTAGATTCCTTGTATTCTTTAGATTTTTTAGATTCTCTAGATTCTTTAGATTTTTTAGATTCTTTAGATTCTTTAGATCCTTTAGTTTCTTTAGATTCTTTAGATTCTTTAGATTCTTTAGATAATTTAGATTCTTTAGATCCTTTAGATTCTTTAGATTCTTTAGATTCTTTAGATTCTTTAGATTCTTTAGATTCTTTAGATTCTTTAGATTCTTTAAATTCTTTAGATTCTTTAGATTCTATAGATTCTTTAGATTCTTTAGATTCCTTAGATTTTTTAGATTCTTTAGATACTTTAGATTCTTTAGATTTTTAGATTCTTTAGATTCTTTAGATTCTTTAGATTCTTTAGATTCCTTAGATTTTTTAGATTCTTTAGATTCTTTAGATTCTTTAGATTTTTAGATTCTTTAGATTCTTTAGATTGTTTAGATTTTTTAGATTCTTTAGATTTTTTATATTCTTTAGTTCCTTTAGTTTCTTTAGATTCTTTAAATTTTTTAGATTCATTAGATCCTTTAGATTTTTTATATTCTTTAGATTCTTTAGATTTTTTAGATTCTTTAGATTCTTAAGATTCTTTAGATTCTTTAGATTCTTTAGATTCTTTAGATTCTTTAGATTCTTTAGATTCTTTAGATTCTTTAGATTCTTTAGATTCTTTAGATTTTTTAGATTCTTTAGATTCTTTAGATTCTTTAGATTCTTTAGATTCTTTAGATTCTTTAGATTCTTTAGATTCTTTAGATTCTTTAGATTCTTTAGATTCTTTAGATTCTTTAGATTCTTTAGATTTTTTAGATTCTTTAGATTCTTTAGATTCTTTAGATTCTTTAGATTCTTTAGATTCTTTAGATTCTTTAGATTCTTTAGATTCTTTAGATTCTTTAGATTCTTTAGATTCTTTAGATTCTTTAGATTCTTTAGATTCTTTATATTCTTTAGATTCTTTAGATTCTTTAGATTCTTTAAATTCTTTAGATTCTTTAGATTCTATAGATTCTTTAGATTCTTTAGATTCTTTAGATTCTTTAGATTCTTTAGATTCTTTTGATTCTTTAGATTCTTTAGATTTTTTAGATTTTTTAGATTCTTTAGATTTTTTAGATTCTTTAGATTTTTTAGATTCTCTAGATTCTTTAGATTCTTTAGATTCTTTAGATTCTTTAGATTCTTTAGATTCTTTAGATTCTTTAGATTCTTTAGATTCTTTAGATTCTTTAGATTCTTTAGATTCTTTAGATTCTTTAGATTCTTTAGATTCTTTAGATTCTTTAGATTCTTTAGATTCTTTAGATTCTTTAGATTCTTTAGATTCTTTAGATTCTTTAGATTCTTTAGATTCTTTAGATACTTTAGATTCTTTAGATTCTTTAGATTCTTTAGATTCTTTAGATTCTTTAGATTCTTTAGATTCTTTATATTCTTTAGATTCTTTAGATTCTTTAGATTCTTTAGATTCTTTAGATTCTTTAGATTCTTTAGATTCTTTAGATTCTTTAGATTCTTTAGATTCTTTAGATTCTTTAGATTCTTTAGATTCTTTAGATTCTTTAGATTCTTTAGATTCTTTAGATTCTTTAGATTCTTTAGATTCTTTAGATTCTTTAGATTCTTTAGATTCTTTAGATTCTTTAGATTCTTTAGATTCTTTAGATTCTTTAAATTCTTTAGATTCTTTAGATTCTTTAGATTCTTTAGATTCTTTAGATTCTTTAGATACTTTAGATTCTTTAGATTCTTTGGATTCTTTAGATTCTTTAGATTCTTTAGATTTTTTGGATTCTTTAGATTCTTTATATTCTTTAGATTCTGTAGATTCTTTAGATACTTTAGTTACTTTTGATTCTTTAGATTAATAGATTTTTTAGATTCCTTGTATTCTTTAGATTGTTTAGATTCTCTAGATTCTTTAGATTTTTTAGATCCTTTAGATTCTTTAGATCCTTTAGTTTCTTTAGATTCTTTAGATTCTTTAGATTCTTTAGATTCTTTAGATTCTTTAGATTCTTTAGATTCTTTAGATTCTTTAGATTCTTTAAATTCTTTAGATTCTTTAGATTCTATAGATTCTTTAGATTCTTTAGATTCTTTAGATTCTTTAGATTCTTTAGATTCTTTAGATTCTTTTGATTCTTTAGATTCTTTAGATTTTTTAGATTTTTTAGATTCTTTAGATTCTTTAGATTCTTTAGATTCTTTAGATTCTTTAGATTCTTTAGATTTTTTATATTCTTTAGTTCCTTTAGTTTCTTTAGATTCTTTAAATTTTTTAGATTCATTAGATCCTTTAGATTTTTTATATTCTTTAGATACTTTAGATTTTTTAGATTCTTTAGTTTCTTTTGATTCTTTAGATTAATAGATTTTTTAGATTCCTTGTATTCTTTAGATTTTTTAGATTCTCTAGATTCTTTAGATTTTTTAGATCCTTTAGATTCTTTAGATCCTTTAGTTTCTTTAGATTCTTTAGATTCTTTAGATTCTTTAGATTATTTAGATTCTTTAGATTCTTTAGATTCTTTAGATTCTTTAGATTCTTTAGATTCTTTATATTCTTTAGATTCTTTAGATTCTTTAGATTCTTTAAATTCTTTAGATTCTTTAGATTCTATAGATTCTTTAGATTCTTTAGATTCTTTAGATCCTTTAGATTCTTTAGATTCTTTAGATTCTTTTGATTCTTTAGATTCTTTAGATTTTTTAGATTTTTTAGATTCTTTAGATTCTTTAGATTCTTTAGATTCTTTAGATTCTTTAGATTCTTTAGATTCTTTAGATTCTTTAGATTCTTTAGATTCTTTAGATTCTTTAGATTCTTTAGATTCTTTAGATTCTTTAGATTCTTTAGATTCTTTAGATTCTTTTGATTCTTTAGATACTTTAGATTCTTTAGATTCTTTAGATTCTTTAGATTCTTTAGATTCTTTAGATTCTTTAGATTCTTTAGATTCTTTAGATTCTTTAGATTCTTTAGATTCTTTAGATTCTTTAGATTATTTAGATTCTTTAGATTCTTTAGATTCTTTAGATTCTTTAGATTCTTTAGATTCTTTAGATTCTTTAGATTCTTTAGATTCTTTAGATTCTTTAAATTCTTTAGATTTTTTAGATTTTTTAAATTTTTTAGATTTTTTAGATTTTTTAGATTTTTTAGATTCTTTAGATTCTTTAGATTCTTTAGATTCTTTAGATTCTTTAGATTCTTTAGATTCTTTAGATTCTTTAGATTCTTTAGATTCTTTAGATTCTTTAGACTCTTTAGAATCTTTAGATTCTTTAGATTCTTTAGATTCTTTAGATTCTTTAGATTCTTTAGATTCTTTAGATTCTTTAGATTCTTTAGATTCTTTAGATTCTTTAGATTCTTTAGATTCTTTAGATTCTTTAGATTCTTTAGATTCTTTAGATTCTATAGATTCTTTAGATTCTTTAGATTCTTTAGATTCTTTAGATTCTTTAGATTCTTTAGATTCTTTAGATTCTTTAGATTCTTTAGATTCTTTAGATTCTTTAGATTATTTAGATTCTTTAGATTCTTTAGATTCTTTAGATTCTTTAGATTCTTTAGATTCTTTAGATTCTTTAGATTCTTTAGATTCTTTAGATTCTTTAGATTCTTTAGATTCTTTAGATTCTTTAGATTCTTTAGATTCTTTAGATTCTTTAGATTCTTTAGATTCTTTAAATTATTTAGATTCTTTAGATTCTATAGATTCTTTAGATTCTTTAGATTTTTTAAATTCTTTAGATTCTTAATATTCTTTAGATTCTTTAGATTCTTTAGGTTTGTTAGAATCTTTAGATTCTTTAGATTTTTTTGATTCTTTAGTTTCTTTGGATTTTTAGATTCTTTAGATTCTTTAGATTCTTTAGATTTTTTAGATTCTCTAGATTCTTTAGATTTTTTAGATTCTTTAGATTCTTTAGATCCTTTAGATTCTTTAGATTCTTTAGATTCTTTGGATTTTGTAGATTCTGTAGATTCTTTAGATTCTTTAGATTTTTAGATTCTTTAAATCCTTTAGATTCTTAAGATTCTTTAGATTCTTTGGATTCTTTAGGTTCGTTAGAATCTTTACATTCTTTAGATTTTTTTGATTCTTTAGATTCTTTAGATTTTTAGATTCTTTAGATTTTTTAGATTCTTTAGATTGTTTAGATTTTGTAGATTCTTTAGATTCTTTAGATTCTGTAGATTCTGTAGATTCTTTAGATTCTTTAGATTCTTTAGATTCTTTCGATTCTGCAGATTCTGTAGATTCTTTAGATTCTTTAGATTTTTTTGATTCTTTAGATTCTTTAGATTTTTAGGTTCTTTAGATTTTTTAGATTCTTTAGATTCTTTAGATTCTTTAGATTCTGTAGATTCTTTAGATACTTTAGTTTCTTTTGATTCTTTAGATTAATAGATTTTTTAGATTCCTTGTATTCTTTAGATTTTTTAGATTCTCTAGATTCTTTAGATTTTTTAGATTCTTTAGATTCTTTAGATCCTTTAGTTTCTTTAGATTTTTTAGATTCTTTAGATTCTTTAGATTCTTTAGATTCTTTAGATTCTTTAGATTCTTTAGATTCTTTAGATTCTTTAGATTCTTTAGATTCTTTAGATTTTTAGATTCTTTAGATTCTTTAGATTGTTTAGATTTTTTAGATTCTTTAGATTTTTTATATTCTTTAGTTCCTTTAGTTTCTTTAGATTCTTTAAATTTTTTAGATTCATTAGATACTTTAGATTTTTTATATTCTTTAGATTCTTTAGATTTTTTAGATTCTTTAGTTTCTTTTGATTCTTTAGATTAATGGATTTTTTAGATTCCTTGTATTCTTTAGATTTTTTAGATTCTCTAGATTCTTTAGATATTTTAGATTATTTAGATTCTTTAGATCTTTTAGTTTCTTTAGATTCTTTAGATTCTTTAGATTCTTTAGATTCTTTAGATTCTTTAGATTCTTTAGATTCTTTAGATTCTTTAGATTCTTTAGATTCTTTAGATTCTTTAGATTCTTTAGATTCTTTAGATTCTTTAGATTCTTTAGATTCTTTAAATTCTTTAGATTCTTTAGATTCTATAGATTCTTTAGATTCATTAGATTCCTTAGATTTTTTAGATTCTTTAGATTCTTTAGATTCTTTAGATTTTTAGATTCTTTAGATTCTTTAGATTCTTTAGATTCTTTAGATTCTTTAGATTCTTTAGATTCTTTAGATTCTTTAGATTATTTAAATTCTTTAGGTTCTTTAGATTCTTTAGATTCTTTAGATTCTTTAGATTCTTTAGATTCTTTAGGTTCTTTAGATTCTTTAGATTCTTTAGATTCTTTAAATTCTTTAGATTCTTTAGATTCTATAGATTCTTTAGATTCTTTAGATTCTTTAGATTTTTTAGATTCTTTAGATTCTTTAGATTCTTTAGATTTTTAGATTCTTTAGATTCTTTAGATTGTTTAGATTTTTTAGATTCTTTAGATTTTTTATATTCTTTAGTTCCTTTAGTTTCTTTAGATTCTTTAAATTTTTTAGATTCATTAGATCCTTTAGATTTTTTATATTCTTTAGATTCTTTAGATTTTTTAGATTCTTTAGATTCTTTAGATTCTTTAGATTCTTTAGATTCTTTAGATTCTTTAGATTCTTTAGATTCTTTAGATTCTTTAGATTCTTTAGATTCTTTAGATTCTTTAGATTCTTTAGATTCCTTAGATTCTTTAGATTCTCTAGATTCTTTAGATTCTTTAGATTCTTTAGATTCTTTAGATTCTTTAGATTCTTTAGATTCTTTAGATTCTTTAGATTCTTTAGATTCTTTAGATTCTTTAGATTCTTTAGATTCTTTAGATTCTTTAGATTCTTTAGATTCTTTAGATTCTTTAGATTCTTTAGATTCTTTAGATTCTTTAGATTCTTTAGATTCTTTAGATTCTTTAGATTCTTTAGATTCTTTAGATTCTTTAGATTCTTTAGATTCTTTAGATTCTTTAGATTCTTTAGATTCTTTATATTCTTTAGATTCTTTAGATTCTTTAGATTCTTTAGATTCTTTAGATTCTTTAGATTCTTTAGATTCTTTAGATTCTTTAGATTGTTTAGATTTTTTAGATTCTTTAGATTTTTTATATTCTTTAGTTCCTTTAGTTTCTTTAGATTCTTTAAATTTTTTAGATTCATTAGATCCTTTAGATTTTTTATATTCTTTAGATTCTTTAGATTTTTTAGATTCTTTAGATTCTTTAGATTCTTTAGATTCTTTAGATTCTTTAGATTCTTTAGATTCTTTAGATTCTTTAGATTCTTTAGATTCTTTAGATTCTTTAGATTCTTTAGATTCTTTAGATTCCTTAGATTCTTTAGATTCTCTAGATTCTTTAGATTCTTTAGATTCTTTAGATTCTTTAGATTCTTTAGATTCTTTAGATTCTTTAGATTCTTTAGATTCTTTAGATTCTTTAGATTCTTTAGATTCTTTAGATTCTTTAGATTCTTTAGATTCTTTAGATTCTTTAGATTCTTTAGATTCTTTAGATTCTTTAGATTCTTTAGATTCTTTAGATTCTTTAGATTCTTTAGATTCTTTAGATTCTTTAGATTCTTTAGATTCTTTAGATTCTTTAGATTCTTTATATTCTTTAGATTCTTTAGATTCTTTAGATTCTTTAGATTCTTTAGATTCTTTAGATTCTTTAGATTCTTTAGATTCTTTAGATTCTTTAGATTCTTTAGATTCTTTAGATTCTTTAGATTCTTTAGATTCTTTAGATTCTTTAGATTCTTTAGATTCTTTAGATTCTTTAGATTCTTTAGATTCTTTAGATTCATTAGATTCTTTAGATTCTTTAAATTCTTTAGATTCTTTAGATTCTTTAGATTCTTTAGATTCTTTAGATTCTTTAGATTCTTTAGATTCTTTAGATTCTTTAGATTCTTTAGATTCTTTAGATTCTTTAGATTCTTTAGATTCTTTAGATTCTTTAGATTCTTTAGATTCTTTAGATTCTTTAGATTCTTTAGATTCTTTAGATTCTTTAGATTCTTTAGATTCTTTAGATTCTTTAGATTCTTTAGATTCTTTAGATTCTTTAGATTCTTTAGATTATTTAGATTCTTTAGATTCTTTAGATTCTTTAGATTCTTTAGATTCTTTAGATTCTTTAGATTCTTTAGATTCTTTAAATTCTTTAGATTTTTTAGATTTTTTAAATTTTTTAGATTTTTAAATTTTTTAGATTTTTTAGATTCTTTAGATTCTTTAGATTCTTTAGTTTCTTTAGATTCTTTAGATTCTTTAGATTCTTTAGATTCTTTAGATTCTTTAGACTCTTTAGAATCTTTAGATTCTTTAGATTCTTTAGATTCTTTAGATTCTTTAGATTCTTTAGATTCTTTAGATTCTTTAGATTCTTTAGATTCTTTAGATTCTTTAGATTCTTTAGATTCTTTAGATTCTTTAGATTCTATAGATTCTTTAGATTTTTTAGATTCCTTAGATTCTTAAGATTCTTTAGATTCTTTAGATTCTTTAGGTTCGTTAGAATCTTTAGATTCTTTAGATTTTTTTGATTCTTTAGATTCTTTAGATTCTTTAGATTCTTTAGATTCTTTAGATTCTTTAGATTCTTTAGATTCTTTAGATTCTTTAGATTCTTTAGATTCTTTAGATTCTTTAGATTCTTTATATTCTTTAGATTCATTAGATTCTTTAGATTCTTTAGATTCTTTAGATTCGTTAGATTCTTTAGATTCTTTAGATTCTTTAGATTCTTTAGATTCTTTAGATTCTTTAGATTCTTTAGATTCTTTAGATTCTTTAGATTCTTTAGATTCTTTAGATTCTTTAGATTCTTTAGATTCTTTAGATTCTTTAGATTCTTTAGATTCTTTAGATTCTTTAGATTCTTTAGATTCTTTAGATTCTGTAGATTCTGTAGATTCTTTAGATTCTTTAGATTTTTTAGATTCTCTAGATTCTTTAGATATTTTAGATTCTTTAGATTCTTTAGATCCTTTAGATTCTTTAGATTCTTTAGATTCTTTAGATTCTGTAGATTCTGTAGATTCTTTAGATTCTTTAGATTTTTTAGATTCTTTAAATTCTTTAGATTCTTAAGATTCTTTAGATTCTTTAGATTCTTTAGATTCTTTAGATTTTTAGATTCTTTAGATTTTTTAGATTCTTTAGATTGTTTAGATTTTTTAGATTCTTTAGATTCTTTAGATTCTGTAGATTCTGTAGATTCTTTAGATTCTTTAGATTCTTTAGATTCTTTAGATTCTTTAGATTCTTTAGATTCTGTAGATTCTGTAGATTATTTAGATTCTTTAGATTTTTTAGATTCTTTAAATTCTTTAGATTCTTAAGATTCTTTAGATTCTTTAGATTCTTTAGGTTCGTTAGAATCTTTAGATTCTTTAGATTTTTTTGATTCTTTAGATTCTTTAGATTTTTAGATTCTTTAGATTTTTTAGATTCTCTAGATTCTTTAGATTTTTTATATTCTTTAGATTCTTTAGATCCTTCAGATTCTTTAGATTCTTTAGATTCTTTAGATTCTGTAGATTCTGTAGATTCTTTAGATTTTTTAGATTCTCTAGATTCTTTAGATCTTTTAGATTCTTTAGATACTTTAGATCCTTTAGATTCTTTAGATTCTTTAGATTCTGTAGATTCTGTAGATTCTTTAGATTCTTTAGATTTTTTAGATTCTTTAAATTCTTTAGATTCTTAAGATTCTTTAGATTCTTTAGATTCTTTAGGTTCGTTAGAATCTTTAGATTCTTTAGATTTTTTTGATTCTTTAGATTCTTTAGATTTTTAGATTCTTTAGATTTTTTAGATTCTTTAGATTGTTTAGATTTTTTAGATTCTTTAGATTCTTTAGATTCTGTAGATTCTGTAGATTCTTTAGATTCTTTAGATTCTTTAGATTCTTTAGATTCTGTAGATTCTGTAGATTCTTTAGATTCTTTAGATTTTTTTGATTCTTTAGATTCTTTAGATTTTTAGGTTCTTTAGATTTTTTAGATTCTTTAGATTGTTTAGATTTTTTAGATTCTTTAGATTCTGTAGATTCTTTAGATACTTTAGTTTCTTTTGATTCTTTAGATTAATAGATTTTTTAGATTCCTTGTATTCTTTAGATTTTTTAGATTCTCTAGATTCTTTAGATTTTTTAGATTCTTTAGATTCTTTAGATCCTTTAGTTTCTTTAGATTCTTTAGATTCTTTAGATTCTTTATATTCTTTAGATTCTTTAGATTCTTTAGATTCTTTAGATTCTTTAGATTCTGTAGATTCTTTAGATACTTTAGTTTCTTTTGATTCTTTAGATTAATAGATTTTTTAGATTCCTTGTATTCTTTAGATTTTTTAGATTCTCTAGATACTTTAGATTTTTTAGATTCTTTAGATTCTTTAGATCTTTTAGTTTCTTTAGATTCTTTAGATTCTTTAGATTCTTTAGATTCTTTAGATTTTTTAGATTCTTTAGTTTCTTTTGATTCTTTAGATTAATAGATTTTTTAGATTCCTTGTATTCTTTAGATTTTCTAGATTCTCTAGATTCTTTAGATTTTTTAGATTCTTTAGATTCTTTAGATCCTTTAGTTTCTTTAGATTCTTTAGATTCTTTAGATTTTTTAGATTCTTTAGATTCTTTAGATTCTTTAGATTCTTTAGATTCTTTAGATTTTTTAGATTCTTTAGATTCTTTAGATTCTTTAGATTTTTTAGATTCTTTAAATTCTTTAGATCCTTTAGATTCTATAGTTTCTTTAGTTTCTTTAGATTCCTTAGATTTTTTAGATTCTTTAGATTCTTTAGATTCTTTAGATTCTTTAGATTTTTAGATTCTTTAGATTCTTTAGATTGTTTAGATTTTTTAGATTCTTTAGATTTTTTATATTCTTTAGTTCCTTTAGTTTCTTTAGATTCTTTAAATTTTTTAGATTCATTAGATCCTTTAGATTTTTTATATTCTTTAGATTCTTTAGATTTTTTAGATTCTTTAGTTTCTTTTGATCCTTTAGATTAATAGATTTTTTAGCTTAATTGTATTCTTTAGATTTTTTAGATTCTCTAGATTCTTTAGATACTTTAGATACTTTAGATTCTTTAGATTCTGTAGATTCTTTAGATACTTTAGTTTCTTTTGATTCTTTAGATTAATAGATTTTTTAGATTCCTTGTATTCTTTAGATTTTTTAGATTCTCTAGATTCTTTAGATTTTTTAGATTCTTTAGATTCTTTAGATCCTTTAGATTCTTTAGATTCTTTAGATTCTTTAGATTCTGTAGATTCTGTAGATTCTTTAGATTCTTTAGATTTTTTAGATTATTTAGATTCTTTAGATTCTTAAGATTCTTTAGATTTTTTAGATTCTT